>NC_064252.1:29192631-29492631 GCF_003254725.2 Canis lupus dingo
TGTGATGGAGAGAGGAATAATTGTTCCCTTGTTTGATGGAAGTGATGCCCATGAGTAGGAGGAAACCAAGTGACAAAAACTCAGATTTTCTTTGTCTGCCTAATGATAAGATGTCTTAAATATGGGAGTAGGGGAATGCCTAAAAAAATGCTGACATTTTAAAGCATTTGTCCATCTCTGCCAACTACTTACAGAAGGACAGTAGCCCAAGACTTTGCAGACTTGGGTATCTTCCATAAAATAATGGCTTTCCTTTTTATGGAATAAAGTCGGAGGCCAGAAGAGAGGGTGCTTTGCAAAATCTGTTATATAAGATTCAAATTCTGTTGTATCTAAACGGAGGACAGAAGTGAGAGAAGGGACTCTGGAGCCACATTAGCTCCTTCTAATAATTTCCTGTGGTTCCTGCATTCTCTTTATTAATATTTCAGTTATCACACTGAATTCCAGATAAGGTTCTGGGAATGGTGATCACATGGAGAGGTGAACTCTTTTAAATTTTTTTACTTGGGGATTTTTTTTTTCCTCTCTCTCATAATTTAAGGAACCTATTTGTTTTCACTATTAACCTAGTGGCCGAGACTTGATGTTTAAATTTCAAGATAGATATTTATTTTTTTAGTAATATACTTTCTTCTGAACTCTGTGCTCTTCAAATCAAAAGAGCTATGTTATCTTGTTTTGAGAACTTAATGTATAATGCCACCCTGCCTATTGCCAATGAATTAGAGATTAATGAAATTACCTTGTTTCCACTAAGAATCTCTGTGAAGGGGGCAGCCCTGGTGGCACAGCAGTTTAGTGCTGCCTGCAGCCCAGGGTGTGATCCTGGAGACCCGGGATCGAGTCCCACGTCAGGCTCCCTGCATGGAGCCTGCTTCTCCCTCTGCCTGTGTCTCTGCCTCTCTCTCTCGCAGTGTGTCTTTCATGAATAAATAAATAAAATCTTAAAAAAAAAAAAAAAAAAAAAGAATCTCTGTGAAGGGATAGGGAGTGTCCTGAAGAAAATACTAAAGGCCCAAACTAATTTCAACTCTTACAGCTGTTCTTGTTAGAGAAGTTTTTTGGCATTTTTTAAAAAAACTTGGTTTAAGCCTTCAGCCCAGGGTGTGACCTGGAGACCCGGGATCGAGTCCCACGTAGGGCTCCCTGCATTGAGCCTGCTCCCTCTGCCTGTGTCTCCACCTCTCTCTTTCTCTGTGTCTCTCATGAATAAATAAATAAAATCTTAAAAAAAAAAAAAAAAAAAAAAAAACTTGGTTTACTGTTTTGGGATCCCTGGGTGGCGCAGCAGTTTGGCGCCTGCCTTTGGCCCAGGGCGCGATCCTGGAGACCCGGGATCGAATCCCACGTCGGGCTCCTGGTGCATGGAGCCTGCTTCTCCCTCTGCCTGTGTCTCTGCCTCTCTCTCTCTCTGTGTGACTATCATAAATAAATAAAAATTAAAAAAAAAAAAACTTGGTTTAAAGGAAAATTTTTGACTCTTTGATAACTAATCAACTTTAATATGGTCACAGACCTGTTTAAGAACCACAAATTAACCAAAGTTGGGTGTATTTGCGTATCTACATGTGTACATCTCTGTATACGGCAATGTTTTCCCCAGTCGTGAGGCAGTAAGTCTCCCATTTTACCTGACCAGAGACAGAATATTCAGAGAATTTTGTATCCTCACCTTAAAAATAGTCATGTAATGAGAACTTAAAATCACTTTTTCTCCTTATTTTCTCTTCTGTTATTTGTTTTAGGGTAACCAGGAGCCAACAACAACTCCTGACGCAATGGTTCAGCCTTTTACTACCATCCCGTTTCCACCACCTCCACAGAATGGAATTCCCACAGAATATGGAGTGCCACACACTCAGGACTATGCCGGCCAGACCAGTGAGCATAACCTGACACTCTACGGAAGTACGCAAGCCCACGGGGAGCAGAGTAGCAACTCACCCAGCACACAAAACGGATCTCTCACGGTATGTGAACTCTGAGGTGGGGAATGGAAGAGTGCTTGTCATCATACTCAAATCTTCAGCTGAATCATCAGACCAGAAAACCCTTTGAATTAATTTAGCATCTACATGACACTGCATAGCATTTATGTAATTTCATTTCTACCCCTTGCATTGTAATTAGAAGGTAAGGACTTAGAAACTGAGCTCACAGTCATTGCCCGGGAGCTTAGGGTCTAGAGACCGGCCAGACAACACAAGGTGAGGCGCCAGGGACAAGGGTACACTTGGGTCAGTTTCACCAGGAAGCTTCGTTTGGCCACACCTCCTTATTAGGAGGGGTGCCCTCCTGTGCTGCCACAGTACACAGTCTCTCAGCAGCATCCCGTACATTGCCTCTCCCTTCCCCCAGACCTGCTCAGTCTCTTGCTCTTAGGATACTCCCTGTTGCCCTCCTGCACACTGAAAGTTCTCTCTTAGTTCCCTTTGCTGATTCCTATCTCTGTGTTCAGTTTTTTTTTTTTTTTAATTTTTAAATTTATTTTAAAAATTTATTTATTTGGGAGAGAGAGCTTGCAGGAGCAGCAGGAGAGGCAGAGGGAGATGGAGGATCACAAGCAGACTCCCCACTGAGCACAGAGCCTGATATGGGGCTCAATACCAGGGCCCTGGGATCATGACCCAAGCTGAAGGCATACTGAGCCACCTAAGCTCCCTTCTGTTCAGTATTTAGATGTTACAGCACTCCAGGCCTGGGTCCTTAGGAACCCCCTTCCTCTGTCGGTATAATTCTACTACTAAATTCACCTTGCTACTCACGCAAAACCTAGGAGTCTTCTCCATTTCCTTCATCTCCACACCCAGTGCCTTTGCGAATCCAGTAACTGTAACTCGAATTCATTCTTTCCCTTCGGCTCTTCTCTTTATCTTGGTACTCTGACTGGATGGTGTACATGCTTAACAGCTCAGCTATCCTGCCAGATTTCTTGGGTTTGAGTAGGGCCCTGCTTAGTGGCATGACTATATTTAACCTCTTTCCTGCATTGGCTTGCTCGGTGACAGCAAATACATACCTGCACCTGGCAAAGAACGACAGCAGTGCCTGCCTCTGCTGGCCACTAGGAGATTTAAAAGAGTTGAATTCATGTACATTATCATTGTCGTCATCTCCACCTTGGTCCAGACCTCATGGCTTATTTTTCGTGTAACTGCTGCCTGCCTGACTATCCCTTCCCCACACAACAGCCGACCTAGTGTTCTGTCTTCTCAAATAATGGTACTTCCTGCTTAACTCTAATGATTCCCTTACATATTTACAATAAAATCCAAACCCTGTACTTCGTTTACTAATCCCTGGCCCCAGCCTACCTCTTTGACTTTGTCTCTTACTACTAACTTGCTAAAATAAAAGAAATGTTGGGGCGCCTGGGTGGCTCAGTCGGTTAAGCATCTGCCTTTGGCTCAAGTCATGATCTCAGGGTCCTGAGATCGAGCCCGTCGTCAGGCTCCCTGCTCAATGGAGAGCCTACTTCTCCCTCTGCCTCTCCCCCTGCTTGTGTTCCCTCTCTCTTTCTCTCTCAAATAAATATAATCTTAAAAAAAAGAAATGTCAAAAATCAACCAGTAGGTATATATCACATATGTATCAACACACAGGAAGTCATATTGTCTGTGCGATTGCAAGGTCTGTCTCCAAAGATAAAAATGTTCTGTGCTCTTGATAGAAAGATCTGTGTCTGGTTTTTAGATTTCTTTTTGCTCTTCCTGTTTCAGATTATCAGGAGAGCTTATCCAGCCTTTAAAACACTTGATATGATTTACTTCCCAATAAAGAGCCTTATAGTAGAAGCTTGTGTTGCATAAGGATGGATTTAACCTTCAAATACTTTCCATTTTCTTTTATTAGATATTAGACCACAAAGAAATCCATTCTTTCCTTGAAAACACGTTATCTTTTCAATATTGATCAGTTATATATAGAAGCACATAATTTTATACTTCATGAGTAATGGGCTACAGACCATTTATTAAGAAGGTGTAAGCATGATGGGTAACAGATGAGGATTCCATAGTGTTTGTTCCAGAATCATGAATATATCGGCTGCTATCTTGGCTGCATTTCTAAATCACCTTCAAAGGATTATAAACTCATAGACTTACCAGAACAACTGTGGAAAGAAGGAATAAAATGTAAATCTGAGGTTCTATCAAGTATATTAATTACTAAAGCTATTTCTTTACTAGCTAATTTTTCTAGTTTTATTTTTATTTGTCCTTTTTCTGTGTTTATTTCTATGTTCTATTTCACATCAAATCAATCTTGGTAATTTCTAGGAATTTTCTTTTTCATCTGAATCGTCTATTTTGTTGGTATAAAGTTATTTATAATTTCATATAATCCTTTTTAATTTCTATAGGATCTGTAGTGATAACCCCTCTTTTATTCTTGATTTTGCTAATTGTGCCTTCTCTTTTTTTCTCTTGGTCAGTCTAGCTAAGGTTTATTAATTTTGTACATCTTTCCGGAAAACCAGCTTTTGATTTCATTGATTTTTTTTTTTTTTTAGTGTGTTGTTTTTCTGTTATGTATTTCATTGATTGCCATTCTGATCTTTATTATTTCCTTCCTTCTTCTAGCTTTGACTAGGTTTGAGTTTGATTTCGTCTTAATTTTTTTTTTTTTAGCCTCTTGAGTTGCAGCCTTAGACCATTGATTTTAGATTTTTTTTCTTCCTGGTATGTGTTTAAAGCTATACATTTCCCCTTAAGTTTCCTATAAAATGTGATATATTTTATTTTTGTTTTCATTCAAGATATTTTTTAATTTTTCCTTATGATTTTTCTTTGACCCTGGGTTACATAGAAGTGTGTTTCTTAATTTCCAAATGTTTGAGGATTTCTCAGCTTTTCTTGATTTATAATTTAATCCCATTGTGGAAAGAGAACATGCTTTATATGGTTCAATTTTTTAAAACTGAGACTTGTTGAAGATTACATCTTCAACTTATAACTGATGCACACATTTGCTGCTTACTTGCAGGGGCACACATGTGTATGTGTGTCTTACTCTGGTAAAATACTGTAGCTTTGGTCTAATATATATTCATTCCTCACCATCCTTTGTACTGTTATTGCCATCTGTATATTCATGCAAGATCCAGTTGTATGTTTTTTTACCAGAGACACACCTTGGATTCAAAGAGTTTGAGATAAAATGAAGGAAAAAGATGTCATACAAAACAGTAATCATGAGAGACCTGAAGTGATTATATTAATAGCAGAAAATAGATAAGACAAGTATTGATAGAGACAAATGTATATTAGAAATGCAACAATACAGTATTGTAATTTTTACTTTAAAGAATCTTATATTTTTTCTTCTGTTCACTAAATTGGAGAATTTCTGTTAACATCTCTTTCAGTTCACTCACTCTTGTTCTGCCACATTGCATCAGCTGTTGAGCCCATCTAGTGAATTTATTTCAGCCATTGTACTTTCCAACTCTAGAATTCCCATTTGTGATTTATGTTTCTCTATTGAGATTCCTTGTCATCATATTTCTTTCAGTTCTCTGAATACATGTGTAATTGCTATTTTGACGTCACCTGCTGAATCCAACATCCAGGCCCACTCGAGTCTATTTCTAGTTACTGTTTGTTTTCTTGAGTCTGGGTCACACTCTCCTGTTTCTTTACAGGTCTTGTAACTTTTTAATAAACTGGACATTTTTGTAATACATTTCAGCAACTCTGAAGTGGTTTTTTGTTTGTTTTTTTGAGCAGTGTTGGTGTGTGTTTGTATGTTTTAAGTAATTTGCTTGAGCTTAAACTGTGGAATGTGGTGTGCAGCCACTGCTGTTTCTATACAAAATCTTAGCGATTTTCCCTCTCCTTTTTACTCTTTAGCCTGGCTAGGTGTTATCCCTGTGTCACACTAGCTCCGTGGTCAGCCAGTGATTTGGGCGGAAGTTGTGTTTAAAAAGCACCTCAAGCTTGTAAAGCTTCCCACCCTCTTGTGTTTGTGGGTTTGGAAGTAAGTTCAGAGTTTAGCCGGGTCTCAGGTCCACTTGGCTTTATCTCTCTGTTGGGCTCTCTCATGTCTCCCTTCCTCATGCTTGTATTTTCATAGTCAGCCACAGATGTGAGGAGAGCATAGCTAGCTCCTCCGTGACTCTCTCATTTCCAGGATCTCCCCTTCATGTTGCTGGCTGCTCCACCACTCACCTCAGTCAGACCCACAAGATCAAGAAAGAAGAACTATATTTCCCATTAGGGCCTACCAGATTTGCCACTTTTGGTCAACAGGACTGTGAGTTTTCTACTCCTTCACTCCACCACTGCCCCAGTGCTCCAAATTGAGTTTACCCCTTCTGGTAGCACAGCTACTAGTTTTCATGGCCCTGACCCTGTCCTGGTAAAAACTAAGTTCTCTCCCACAGAACTGAGGGAAGGGATGTTGGGCAGGGATGAGGTGGTGGGTTGGAGCAGCTACTGGCAATGTATGTGGCCTCTTGCTGGTCTTACCTTAAGCTCTAGCAATTTTTCAAGAAATTTCTTATGTTGATTGATTTCCAGAACGTGAAATGACTGTCAGGCAGTTTTTGTCCGGCTTTCTTACTGTGGTCTTGTTTTGGGGAAAGGGGTTACAGGCCCATTCACACTGTTAGAGCCAGCAGTGCCCTCCCTGACTCTTGATGTAGCGCTTACTGTACAGTTCCTCACCATACCTCTCTTCCCCATGGCCCATTTCTCTTTCTGCTTGTTTTCTCTTCCTGCCACCATCTTCCATTATTTCAGATGCCCAAATTCTAGGTTTTTAATGGTAGTGTGAAGGGCAAGTTCTCTTCCTTAACATAAATATATATGGTGAAGACTTATATTCTTCATCCCTATTAGAAACTATTCACTACAGGGCAGCCCTGGTGGCTCAGCGGTTTGGCGCCACCTTCGGCCCAGGGTGTGATCCTGGAGACCCGGGATCGAGTCCCGCGTCGGGTTCCCTGCGTGGGGCCTGCTTCTCCCTCTGCCTGTGTCTCTGCCTCTGTGTGTCTCTCATTAATAAATAAATAAAATCTTAAAAAAAAAAAAAGAAAAGAAACTATTCACTACATAATTTTGCATTATATTGACCAATTTGAGTTCCTAAAAAAATACTAAAATAAAATTAGGAAACCATGTGTATGGATTGGGATTTATTGGTGCTGAGGAGAAAAATGGAAAATCCTTTGAGCTATGTCTACCAACCGAGATGGCACACGTTCTGTAATTTTAGGAAGTTGCTAACCACAAAATGGGAAATTATTAGGAGGCTCTGGTTGGAGATGCTTCTTACATGTTTAAGTGTACTTTAAATGGGAGTGTGAATTCACTGCTCTTAAGCCATTTGCTTTTGGAAGTTGTGAATGTGTGGGTGTTCTGGAGGACGAGAGACAGACTGAGCAGTAGAACAGTACATCAAAGAACTTAGATTTGACAATATTATAGATTATTTTGTTAAACTTTTACTATCTACTAATATGTTCTTAAAATGGATCCGGTAATTCCTGTGGCCAATTAAATTCAGAAGGTTGATCGGAAGCATTGTTATTTATAAAGAAATGATACCTCATAAACTAGTCTTTTGTGTATATGAGGGTTTTACAGTCGGGGAATTCAGAGTCCATTCTCTCCATTTTGCCACGTGGACTCCCCAACTCCAGCCCAACAACAGGAGATAGTGTATGTATAAGCAGTGGTCCTGATAACAGGCACCAGTGCATCTTTTCCCATTCAGCCCCGTGTTGGCTTTGCTGGTACGCCTTGCTCAATATTCTAGATAAAGCCAAGCTTATCCTTCATTTAGGCTCAGGTAGACTCCTGAGCTGACCACTTTTTATGGAACTTAGGAGATGTGTTTTGTTCACTTTTGTCTTCTAATTAAACTGTAAGCTTTTAAAGAAAAAGTTCTAGTTCATCTTTGCATTCTCCGACTTATTACAGTGCCTGGCACTTAATAGTTACTCAGTAACAATTTCTCTGGCGGTCAGGAGTGTTTAAAGGAGACAAGGTATACCATGGAAGGTCTGAGGAGGGAGAAGCTGAGGCTTCTAAGCGCAGGTGGCATCGAACTCGTCCTGGTATTAAGTGGTTTGGAATTGGAACATGATGGGAAGAATTGAGAAAGTCCTTTCTCAAAGCAGAATTAGAGAGATGGGCAATATCAAAGTGTGTGAATAAAAGCATGTGTTTCTGTTAGGCTGAAGCTTGGGGTGTTTGGTGGATACATAAGGAAATATGATGTGAGAAAAATCGCTCCAGTACAAATTGGGAAGAGCATTTGAATGCCTAGTTGAGAAATGACTTTATTGAAGGTTTTTGAGCAAGGAAATGGAATTGAACAGAACTGTGCTTCCAGACCAATCTGTGACATATAGCAGCTGAGGGGAGAGGCAGGGAAACCAGTTAGGAAAGAATCTTAGGAGGTTCCGAACTAGGGGGCTGCAGTGGTTATGTAGAGGAGGGATGAATGGAAGAGAAATTGCCAAGGTGTAGAATCCATAGAATTTGACAGCTGATTAAATGAGTAAAATAAGGAGAGCAGAGCCAAAGACTGTGTCCTCTTCAGTGCAAGAACTGTATCTTGAATAAATCATTTCACCTCTCAAACTTCAGATTCCTCATCTGTCACATGAAGCCAACAGTGTCTACCTGACAAGATTGTATTGAAAGGAAATTAGAAATGTTTTGGAGATTACTGGTTTGAATAGTCCTTTAATTGCTTTTTTTTAAAAAAAAGATTTTATTTAGAAAGAGAGTGCGCGTACAGCTTGGGAGAGACAGAGGGAGAGAGAAGAGAATCTCAAGCAGACTCCCCACTGACTGAGCACAGACCCCAACTCAGGCACGATCTCATGTCTTTCAGCCAACAACCTGGGCCAAAACCAAGAGCTAGTTGGACACTTAACCAAC
This sequence comes from Canis lupus dingo, assembly GCF_003254725.2. Lineage (NCBI taxonomy): Eukaryota > Metazoa > Chordata > Mammalia > Carnivora > Canidae > Canis > Canis lupus. The sequence goes on from NC_064252.1 coordinate 29,201,529, forward strand.
TGAGCTACCAGAAGTCCCTTTAATTGCTTTTTTAAAACTATCTTTTAAAATCAGTTGTCTCTTGATGTCCTTGATTTGTGTTTTTTTTATTGCTGTGAGCCAGTTATACTGTAATGGAGATTTTATGTTGAATAGTCCCATCTTGTGTGAGAGAACCAAAAAAAAAGGAACTTCTACAAAAATGATAAATAAGCAATGAAATCTGGAATTTTATTTCTAAAATGTATTTCAGAAATTGATTTTCAAGTTGAGCTAGAAGCTTCTTGTACCCTTAAGACAAGAGCCTGTTCTAAGAGTCAGTTTGTCCCATACTGTGCATTAGCAGTCAGGGTTCTCCACCCCCCTCATAGAGGCCTGATTACCCCTGCGCCTGCCTGCAGAGAAGAAAGGACCTCAGTTGCTGTATGTGTAGATACTCCTCTGAACCCTGGCAGGTGTAAGTGACTGAAGTATTTGAAGTAGACAAGCTTTGGTGAGTAATCTTCAGATAAGGTTTGTGTTTTATATACATATTCTACCTATCTAGTAGATTCTACTTTCCCTGAGGGCAGGAGTACCACTTGTCCTCTTATTACTCCCATTGGCATATAATGATGTTTAATAAGTGTTTTTTGAGTGAAAAAAGCTTGTAAAGGTGGTTTATCTTCTGTGCTTGGTTTTAATAGGAAATGTTAGTAACATCTTTTGAAGTATTTGAACAGAATTGTTGATGACTCTAAAGCAGAAATTGGAAGGCATAGCTGAAGAGGCCTGCCTTTACTGTCTTGATCAGCTGTAGACCTCCCCAGCGGTTGCCTTCAGGCACACCTCTGAATTAAAGATAACTAGGACTCCATGCTCTCCACCATCCTCAGTTTTTTCACTTTGTTGTGCACCCTTTCTCTGGAGTTAAAGCCAGCTTTTCTCTCCCTTCTCTATCAGAAGATCAGTCTAACCAGCCTCCATGAAATTACCCACTGACTCCCTTACTTGCAAGAGCCTTGTGGATTGATATCCCACTAAAACATAGCCAAGAAGTGACAGCCTGTATCATGGGTCTATTTGCCCAAGTGAGGATTTCTAAAACATGGCGGGTCCAACCTTTCACATGGTGTGTTGTGGGGCCATATTACCCTCAGCCTGGAGTGTGGACATCATTAGTATATCTATTTCTAAGCCAGAATTAAGAAGGCCTGAGACACAGAGGAATTTTTTCATCTGACTATCCATTCTTCAAAGAGAGTCCCTCATTTTCCCTTCAGAGTAATAAAGGGGAAACAATGTTGAGCCTGCATAAACCACACTTGTTAGATCTGTGAGCAAACTATAGGCGGGTCTGAAAGTGTGAGAGTTGCTGCAGAAAACCACACTCAGAGCCAGGCATGGAATTTTTTTTTTAAGATTAAGTGATTGATTAATTGATTGATAAGAGAGAGTGTAAGCACACTAGTGGGCCTGAGTGGGGGGAGGGGGGAGGGGTAGAAAGAGGAGAGAGAGAAGCAGATTCCCTGCTGAGCATGGAGCCTGATAGGGGCTTGATCCGAAGACCTGAATCAAAATCAAGAGTTGGATGCTCAACCAACTGAGCCACCTAGGCACCCCAGGCATGGATATTTTTTAAACAGAGAAAATTGCCTTTGGGTTCATGACACTCAAGACACCTTTCAGCATATTGTTAATATTGTTAGCCTCATTATTGCTGCTTCTCCCTTGCGTGTCTTCATTCATTTATTTACTTTTATTTGCTTTTACTTACCTGCCCCCACCACCCCCCTTCCCTGCCAAAAGCAACTACATCTAAGCAGTGCTAGAAATGGTAATTTTGTGCTCTGCTGCTCCTTCCTGCTCTGTCCCTGTTAGGACCAGGATAAAGAAGCACTAGTGATTAATTTAGGGATATGGTTTTTCTTAACCTGTCTAAAGAGTTGTGCAGTTTTCAAAAATATTTTGTACTACTTTTTGAAATCAGTAAACTGATTAGAATCACGGAGTTTTAAAGCTAAAATGGATTTTAGAAATCACCTTATGCCTTCCTTTTACAACAGAGGTCAACAGTTTTAAGTAACTTGAGCCCGGAATGTTACAGCTAGCTAGTAATAGAGCCGGAACTCAGGAAATCTGTTTTCAGCCAGGTGCTTTTTTTCTGATTCCCCATGCAAATAATGAAAAATAAAAGACATCCACAGAGATGGTCTTCTTAGCTTCCATTGATTCTTTGTCTTTAAACCTAAGAACTCCACCTGGAACATATAAACAGATTTCTTTCATTCTAAAATGTACGTTAAAATGTTAAAGAAAGCATACAGTTAAGGATAAAGTGGTTTTTTTTTTAAGATTTTATTTATTTATTTATTCATGATAGTCACACAGAGAGAGACAGAGAGGCAGAGACAGGCAGAGGGAGAAGCAGGCTCCATGCAGGGAGCCTGACGTGGGATTCGATCCCGGGTCTCCAGGATCGCACTCCGGGCCAAAGGCAGGCGCCAAACTGCTGCGCCACCCAGGGATCCCAAGGATAAAGTTTTTAATTGGGGTGATCTTCTGTATGTGTTTCACAGTTTTACATTATATATAATTTTTCTATTTCTTACTCTTAAAAAATAAGTGACTTGCTATGGTTTTTGTTTCAGTGTGATATCAGTTTATGATGATATTACATATGCAAAGGATGCCTTTTGTAATGCCTTTTTGTAGCACTTTGACCTACTGAGAAAATGGAACTAGACATTTTGTGAAAAAATTGAATTATTAGTTGGGGAAAAAAATGTTCATTTACATTTAAATGCCCAAACAGGGCTAGAGCCTCAGAATTTGGGTTATCATAGCAGTATTCAAATACACAAAAGAAATGTATAAGCATTTTTTTAAATGTCTAAATCTAAAAGTAATTTTTCTTGACTAGTGAATTGTTCCACAGAGATGTAAATTCAATTTTCCATGCCCAAAAAATTGTCTAGTAGTGTCATTAGATAAAATAATATTCAGTATATCACAAGTGTTCCTTCTAGTGTGTTCTTTCAGCAATGTGAAATACCCCGATTTTCAATAAATAAGCATATGGGCCAAGATTTCACTTCTTAGAAAATTATTTGATCATGTTTAGGGCATTTACCCTTTAAGAAGGAATTCACATGATCTAATTCCGCTAAGTTTTAATCCATCATGTACTCCATTATAAACATTTATAAAAATGCTTCAAATGCTAACAAACCTAGTTGGTGGGTCAACATAGGCTGTAGTTCCCCTCCCTTTTTTCAAGGCAATGTAAAATGACAATGAAAAGTATCCCAACCCGCTTTCTAAAATATTCAGAGAAAACTGACATTTGTTTTTTAAAGTTGTTTTAGAAGAAATGTTTTGTTATATAATATTGTGACTGTGGCTAGGGAGCTTGAGCCATAGAAATCAGATTGAGTTGGGTTTAGCTCCCAGCTCCTTCCTTTTGCTAATTGTGTAACCATCTGAAAATTATAACTCTAATGCTCATTTTCCTCATCTGTAAAAATGGTGATAATAGTTCCTAGCTGATAGGGTTGTTTTTGGATTACATAGGAAAATGAATAGCAAGTACTTAGGATAATGCCTGGCACATAGTAAAATGTCAGTAAACATTAGCTACAATACTGTTATTTTTTAATTATTTCAAAGAAGGTATCATAGGCAACCTTGATTTATAAAACAGAACAAACAAAAGGGCCGTCCAGTTCTCACTTCTCTTTTGCCATTTTCTTCCCTCACCTGCACAGCAGCTAGTGCCGTAAGACCCATCCCTTTATCAGTGAATTTTATAGCCTGCTCTACAAAAATAAATGAATGAATTACATACGTTTGGGGAAAAGGGTGAATTCTCTTCAGAATTCACAGGAAACCTGTTGACTTTGTTTAGTCCAGTATTTCCCAAATTTATTTAAACACGAAATCCTTTTTCTACAAAATGTCAGTTAACATCCTGTAGAACTGACGTTCTACCCATTGGAAGGTAATTGCTCTGTGATTTTTAAGTGCGCGCGCACAAACACACCTATCCTTTAGATGTGCTTAAAACTATTTTGGGAGTGATCTTCCCATTATATTTTCTTGGGAATAAACACATCACAGTTTTATGAGTAATGAATTTTGAGTAATTCAAATTTGAAATAGTATAATTCAGAAAAGTTCATGAAATTTCACTTTTGTGTAAATTTTTAACTGTTAACAAAATTCAACTGAGTAAATTAAACAGGTCTTATTGGCTGTATTCAGTGATTCATGAATTGGGTTGCATCCAATCTAAGCAGATAGAAAGGAGCTGGGAAGAGCTGTACAAGGCAAGAGATTTTGTAGGCAGAAGGGAGCAGGAACAAGGAATTTATACTGAACATTTGCTGATTGGTTATTGGTTAAAGCAAGGTTAATTTCCTTACATGGAGCAGAGGGAAGTCTTGGAGCAGGGTCAGGGACCTTGTGCTAAGCAAACAAGTTCTGATTGGTTGACCTGGCCCCTTGCTTTTCTGGGAGAGCCCAGCAAAGAAATATAGTTCAGCTTTGGTTTGCTGAACTGGGGCCTATTGGCATGAATGATGTCCTCTTGGACACAATCTAGTTCCTTTGACAGAACCAATGTGAATATTCCCCCAAGTGAAACCTTAATAATTGCCTAATTTCAAAGCTGTCTGAATTATATGGTGATTGACAAGACAGCTCTACTTTTAGCCATTAATAGAAATATCTACTATCTTTTGATAAATTTAGTCTTGAATTTTGCAGTTTTCAGAACCATGTCCCTTATACCATATGTGACTGACTTTGTAACATTGTTAAAATAACTGATTCATCCTATGAGGAGGAGCCTTTTTTTTTTTTTTTAAGATTTTATTCATTTATTCATGACAGACATAGAGAGAGAGGCAGAGACACAGGCAGAGGGAGAAGCAGGCTCCATGCAGGGAGCCTGACGTAGGACTCGATCTGGGTCTCCAGGATCACCCCCAAGGCTGAAGGCGGCGCTAAACCGCTGGGCCGGGGCTGCCCCAAGGAGGATCCTCTTAAAACTTAACTGAAGACCGATCCCACCCCATCCAAAAGAAATTGAAACCAACTAGGAATCATACTTTTGTTCTTAAAATGATGAGATCTTCAGGGGAAATGCTGCAGGATATGACACTTATGTGGCTTACCTCTGTAAGTAAGAGAGATTTATAAATTAAACTGTTCCTAATTTGGGAATAGATAATAGTGATATCAGATTGGTTTTTTTTTTCCTTTACTGTGCCAGTAGTTTGAAGTGAATAGACTTTTCAGCCCATATCTGACTTTTATAAGTGGTCCAATCCACATACTCTATACAAATACAAGTAATTGTCTGTAGCTCTGCTTTTGTATAGTCATTAAGCCAACTAGCCAACATTCTTTGTGTTTTAATATTCTTTAGGGTTTAGAATCTAACATCCCAAAATACCTTTCCCTCTTTTTTTTTTAATGTTTTATTTTGAAATAAACTTAGACTTACAGGAAAGTGGCAAAAATAGTACAAAAAATTTCTGTATCTCCTTCACTTAACTTCCCCTTATGTCAATACTTTACATAGATATGGTACAGTTTTCAAAAGCCAGGCAGTAGGAAGTGTTGGTACAATACTAGTAAGGCAAAATATAGACCTTATTCAAATTTTACCAGTTTTTCCACTAATGTCCCTTTTTTCTGTTCTAAATCCAATTCAGGATTCCACGTTGCAGTTAGTTGTCATGTCTCCTTATTCCAAAATATTTTAATCATCTTCAGCTTATATCTGGAGTAGTAATTCCACCTTCTGAAGAACAGAGAAAGGAAAAAACTTTGTATTAATAGACTTGCTGTTAGGTGATAACCATGTCTCATCTTCGAGGTCTCTGCTTATTCCACCGCAGCCTTTTATGTGTGCATTGGCTGAGGGAAGTATTGAAGGCTCTCATTCTTGAGATACAAAGGTTATTTTGAAAGCAAGCAATATTTGCCAAAATATTTTATACCTGTTAGCTCAAAACACACATGAGCTGTTACATGTGTACATATTGTATTTGAAGATTTTATCAAACATGAATTAGTTCCAGATTACTTTTGAATACACCCATCTATTTTTGCTTCCTCTAAAAATGCAGTAAGTGGTTTTTGTGTTTGTATGTTTTTAGGGCTATAAACCAATAAGAACAGGAGAATTAGTAATTTTGGAAGCTGGAAAGCAGATGTCCCAATTAGTGACAAGCTTAGCAGACCTACACAAACTTCTAAGCCAGTTGTGAGAGAAATCTGAGAAATAATTCTATTTACACTACAAAAATTTTAGAAGTTTCAGAAACTGACAGCCCCAGGTAGAAGATGGGAAAATTCTCTGGAGAGCCTGGCTGACTGACTCAAGAGGAAAGACTTGGAAGATGGACATGTTAGGGGTCTCTCCAACAAACTGCTTACCTCACTGAACTGGAATAAGGCAAAGTCCTCATGCCCTCCAACCCACCCATTCAGAACTACCAGTTTCTTAGCTACCCCACTTAATTCTTCATTGTAAGCAGACAGCCAAGGATAGTTAGATTCCTGAGGGAAACCTACAACATACAAGATAGAGAACAAAAAGAAATTGGGAATAAAAGGAAACTTTTTCTTCGAAAAAACTACCAAAAATGATAATCCATAGCCTTAAAGAGATTACATCTAATAAACAAGAATGAAGTTTTTGTTTGTTTGTTTGTTTTCACTTATTCATTGGGAGACACAGAGAGGCAGAGACAGAGTGAGAAGCAGGCTCCCCACCGAGCAAGGAGCCTGGTAACTGGTCTTGATTCCAGGACCCCGGGATCTCGACCTGAGCCAAAGGCAGATGCTCAACCACTGAACCCCAGGAATGAAATTTTTTAAAAGGGGTGGATTCAGTCTTTTTAAAAGACTGCTGGATTCAGAGAAGAAAAATGAACCTTGAAATTAAAAATATGGCAACAAAATGAAAAAACTTTGTGGGAAGGCTGAAGGATGAGATTGAAGAGGTAGAGGTCTGCAGCCTCTCTCTTTTTTTAAAAGATTTTATGTATTTATTTGAGAGAGAAAGCACGAGTGGTGAAGGGGAGGGGCAGAGGGAGAAGCAGGTCCCAGGGAGCCCCACATAGGGCCATGACCTGAGCTGAAGGCAGATGCTCAACTCTGCAACCCACTGAGCCACCCAGGTGCCCCAATGTCTACGGTCTCTTATCCACAATTCTAAAATCCAAAAATGTTCTGAACATCAGATGATTTTTCATAAGTTGGCAGCAAAACTCAAAACCTATATATATCTTTGTCACATTTATATGAATGCATATAAAGAAATATCACTGTCTCAAGTCTGATGGAGTTACATCATGGGTTTTACACCCATTATTACCTTCCTAAAATCCTAAAAATTCTGAATTCTGATATACATTGGCCCCAGAGTTTTCAGATAAGGAATTAAACACCCATTTTTCCAGAAAATCAAGTCAAAATCCAGAGAGAAGATAAAAGAAAGAGTTTAGAAAATTAGAGACCAGTCCAAAACATCCAATGTCTAATACAAATTCCGGAGAGAGAGACCAAATGTGTAGGGTGGGAATCATCAACAAAATAATTCAAGAAAGCTTCCCAGGACTGAAGGACATTAATTTCCAACTTAAAAGAGACTGTAGAATTACCAGCAAAATAGATTAAAATAAACCCACATTAAGGCATATTGCTAGGAAATTTTAGAACACTGGACACATTGGACAGTCTCCAAACCAGAGAGAATGGTGGAAAACATTCTAAAGGAATTTTTTTCAACCTAGAATTATATACCCAAACTATCATTAAAATGGGTTCATTTAGTAGACATTTTCAGACATGAATCAAATTCTCACAAAATTTACTATGCTGAATTAAATTTCTTCTTCCCATTCAGCCTCACAGAGGTGAAAATAAGAAATGAAGTCATCTCAGGAAACAAAAGGAAAAAGAAGTATTGAAGAAAATGGATAATCCATAAATCAAAATATTATTTCTGAATTTATCAAGAGATTCCTTATTATCTCATATTACATGTTAAATGTTGCTATGAGAGAGACTTGGAAAGTAACACTTTGTCTCATATTGCCCAGAACTCTCTTTTATTTATTTTTTTTTAATTTTTATTTATTTATGATAGTCACAGAGAGAGAGAGAGAGAGGCAGAGACACAGGCAGAGGGAGAAGCAGGCTCCATGCACCGGGAGCCCGATGTGGGATTCGATCCCGGGTCTCCAGGATCGCGCCCTGGGCCAAAGGCAGGCGCCAAACCGCTGCGCCACCCAGGGATCCCCAGAACTCTCTTTTAGACCATAACAGCACATTTGTTCACAGTCCATAGTTAAAATATTTAAATTGTTTCATAGAGAAGTCAAAACTAATTCATTTCATAGTTACAGGAATTTTAAAAGTTTGAGTTCATCAAACATTTTTAGTCCTCATTTCTAGAATGAGGCTTTGAGACTTGTAAATCTGATTTGCTCTTCAGTGTAAAGAGCCCTGGACTCCTCTGCAGTTGGGACAGATAGCCAGACCTCACTGGGGCAGCTGAGTTGTTTAAAGAGTAGATCTATAGGGACACCTACATGGCTCAGTGGTTAAGCATCTGCCTTCGGCTCTGGGTGTGATTCCTATCCAGGGATCAAGTCCCACATCAGGCTCCCTGCAAGGAGCCTACTTCTTCTTCCTCTGCCTGTGTCCCTGCCTCTCTGTGTGTCTCTCATAAATAAGTAAAATCTTAAAAAAAAAAAAAAAAAAAAAAAGAGTAGATGTATAGACGCTAGACCCAGGATTGTACCAGCAGTGTCACTGTCAGCCCTTGCCATAAACTCTCAGTGCACAGACTCCAGCCTCTTCTGTTTCATCTCCTGCCCAGTGAATAAATCAGGTCAGAAAATGACCACAGAAGGGAAGAACAGAACCTTGGGAGGTTGTTTATATGGTTGGTAACGTGGCTCAGTAGCTAACAATAGGAAATAAAGCAAACCAATGGTGTAGACTAATATTTTTCTCAGAACAAACAGTTCTGCTGTCCACTTTTCACAAAGTTATAGCTTAAAAACTTTTACTTACTATTTCTGTCTGATTTGTCTATTTCAACAAGTAGTAGTTGATATTGAGGTACACTTAAAGTTGGGGATGTCAGATGGGGAAGTATCTCTTTTTTTTTTTTTTTAAGATTTTATTTATTTATTCATCAGAGAGAGAGAGAGGCAGAGACACAGGCAGAGGGAGAAACAGACTCCATGCCGGGACCCCAACGTGGGACTCGATCCCAGGTCTCCAGGATCACACCCCAGGCCGAAGGCGGCGCTAAACCGCTGAGCCACCAGGGCTGCCCAAAGTATCTCATTTAATTACATTCAATATATATTTCCTATTCCTATGTCCATTATGTACAGAAATCTGCTCCTCAGCCCCTTTGAGTATCAGTTTGGTAACTGTCTGCTGTTTTCCTTTGAGTGCCTGTGTGCTTGCTTTTGCCGGGTTTTCTTCCCCTTGCTTTTCCTCCCTGACCTGCTCCTCTTCCTTCAAGGTATAGAATATATGTCATTCTTGTATAGCTTTCTCTGTCCCTTACCCCCATGGCTGTCTCCAGCCCAGGGAAAGTCTTGCTCCTCCCAGTGAGCGTCCTGAGAAAGTGGGATACACATTTGTTCTCCCTTCCTTTTTTTTTTTTTTTTTTTTTTTTTTTTTTTTTTTTTTTTTAAGATTTCGTATATCCATTCATGAGAGGCAGAGACATAGGCAGAGGGAGAAGCAGACTCCCCGTGGGGAGCCTGATGCAGGACCCGATCCCAGGACCTCAACTACTGAGTCACCCAGGTGCCCCCTGTTTTTCTTTCTAAGGAGAAGGAGGAAGCATGGGTGCCATGCCAGACAGGAGACCTAGCACATGAAAGTCAGCCACCTGGTTTTTAGTTTCTGCTCTGCCACTTAATATGTGACCGAGGGCACCTACTTAACCTCTCTGTGCCTTCTCTGCACTTTACTTTCGGCCTCTGTCATTTGGGGTAATAATAGTGCCTATCTCATAGATTATTGTGAGGATTAGAAAAGATAATACATGTAGATTACAACATGACATAGTGGTTAAGAGCATGTACTGTCCTCCTGTGTTTGAACCCCTGATCCACTGCTTAGGCAATCCTTGTGGTTTTCAGATTCCTCATCTGAAAAGTGGGGTAAAAAATAGTACCTCTTACATTCTCATGTTTTTGTTTCTCTTTTTTTAAAAGATTTTATTTATTTATTTATTTATTTGAGAGAGAGAGAGAGGCAGAGACACAGGCAGAGGGAGAAGCAGGCTCTGTACAGGGACTCAATCCTGGGTCTCCGGGTCACGCCCCGAGCTGAAGGCAGACACTCAACCGCTGAGCCATCCAGGCATCCCCCTACAGTCTCATGTTTAAAAAAAAAAAAAAAAGTGCCTAGTCTTAGGGTTTGTTGCAAGAATTACATTAACTATAATACACAAAATGCGTAGGCCAGTGTCTGGCAAATAGTAAACACTATTTAAGTGTTCATTGTTATTAAAAAGCTTACAGAAGGTCTGTCAGATAGTATGCACTCAAGAAATAGTTACTATGTAACAAAGAATTCCCATTTTTTCAACAAAATTCTCTAAGTGGAAAGCAGAAAGGATTTAAAGGTTTAAAGAGAAGAAAGCAAAGCCACAACATGGTGCCACTGCCTCCTGCCATAATTGTGACAATGAAAATGACAGTACTTAGAACAAATAGAACTCTTCCAGCTATTCACAGTTGAGTGTAAGTTAGTATAGTCACTTGGGAAAACTGGCAATATCTATTAAGGCTAAATTTAGGTGTGTCCTTAATCCAGCAAATCCACTCCTACATGCATATGCACCCAATAGAAATGACTATTTGTGTGCACCAAAAGACAAGAATGTAGCAAGAATATTCATAGGAACATAGGAACATTATCCCTAATAGCCAAAAACTAGAAGCAGCTCCAGTAAGGCCTGTTTGTTTATAAAACGGAAGAAAAATATATGAATTATAATAGCATGTGTATGTGTATAGACAATGCGTAAAAGACGACAAACACAGAAGAGTACATACTGTGTATAATTACTTTTCTTTCTTCTTTTTTTTTAAGTTCAAAAACAGCCAAACTAATATGGAGTCAGAAGTCAGCATAGTGGGGACCCTTTCACAAGGAGACAGTGACTAGGGTGCTCCTAGAGTTCTGTTGCTCCATCTAATTTGATATTTACAAGGGTGTATTTTCTCTGCGAAAATCCATTCCTGCTTACGATTTCGGCATTTGTATCTATGTTCAACTGCAGTTGTAAAATATATATTAAATCAGAAGACTTGAGAATTTTGGAAATGATAATTTACTTTTTCAATTTGCCAAGTGTCCCTAGAATTAAAGACTTCATACTCTTAAAGAATGTAGGTGTTAAGGGACACCTAGCTGACTCCTTCGGAAGAGCCTGCAAACTCTTGATCTCAGAGTCCTAAGTTCAAGCCACACACTGGGTGTAGAGATTACTTAAAAAAAAATAACTTAAAAAAAAAAAAAAGTAAGTATTCACTACAAGGCAGAAAATTATCCAGTCTGGCTTCTATCCTTAAATTGTGTCTTCAGAGCCTTAGAAACTTGGAGTAACAAGTATGTTGGGCAACATACTTTGAAATAATCATCAGTTTTCATTTATCCTGCCACCTCATTATAGTATTACAGATTACATGAACTATGTATAAGTTATCTATAAAACTATGGTTTGGAACTAGAGTCAACCTTTATAACTTTTATCAGAGTGATGTACTGATACCCTGCAGATCAGATCTAGTCACTTAAGGTTTGGTTGAAGAAATAGTTTTATGGGCTCCAGCTGTGAGATACAAGAGGCAAGTTTGAAGGTGCTTGAGTGAGCATTAGTTGTAATTGATGCTTACGCTTGTTGCTTATTGCTTTGGTGTCCATGATGCCATTTTAGTAACTTAGTGAGTTTCATCTTTGAATAGAATTTGCTTTGTTTGGTCTGCATTGTGCCCAGATTGATGATTGAAAACCTTACACTTTCACTGAACATTGCTTCATAGCTCTTCCCTTTTCTGCTATTTTTATATCATATGAATCATTGCACATTTAAGCCATCTGCAAGGCCTGAATGGAGTGAGATAAAAGCTGCCATCACTTAGATTGACACTTGAAAGCTAGCATTCATTCCGAGTTTATTCCTGATTGTCCTTTATACTTTAAAGTCTCGAACTTCATTTCGAGATGGTTGGTAATGTCTCTGAGCCAAAAGTATTTGTGATTCAGTTTTTTACTTGAACATTGGGTCAAAGGGAGGGGATCTGTTCTGCGTCACTCAGAAGAATCTGTTAGGAACTCAGTTGTAACTCACTTGAGATGCTAAGAACAGTGAGTTCCACTCTTGGTTTATTTTTTATTATTTTTTAAAGATTTTATTTATTCATGAGAGGCAGAGACACAGGCAGAGGGAGAAGCAGGCTCCATGCAGGGAGCCCAATGTGGGACTCGATCCCAGGTCTCCAGGATCACGCCCTAGGCCGAAGGTGGCACTAAACCGCTGAGCCCCCCAGGCTGCCCCCACTCTTGGTTTAATCAGCTCAGTGAGCCCTCCAGTTTGGCATGCACTTTGTAGGCAATACATAGGGTGAAAACATAGGGTTCCTAAATTGCCAGATGAATATTTCAAAATAAATATGTGTTTGGAATACCTATTGTATCACACCTGTTAGATGTTTGTCAAAAGTATTTCTCAACATGGCAGCTTTTTTTGAGGATTTAGGGGGAGGTGTGTGGAAACGCCTGCAGTGTTGCAAAAGAGATTGCACCCACACTTACATGTACCTTTCACTGCTGGTGTACACAGACCTAGCTTTTACATGACATGTTTACATGTCATCCAGTAGGCTGCCCAGAGCCCATAAAGCCTCTCCCAGCAGATTTTGTGAATAGGGTTTTGCTCTGGGCTGCAGGAGCCTGGGGTCCCGTGCTGACATCAGCTGGAATGACGTGGATGAGGAGGAGAGTGCCGATTGGTTTCTGAGTAAGAGCTCTTTCAGGTGGAAGCCCATTGTCATTAGGTGTCACCTCTTCATGAATATTAGGATACTTAGGTGACCTGAAGTCATAAACGCTGGAACTAATAGAGGGAATGAAACATGAAAAGATCCTCTTATTTCCTAAACTGATAGGCCAAAAATGCAGTGATCTGAACTACATACAATAGACTACATTTTCAAAATGGAAAGATCTCAAAAATGGAAAACTCCACTAAGAATCTAAGAATAATGGTACAATTTTTGTCTTCAGTTTTCATATCTCTTATACCTAGTGGTTTGCCATGTGGTCTTGGGCAGGTCACTTAGTATTTCTGTTTTCTCCCACTTCACTAGTGCACTATAAAATTCACGAGACCTCAACTTTATAAACGGTAGCAATCTGAACACAGATAACATTTTTGGTTTTGTTTTTTTCCCCTTTGAAGGGACAACTAATTTTTGCTTAAATACACGCTGTTTGAGAATGATTGGGGTTGGGTGGGCATTAATTATTTTACATAATTCTTATGAAGTAATTGTGTTTATTTTTCGCTCAATGTTGTCTGTCTCTTTGCCCTGCAGACGGAAGGGGGAGCACAGACAGATGGCCAGCAGTCACAGACACAAAGTAGTGAGAACTCAGAGAGCAAATCCACCCCTAAACGGCTGCATGTCTCTAATATTCCCTTCCGCTTCCGGGACCCTGACCTCCGACAGATGTTTGGGGTAAGTCTCTGGAGTCCTTTTGTGGGTTTTAGAGTGAAAATATAATCTAAAAAAATTTTTTTTCAATTTATTTGAGAGAGTGAGCAAGCCGGGACAGAGGCAAAGGGAGAGGGGGAAGTAGACTCCGCGCTGAGCAGGGAGCCCAACACTGAGCTCAGTCCCAGAACCCTGGGATCATGAGTTGAGCCAAAGGCAGATGCTTAACCAATTGAACCACCCAGGTGCCCCTGAAAATATAATTTAATCCACCTGCTGTATTTAAATAAATCATTAGGACATTAGGATAAGACTGCTGCACACAGGTTGAGAGACATCCTAAGGTAAATCAGTGTTTTCATCGGTCTTCAGTTCTGTCACCTAGCGCCATCACTCCTATCATTCTATCATTGCAGGTTCTCACATAACCAGGTGACCATGCAACCTGATTTGCCTGGAACCTGGGGCCACTTGAGACATGAGCCTTTCAGTCTAAAATCAGGACAAAGACAATAATCCTTCCCCTTTGGAGTGTTACAAGTTCAATGACCTAATGTTTGTGAAGCAGATGGTACTTTTGTTTTTACTTCCCTGCTCATAACTCAACAGCGTCTCAAGACCAATATCTAAGATCAGGTGTAGGTGGTCAGTTTTCTACCTCTGATGTATGTTTCCAGCTTCAGTTTCCTCCCAAAATCATCATCATGAAAACAAAGCATAACAGCAAAGATTTAAGTTATTGGAATGTGAATGACTACTGGAAATCTTACGTATTTTCTGAGCTTATGTATTGTCAGATTTCATTTGAGGGAACTCTTAACTTGAACTAGGAATAAGAGACCATGGTTTAAAAAAAAACTTCATTGCCATTGCTGCGTGGTGCTTTGTCAGGAAAGCAGGTGCCCCGCTTGAACTCCCGGTTGTGGCCACTTCGTGGCGACAAGATCCCGGAGCAAAGTTTTGTCCCTGACAGCTGAGCATCTGGGGGTATTTTCTATACCTAAGCCAAGGCCAGTGCTGAGATTTAATAATATTCTTGGATTACTTGAAGAGCCTTTACACAGAAAACAGTAGCCAACTGTTCATCTCTACAGAAAAGAGAACAACAGAAAATATAAAGGGCAGCTTAAAGAATTGAGGTTATGTTTAAGAAGAAGCTTCCCAGGAATATGAGTTATTAGTTTCTCTACTGAATTATCAGAGATAATATGGAATCCTCATCTCTGGAGATCGGTGAAAATGGAGTACATTGTCATCTGCCAGAAGTGTGTTTTCTCTCAAATCAGAAAAATTGTGTCCATTGAAGATCTGCTTAGGCCAGTTATCAGGGATTTCTTGAAATGTATTATGCCCTTCCTATAAGGCTGCTAAGTGCAAAAAAAAAAAAAAAAAAGAAAGAAAGAAAGAAAATTTTCCTTGTAAGGGATACCTGATAGGGTTGCTCTGTCCTTTTCTGCATGGTTAGTGTAACCTTGGAAGGACAGCAGCAGTGGTAAAGAGGAGAGATTCCATCCTTCATTTTATTAGCTGTGTAAAGTTGACAGATGGCTTCCTTCAGCCTCATTTTCCTTAACCAGCAAAGGAAGGCAGTCCTTACCCTAGCAGGACAGCATAAGGACACATTAGAAAATGTAAAAGGAAAACTCTTAAAACTCCATTCAAATCTCAGTTGTTTGGATAGGCATAGAAATAAAACTAAATGCCCTCCTACCTAAAATAAGACATTTTCCTCTTTCCTTTATTTCCTAATGTTCTGTTAAGTAATGGAACTGGAATCAAGCCCAGAAGTCTTACTCTAGAAAACTTGGGCTCTTAGTACATGTTTTCTGAAAAAGATAGTAATGATTCAGCCCAGTGAGAAAGCAGGATTTGTTTTGCACTTTTCATTTTTTAGTTTTTTCACATTTCCCGAAGTCTGACTTGCAATCCAAGTGACATAGATAATTGGGCCTATGAGTCCAGTAGTCAGAAGGAAGTGGGGCCAAAAAGCTATCTGGAGATTAATGCACATTCCTTCAATTCAGTTCATCCACACATTGATTCTAACAGATGGTCTTGTTAGACCTTCTACATGCCTTTCCTCCGAATAACCACTGTGTTCAATGTATGCTCCTCTAGTCAGCTGTTGGACCTACAAACAGTTACTTAGGCTTCATATTTTTAGCTTATTTCCCAAATGTTAAAATATTTAATTACAAAACAAAGATATTACTTAAAATGTTCTTGATGTTCATTGCCAAAATATTAAAAGGGAAAATAAATGAAATCATGTGTAATGTCCTTGAATGTTTAAGTACAATGGAAAACGGCATGTAGTTTGTAGAAATGAGAACACAGATACGTATTTATTGACTTGGCAAGCTGTTTATGGCATATTAAGTTTAAAAAAAAAAAGTAATACTTAGAAATAATATCCTTAACAATGTATGCCTTAGGAAATGCAGAGAAGGCTGTGTACCAGAATGATAAGATGGTATGTGTGCAGAGGATTGTCATTATTTTGTCCCTCTTTTCATTTTCATTTATCTGTATTTCCTGCCTTTCTTACAGTGAATATGATTTACTTTATAAATTAAAAAAAGGGGGGGGGGATCCCTGGGTGGCGCAGCGGTTTGGCGCCTGCCTTTGGCCCAGGGTGCAATCCTGGAGACCCGGGATCGAATCCCACATCGGGCTCCCGGTGCATGGAGCCTGCTTCTCCCTCTGCCTGTGTCTCTGCCTCTCTCTCTCTCTCTAGGACTATCATAAATAAATAAAAATTTAAAAAAAAAAAAAGAGGGAGAAGCAAAACACAGCCTTCTATAGTGTATCTTTCTACTTCAGATTTGCTTCTTAAAAACTGGGACATTTAAGAAGGAGAAATTATTGGCTCATTAATGAGGGGAAATCAGAAACTGGTATTGGGGACTACCAACAAATAGAAACATGGAAATTGAATAAGTAGTTAAAAGGAAAAAAAAAAAACTACTCATTTTTCAGGAGAAAATAAAGTATGTGGATAAGAAGCTGATCCTGAATAAATGTTTTTATTTTTGTCTCTGCAGCAGTTTGGCAAAATCCTAGATGTAGAAATTATCTTTAATGAACGTGGCTCTAAGGTAAGCTCCATCTCAGTATTAAGGGTGTCTGGTTTCCTTTTAGTTTTAAGTAGTAAGTAATCAGAAAACTTAAAGCTGTTTTTCAAGCCTGCAAAAAGTATCCTCCCTTACCTGGCTTGGATCAGATTATCTCTAAAAATAAGTAACCACATGGCCAGACTTTATCCTAGTACTTAGTTTGGGGGAGGGAGGGGTGGGCTTGGAAGCAAGAGAAGTGTGAGGAGGGAGATCCGGAGCAGGAGACACCTGCCCTTTATCAAACTGAAATTGCCCTCACCTCATTTTAAAGGGGAAGAGAGAAGACTCAAGTGAATTTCTATGAGAATTCTGTTGTGAATTGTACCAGAACAATTCAGCTTTTAACAATCAGACTCTGAAATGACATACTTAGAACAAATTTAGTATTTCGATCCTTCAGTTGACTCTCTTTCTCTTTTGGATAAACTTGATGAGGCATAAATACAGGGAGTAGTGACTCAGGAATTCACTGTAAGCTGATGCCTTCCTTCGAGTCCTACCCAGACTTCCCAGTCAAAACCTAGGTACCTCTTCTAGGATACCTCTTCCTTTGAGTCCTACCCAGACTGGCAAGCTTCAGAATGTAGAATCCCTTCAATTACAAATAGTGAGTTGGGTTTTTCTGGCATCAGAATGAATGTACTAACGGTGCACAATTCGATACAGGTTTTCTAAGCGTGTTTTCTATGAGAACTGAACAATTTAATTAAAACTCATTTCCCCCTAATAATTTACTATTTTAAATTCCCAATCTATATTATTTGAATTTCAGTGCACTAAAATACGCAGCAGTGATTTTAGGAGTGAGGGAATGATGAAGTCTGACAGTGGTTCATTAAAACAATATTTAATAAACTGAGTTTAGAAAAGTTTCATTTGACAGTTTTCTTCCTTCCTCAATAAGTGAACTATGCCACACAAACACGATCAGCTATGGTCAAGCTTGTAAATACTGCCCTTGCTGTGTTCCCTTCTACTTAAATTTTTAGGTTAGAACAGTTTGAGTTAATTTTTCATTTGGTCATCTTTTCTGGCTATTTGAAAATAGCCAGCCCTTGGCTATAATTAAATCTCTAAGAATATAATTTGAGAAAAGCTAAATAAAGTGAATCAGTGAGTTAATATTTACCTCTTCAGTTTCCTACTGTAAATTCACCATACCTTGGGAATTAATAGCCTATATCTACAGGGAGTTACATACCTCCTGCCCCATCTAAACTAACACAAATGTATGTACTGTTCTAATACTCCTGATTATTATTCCCTTCCTTTATAGACCACATCAACACTGCTAGTGTCTAATTCTGATTATAATAATTATTTGTTAATTATGAAAGAGGTAACTATAAGCTTCCAGTTTTCAGTTAAAACAAAAAAAAAAAAGATTAATATACCTATACAGAACTTTCTTCAGCACTTAACTTGGTAAGTATTTTTAAAATGAAATCTGTTTAGCCTATAATGTAAAACTATGCTTGTAGTTTCTTCACAGTGGATTTCTGGCCCTTTGCTTTCATTTTTTGTGACCTTTTTATCCAAGGTGGAAAAGTGACAATGGTTTATAGAGATGAGAAGCAACATATCATGAATATGTGAAAATTCTATGCTATACTGTTTATCCAAAGTCATAGTTTACATGTTTTTAGTTTTAAGTGTATGTACACGTACTGTTCTCAACTAGACCCCAATAACCCGAAGCCCAGTATGATTTCATCAGGCATTGGGGTCTTGCTCCTTACCAAGAAAATAAATGGATTGAATTCTTGTGAAGCAAAGGAAATTGATCTTTCTTAAGGCTTCTTTCTTCAAAGATTTGCTTACTACCAAAAATTGCTCAGTGTACCCAATTAGATTGCTTCTCCCCTGTAATTTTCATGTTTAAGTGACACATGCCTTCCTTTTCTCTTTGGGGACTCTAAAAGCATATGCCGCTCCCCTCAGTATAATGCTGTGTCCTCACTGCCTCTTTTAGTTCGGGCTGCTAAAGAGTAGATAAACGATGTACTGATTGGTAGCTGTTCTTAAAGCACAGAATTCAGAATTGCCTGGATCTGCCTTCAAGGACTGATAAAAAAAATCTGTCTTCACCTTGTGTCCTCCTTAACTGTCACCTAAAGTTCTTTGCTGGAATGGGTTCCTCAAACTGTTCTGCATTAACCTCATTAACAGAGGTTTATTTTGGAGTCAAAACCTGGGTACCTCTTCTGGGATCCACCTCACATAAATTAAAGAGTACTTTTCTTTTAGTAAATTAAGTTTATTTTCTCATTTCTTTTATGTTTGTGGTTGACTATAATATTACAGCGTGTCTTGAAAGGAACCAGAGATGAGACTTACTGGTTGTATTGTTCACTTTAGCGCTGCTCAGTCTTTTAACTGAGTGCTTTTCTGTATAGAAATTAGCTTTGTTGAATTTATTTTTGAACCAGTAATGGAAAAATGAGTCACAAAATAATTCTGAAAAAGTGATACTTACATATAAAACAATTATCAATAGAACAGTTAAATAATCACATGGCTCCAAAACAAAAAGCAACTCTTTACA
This sequence comes from Canis lupus dingo, assembly GCF_003254725.2. NCBI lineage: Eukaryota > Metazoa > Chordata > Mammalia > Carnivora > Canidae > Canis > Canis lupus. Next base: position 29,220,920 of record NC_064252.1, read on the forward strand.
TTGTCTTCTTTTTTAGGAGACTGTCAGCCTATGGCTTTAGAACATACCCACTTAAAAACATAAGTGAACACTGTCATGCTGCCTTGCCCATCTCCCCCATCATTTTGCTGGTATTCTTTTTCAGCTTGGCCTGAAAAAATTGTTGAGTATCTTCCTTTTTTCTTCTTTGACCTTCATATCTAGATTTGGTTTTCCTAGGTTATGGAATGAATGTATATCATTTATATTCATATAAATGCAAAAATATATACTTAAACATTTCATGTGATTTTTTTTTTAAATTTTTATTTATTTATGATAGTCACACAGAGAGAGAGAGAGAGGCAGAGACATAGGCAGAGGGAGAAGCAGGCTCCATGCACCGGGAGCCCGACATGGGACTCGATCCCGGGTCTCCAGGATCGCGCCCTGGGCCAAAGGCAGGCGCTAAACCACTGCGCCACCCAGGGATCCCTCATGTGATTTTTTAAAAAATACTTTTTTTTTTTTTACTTCATACTCCTTTGTAAAAACATAAAGTCAGTCCTATCTAATTTACTAGGATTAACTAAAACAAAGGTAGACTATCCTTTTGAAAATATGCAATTAAGATGTGTGATGAAAAATGCTACCCCTGTCAAAAAATTAAACTAATATACTCAAATAGAACCTAGAAAATGATAATACTGATAGGTATAACTTGGATTCTCCAGATGTCACCAGTCATAACAAAGGTATTATTATAAACAATAGAAAGGTAATATATTGGTAGAATAGTCCCAGTTTGTAGCTTTCTTCTTGGCATAATTATTAATGTCCCCTTCCTCCCTATAATTGTTCCAGTTTGAACAATAAATTGTATTGCCCCTCTCCTTACAGATTCTTTGAGTAACAACTTTTAAAAAGCACCCTTTTCCAAACCATTATAAAAGAGAAGCGTGTTTTTCAATGACGAGACCAAAAAAAGCATAAAATAGTTCATTAATGAACATAGTCACTAATACTCTCATGTATTCCCTTCCAGTATTTTTTCAAACATAGACTCAAACAGAATTCTAAATAATGGTTACCTAGTTCAACTTGACTTCACAATTCTCTGCTAAATACTTTTAGTGACTAAAAACTCATTGCTTTTCAAAATCTTTTTTACGTTCTTATTTAAATTCCAGGTAGTTTATATACAGTGTAATATTAATTTCAGGTGTAAAATTTAGTGATTCAGCACTCACCTACAACTACCTTGTGCTCATCACAAGTGCCCTCCTTGACCCCATCACCAATTTCCCCCATACCCCCAACACTTCCCCTCTGGTGACCAGCAGTTTGTTCTTGAGAATTAAGTCTCTGTTCCTTGATTTGCCCCCCTCGCTCTTTTTCCCTTTTGCTCATTTGTTTTGTTTCCTTAAATTCCACATATGAGTGAAATCATATGGTATTTGTCTTTCTCTGACTCAGACTTCCCACCATTCTGTTCACTATCACCCAGCCCTATAGCAATTTGTTTGTGATAATTATCACATATAATTATCGTATTAAGAAATGTACACATTCTAATTTTTATATTTTCCGTAAAGTTTTGTCAACCTACTTTTGGTGTGGTTGTTGCTCTAAGGGACATGTATCATAAATACTGAATGTGAAAAAAATAAAAATAAAAAATACTGAATGTGTAGGAGTTCTTCACGTCTTCAGACAGTGCCAACTGTTAAAGTTCACTAAAGGACCACAGACTAAAGTATAGCAACCATTACTGAGATTTCTAGCAAGTTTTTATTACTTGTTTTTTCATTACTCTCACAGGTGGATATCTGGAATGATGGGGATCTGAATTTGGGTTAGCCTTCAGTTTAGGCTGGAGTCAGGGAAGATACAAGTAACGTGCTGTAATTTCTTGCCTGTTTCCCTGGATTTTTATTTCATGCAAAGGGAAATTATTTATTTCTTTCAAAATATGGTCAAAAGACTGTCTTTGAAATTGCACTAACTAGGCCTTTGCTTTTCAGTAAAATTCGATAGGTAATAAATGCTGAGTTGAAATGTTTCTCATTATACTTAAAACTGAATTAACAGTGCATGTATTTTCAAAGGGCTTAATTTATTATCATTTTTTTTTACCATCTTATGGGTTTTAGTTTTATTTTTCTTTTATTTATTTTTTAATTTCTGTGTTCTGGCCATACCAGGAGAACGTCTGCTTTTGATTTCTCCCTTAAAAGTTACATGGTAAATTTTCTTTCTCATTCTTCTGAGATGGAAAAACAAAGATTATACAAATTTAAGAATATTTTTTACAATGCTCATTCTATTGCTTGTTATTTATTGCAGTCTGAGGCCAGACTAAAAAGGTGGCAGTTATTCGGCTCCTAGTCCCTTGATGATAAACGGATATTAAAACAGGTGGTAAAATGTTTGTCACCCTTGGTAGGAGTTTTGACCACAGTCATAATCCTGATAGATGCACCATTCCTCAGTTTTCACAAGACTGCTAAGATGGCGTTAAATCACTAATGTAACACTGGCATATTTAAATTACTGTCACAGAAGGAGTTTCGGAACTGAGAGCTGTAGTTTACAGTATAAAGCATATAGACATGCATTGTCCAGTACAGTGGCCATATTGAGCACTTGAAATGTGGCAAGTCTAAATTTAGATGTGCTTTGAGTGTAAGATACACGTCGATTTCAAAGACATAGCAGAAAAAAGGGATATTAAACATCTCATTAATGTTTTTATATTGATGCCATGTTGATAGTATATTGCATATACTTTATTTTAAACAAAATACACTTGAAATTACTTTCATATATTTTTACTTTTTTAATGTGGCTAGTAGAATATTTAAAATTATATATGTGGCTTGTATTATGCTTCTGTCAGGTATAGACAAACCAACATCTTTTTTTTATCATAAAAATATAAAAGTACTTTTTGTTTATCTGTTTTTTTATCTTCTTAAATACCTGAAATGTTTACTCTTGTTAAGAATTTGAGATTAAATCTTGGTTTGACTTTGTAGCTCTTCTAACTGGTTATTTTGTTTTCATGACTGATACATTATATAAACATTTTGAAGCTCTTCTAAGGATAAAGTGTTAGGTTTAGACATAATTTTATTAAATTTTTTTTCAAAGCAAGAGACCTAAATGACCAAACTTAATGTGAATTAGATTTCCAAGAAAGGACATTAAAACATAATTTCATGTAAGCATATTTTCCTGTTATAACTTTTCAAGCCTCGATAATCTGTGAATATCCTTAGCTCAATTCCTGGCACATTTTTGAAGTGCTAAATTTTATTGAAGAAATGGTACATCAAACTTTTTTTTCGAGCTTTATTTGAGTTAATATTCTTGAAACCAAATTGTAGTTAAGTTGATGGAAAATCTAAAGGTTCAACAGGAGAGGAAAGTTTCAAAGAACAGGACTCTAAAAATGCTGGCTGCACTTCTCAACTTTCTAATCACAGACTTCTGAGAGAGGTATGTGTTAATTTCCTATTGCCTCTGAACAAACCATCATAAAGTAGGTGGCTAAAAAAACACAGAGATTTATTATCATATAGTTCTGAAGGTCAGAAGTCCAAAATGGGTCTCACTAAACTAAAATCAAAGTGTTTCAGGGCTGCATTCTTTCAGATGGCTCTAAGGGATAATCCACTCCTTGTCTTTTCCACCTTCTAGAGGTGGCCCACATTCCTTGACCTTCCATCTTCAAAAGCCCAAAATGGCCAGTCCTGTCTTTCTCAGGCTACTGCATTCTGATTCAGACTCTCCTGTTTCCCTCTTTAACTTATAAGCACCTCTGTGATTACATTGGGCTCACCTGGATAATCCAGGATAATCTCCCTATCGCAAGATCATTAATTTAAGCACATCTGCAAAATCCCTTTTACCAGGTAAGGTAGTAACATTCACAGGTTCCAAGGATTAGGATGTGGACAACTTTGGGGGGCCCTTATTCTGCCTGCCACCAAGTCTGTTTATCTTCAAAGGAAAGAAGGAAATCCTGCTTACCTCTGTTTCATAGCAGGAAGTCCCAAAGTATCAGCAAGACCTTCCTCCTTCACCCTAGGTAAAGTTGTCTGTGAAGACTGCTTCATTTTGTATCTTTGGTGTCTTGATTAGCATTTCCTTTAGAATATAAGCACATCTGCTGGCTATGAAATGTCAATGCTTATGACACTACCCTGCATTCTTTTGCATGCAGTTACTACGTCACAGATGCTCTGTCAGCACATTACAGAGCAGAAGCTCACAGAACACATTTAGCAATTAGGTTTGAAAAAGAAAACTAGAAGGATTTGGGGACTAATGCAGTTAATAGAATACCGAACTTAGGTTTCAAAGCTTAATTTCTAATTTTCTCACCATTAGCTGTGGAAAGAAGCCACCTGGAAGGAAAAATGCTTTGTTGGTTCTTGGTGTTTCACCTCAGTTTGACTCACTTTCTTCATCTTAAAAATGAAAACAACAAGATTTATCCTTTCTACTTCATGGTTGTATTTAAAAGACAAGTGTGTGAGTGTGAGGATATACAGATTCAGTCAGTCAAAATGCTAGTACTAAAAACCTCAGGCCTTAGTTTCCACATAATCTGTTATCCAGCCACTGACATCATTTGTTAATTTAACCCAAGGCATATAATGTATGAGGTAGTGAGAATCTGTTGGAATTCAGTTTATAATACCTCTACAGTGTGATATAAAAACTCATCGCTGTCTGTGACCTTTCTTGAAAGGTTTACTTAACTTTTCTGTTGGAGGAATCTCCAGGATTGGAGAGCTGGCTTCCTGTCTTCAGCAGATGCTAGTGTAGATAACAAATGATGTCATTAATTAGTAACTTGAGATAGGATACCTCTAGTTGTCAATGAAGCTGTAACATATTGGTATTAAAATTTATTTCTGAAAATATGTTTCCATTGACATTTTCAACATACTTAACTTTGTAAGAAAAGTAACTAAAATGACCTGTACTCGTCCACCTCAAGCAGTGTACATTTAATATTTTCTGTCAGCTTAGCATTGAACTTTCTAGAGTTATTTGTGGTGATATACAAATTACAGGTAGAGATAATCCATTGGGATCCTCCATGGCCCGCCATCCAACCATACTATCATGTAGAATGCAAAGTAATCAGATCCTTCAAAATGATGGAGTTGCTTTTCTAAAATCTTACTGAGCAATGCACACTGTTGACCATCTCAGTTAAGAACACATTTTGTATATATATGGAAGGACTCATGGAGGGCAGCGAAGCAGAACTTCAGTAAAAATAAATAGCAAAGGGTTCCAGGTTATCTTACAGTGGAATGTTCAAAGAATGAATGCTAGAGGGACAGTAAGCTATTGAGAAATGAGGACTTTCCCAGAAAATCTTAAGAATTTACTAGTCTACACATGTAAATAGCTTGAAAGAATGTTACAGTTGCAGAGTGGAAAAGAGGACAAAGCGCCTAAGTTGGAACTGATCTAATGCTTGATGAAATAGTCATATAAATATGTAGTAAATCCTGCCGCTTTTGACATTGATGGTTTGGTTATGACCAAGACCGTCTTTTCAGATAAATGTGAATACAGGAGTAAGTGGGTTAACTCCCTGCTCTCTGTTTTGTCCACTTAATGAATTAAAGTTCTATATGATTTATTTGTATACAGTGAGCAAATAAATTACTTCTAACTCAGAGTAGCAACTTATTTTATGGCATTCCTTTTGTGTTGAACAATATACAACTGATGTCACTAACATAGATCTCATTTGCAGTGCCTTTGATTATTCCTTTTTTCCCCCTCTATATGGAAAATTACTAATACATTTAGTAGCAGATGTAGGCTTCAACAAATGTGTAATTTAGGCAAATTTGGATAAGCTATTTTCTGGAATTCAGCTGAACCTATTTTTACTCTGAGTACCAGTCTGGTTGTTTAAAATTCATTGAAGAAAAGGCATAATTGGCAACTGCTTAGTGATATTTTGATTAGCTTAGATGAAGATGGGTGCTCTCTTCCACACCTCATACCTACAGAATTGTAGATCGAGGCTATGTTTTAAATTATTCTCTTCCCAGAGGAATTGTGGTGATACAGGCAAACAGGCAAAGTGGAGCTAAAATGATGAGATCTAAAACTCTCCTTATACAGTGATTGCACCTAAATGGAAGGCTTCATGTAGAAGTTACTGGGGAATGACGGATTTAATTCAGTATTTTTTAGTATTACATAAAGGAACAGTAAATTAACAGGATGAATTGAAAGAGAAAGAGCATCTAAAAAATGTTCAGATTCTTGGTGGAAGAATTTGACCCGAGTAACTCTGTACCTTAATTTTGGTCTGGCCTCACATGCTTTATGTTTTATTTTATTATAGTTATTGTTGTTGATCACATTATCATTATTGTTGTTGTTGCTATTATTATTATTATTATTATTATTATTATTATTATTACTACTACTACTACTGCAGTTCTATATTCTGTTATTGGATTTAATTTCCCTTTACCAAATATGCATGGACCAAAAATGTGACTTTGGGAGAGTATTACTGAGTTGTTGCTGATGTCAGTTTCATACTGTGATATTTTTTTCTCTGTTTACCAAGAGATCAGTATTTCAATATAACGATGTGCATGTTTTCCCCCCTTCTCCCGCTGCATGCAGGGATTCGGGTTCGTAACTTTCGAGAATAGTGCTGATGCAGACAGGGCCAGGGAGAAATTACACGGCACCGTGGTAGAGGGCCGTAAAATCGAGGTGCATGTCTTCAATAATTCAACTTCTGGTTTATATTTTTATTTCTCTTTTTGTGTATTCCCTCACTTATTTCACATCTGGAGCCCTGTCTTGTGTGTGTGTCTGCACACACACATTACGTGTGTGTATGTCTCTGTGTCCTTCACATTCTTGCACTAAAATGTGTAAACGTAACACTTCTGTCCTCCCCTCATTTTTTGGTTGTTGGGGGGGGTTCATTTTGATTTACTTGTGTGCGTGTAAATGTGTATTTGTTTCTCATTTACTTTTTTCCTCCAAAATGTTCATCCTTCTGCTCTCTTGATTTTTTTCCTTTGCTTCAGTTTGCGAGACTCCGTATGAATACCTGTGATCAGGCCAAAATAAAACTAACTTTATGACTGTCTAAAAACTATCCAATGTGTGACATTGTGTCCTGTAATGACTCAAGGAGCCAGCCAATATATCCTCTCTCTTAGGTGGCCAGTTCGCCTCCATGGGCGTGTGATAAGCAAGGAAGGAGTACAAGACTGCAGAGGTGGTGGGGAGGGAAAAAAAGAACCCAAAACTCATGGAGTTTTTAAATACGTTTACAATCAAGGATTTCCACAGTTGATGGATAAAATCCTCAGACAGAGGGCTCAACGACAGCCTCATGGGGTTATTCAACCCTTTTTAATAACGCAGTGAAGGTTAACTGGCTCCTTTCCCCTTTCCCAGTTTTTAAAAGTATGAACTATAAAAGCCACCATTTTGAGTAAGATGTCTGCATATTTTGCTTTTTCCCTCCCTTTCCGATGGTTTAGCATTTAGGGCCCTTCACTTGACTCACTCTTTCCATGGTAACTATACACAATGCTGGCGATGGTGCCCGTTGGCGGTAAGTGAAACAAAGCACTAGAGAAGAAGCTTTTTCAATTGTTAATTACAAAACAATTAAATAAGAAAGAAAAAGTCCATCTGCCATCTCACATTAACACTACAAAATGTGATTTGACTTGTTCCTCTTCCTTTTCCTTTCCCCCTTTTATTTTCAATGCTGTTGAGTAATGCCGCCTGGACTTTGGATGTACATATTGTTTGTAGCAGTCTGAGCTGTTTGATTACTGACATCATGGTGATTTTTTTCCCCTTGCACATCTTACTCAGAGTTACTGAACTCCAAGTTTGGCTGGTTTTATTAATGCACTTCCTGCCCCTACTTCCTTTCCCCTTCCCCAGACCTCTGTCTGTAGCTCTCACTGTTCTTTCCTTGACCTTGACAGCTCTTCACTGCCCGTGACACCCATTTCTCTTTGCGTTTTCCCCTTCCTTCTTGCTCTCTTCCCCCAAGTTCTGTTCCCACTCTATTCCCTCTGTCTCTCCCACCCCTTCTCTCTGTTTACCTGCGGCTATTGGTCTCTTGCTGACTGGTGGTTTCTGATTGGTTCTGGCCATTTTTCCTTTTAGCGCTTGGTGCATTCTGCTCTAGCGGCTAGCGTAAGCTCTGACCCCATTCTAATCCTTGTCTATGAGAACCTCGCTCTTCACTTTCTCCCTTCTTTCCAAAACTGATTGTTTTTTCTTTCTTTTATTTGTGTGTGTGTGTTTTAACTGCATGCTCTCAGTCTCATCATTGTTGTATCCCATTCTTTCTTTTTAAATGTGAAATGTTTTATACTATTTGATGGGTCAAACTAGAGTAAATGGAGTTTCTTTTCCCTTACAAAGGAAAGTTCCCACTCTGCAAATCCTAAAAGACTTATTGAGACTTTTTTTTGGCCCCAGTTCCACCTAAAATTGGTCTTTCCATAACACAAATTTATCATCATACAAATTTAACTTTAATGTAAATTCCCAGAGGCAAGACATTTATATTTGATATGTTTTGGTAATTTAAAAAACTGGTCTGTTCTCCGACCTGACAAAACGGTGTACAGCCAGGTTCTATGGTGATACTGCACCCTCCTTGCAAGAGCTTTAGGCTGGTTCTGACACTGGGCTGCAGTCTTCTGGCTTTGAGGCTCCATTCATCTTTTTGTCATCAGCGCCATCCTTGTAACATCTACTTACCCTAGCACTGAGAATGCTCTAAATTCTGCACTTCTGTAATGAGGGTGGAGAGAACCATAAAACAAAAGAAACTAAAGCTTCATTTTTTTCAGTTAATGCCTCATTTAAAGACCTTCTGAAAACCTATTCTTAAATGGATAGACCACATAGTCTAGAAAATTCAGAATGGTCCTCAGTATGGTCAACATGGGATTCTAAGCTCTGGTCTTTTGGGTTTTTTGGGTTTTGCTTTTTGTTTTTTTGTTTTGTTTTGTTTTGTTTTACAAACAGTAAAATCTTACAGTCATCAACAATTCTGAACATTAGTACAGGTGAAATCCATAGATTTATTTTCTTACCTTCCTATAAATCTATTTCCTAACCCATGTGGCAAGCCTCTTTTATTAATGAACTTATTAAGTTCATTTGCAAACAGAGCTGTTTCAAATTTATTTCTTCTGTGTTTTCCATAATTCGAGACTTCTCTGTTTTAAGAGATCTCCAAAAGAACTTACGAATATATCTTTCCTTTGGAGTACTTATTGCTAAAATAGCCCGAGTTTTCCATTTGGAGACCAAGAAACTGCATTTTACTCTCGTTAGCCTCATTTTATAAACACTTTAATTAAAATACTATATATCAATATTTTATATTGCTATATTAATTATTTAAATCAATGTTCTCTGAAATTTACATTTTATTAAACTGAGTGCTGTGTTATCAGATGAGCAACTCCAGGTTCCCTAATGTGGTCTACTTTCTCCCTACCCCTTCCTTTTTCTTTGTATTTTTAGGTGAATAATGCTACAGCACGTGTAATGACCAATAAGAAGATGGTCACACCATATGCAAATGGTAAGAGGTTACAAATCATCTTCAGAAAGATGTCACTTACTTTTGTATTAATATGTGGACTTTTGGTAATCATCAAAGAATCTCTTGATTTCAGTCTTATGGCAGTTTAATTTAGATTGAAGTATTTTCTTTACTAGGAGAGTATTTTTACCGTTAACTTTTTTCTTAGAATTAAGCTAAGTTTTTCAGTAATTCAGCTGTTATGGTCTCCATAAAGTTCCTCATACACAGTGCAAACACGTCATTTGAGGTTACCTATCAACCCAGTGGGGTCCCACTGGGGCACCCTCATTTTTAACTGCTGTAGTTCTTTGTGGTAGGATAGGCTTCTCCATAATACATGCCCACCAATGCTTACTTTTAGTACTGAGCCCTCCCTGCTCCTGAGCATGAATGGAATAATTCTTGACCCCTTGCTCTACTTTTAAAGGTAGGCTCTAGAGTTAACAGCCATGATGCACATGGTTTTCTATCTTCTATTCCATGATTACATGTTACATGGTGGGTTTCATAAATATTTCTCATTGAAAAAGAAACCTTGTGAATATTGTGCCTAACAAAAGCAGAACCTTTACATCACTTGTCAGTTTAATCTAGACTCATTTATCTAAATGAGATAGAATTTACTTTGAGGGCAGCCCCGGTGGCCCAGCGGTTTAGCGCCACCTTCAGCCCAGGGTGTGATCCTGGAGACCGAGGATCGAGTCCCACGTCAGGCTCCCTGCATGGAGCCTGCTTCTCCCTCTGCCTGTGTCTTTGCCTCTCTCTCTCACTCTCTCTCTCTCTCTCTGTCTCTCATGAATAAATAAATAAATAGTTTTTTAAAAAAAGAATTTACTTTGAATCTGCAGTGCAGCAGTGGTTTTGCCAGCTGTGTTCTGCAGGGCCTCTAGGGGAAGGGTGGAAAGGAAACCCATGGGTTGGGTCTTGAGGCCTGCAGCAACTCCTGTGTCATATATATTGGGGCTCTGCATGAAATTTTATCTAGAATCAAATGGGATATTTTCTGCTTTTTAAAAGTTTGAATCTGGGATCCCTGGGTGGCGCAGCGGTTTGGCGCCTGCCTTTGGCCCAGGGCGTGATCCTGGAGTCCGGGATCGAATCCCGCGTCAGGCTCCCGGCATGGAGCCTGCTTCTCCCTCCTCCTGTGTCTGCCTCTCTCTCTATCTATCTCTCTATGTCTATCATAAATAAATAAATCTTAAAAAAAAATAATAATAAAAAAAAAAATAAAAGTTTGAATCTACTGCTTAGATAAGTATTGTATTTGCTGGTAATGTCCTAAAATCAAGTGTAAGAATCTTAGTATATTCCATGATGTCTCCAATAGATAGATTTAGCCCAGCTTCTCAAACAGATGGTACAAATCAGCATAATTTGCATTTATCAGCATAATTTACATTTTGCCTACCCATTTATCAATGGTCTATCTTGTGATACCACTGCCTCCCCCTTTACCTCTTGTTTTTTTTTTTTCAATGCCCATAACAAAAACAAGTTTCTGCAATTTTGATAATAACTCATGTAAACAAAATAGGAAGGAGAGGCAAAGTTACATTTCCTTTAGATCCAGGGAGAATGCTGTGGTAGAAAGAGTCACTGACTAGAATTGAGAAGACAGAAATTCTACTTCTAGATTTGACTCATTTTACTCTGTCAGTGGACCAATCTTTTTAACCTGATTCTGTTTTCATCTCTCTTAATTGGTGATCACAGAATTTTAGCACCTGAAGCCTCTATAGAAGTCATCAAAATCCAGCCCTCTCTTAGCTTATTATTTAGGAAATTAAGCCCAAAGAAGTATAGTACTTATTCATTGTCCCAGATGTGGTACCTATCTTACCTCTCCCCTTGGGTTTTGTGAAGGTCAAAATACATTGTAAATTTGTACAAAACCAAACATACAAAAAAAAAACTAAACGTACTCAAAGTATTATTGACAGCATACCATTACATACCATTATTAAAATATGTAATATACTTAAGGGAATGCTTAAGTAATGGTGCCATTTGCAGGAAGAAAAAAGTCATTTTTTAAAATATTATTCTAAATTAATACTCAAGCCTAACCAAGCCAAACTTGAGAGACCAACAGCTGCTTGTGGTTTAAAGCTTCTGAAAAGAGTGCGCTAGATGCCTTCTAGTGAAGTCTCAGCGATTTAGTTTACATTGGTTGGAATCACTTGATTTGTCTGACATTGTAGAACATTTGTGTTCTTACAACTCCAGTAACATTTGAACTGAGGTATTTGCCCAATTTTTATGTAAAATCATGTGTTCACCATCTATGAGCACATAAAATAATGAACGGGGGTTAGATTGGTTCAGGATGAATGAGTTTTCTCTTGAATACTGTCTCCAGTCTTTAAGAAAAATAATGGAGTATGTTTGCTTATTTGTGTAAAATTCAATAAAAGTCTATTGATTAAAGTTTTCATATGAAATTCTACTCCTTGGGGATCCCTGAGTGGCTCAGCGGTTTAGCGCCTGCCTTTGGGTCAGGGCATGATCCTCGAGTGCTGGGATCAAGTCCCGCGTCAGGCTCCCTCCATGGAGCCTGCTTCTCCTTCTGCCTGTGTCTCTGCCTTTCTCTATGTGTCTTTCATGAATAAATAAATAAAATCTTTAAAAAAAAAAAAGAAATTCTACTCCTTAACTATCAATGGGCAGTAGTACATTTTTCTCTTTTTAACGTCTGCTATATTTCTATAAATATGAAAAAGGGGGATGAAGAAATAAAGTTGACACCAAACCTAATGTTTGCAAGTACTTAAAGTTTATAAATGCTTAGGTTGGTACTCAACAGCAGTCTAGTATCCTTTAGCTAAAACAACTAATTAAGTATGTTTATTACCACTTAAAATCCCAAAAAATGCATGAAATTGGGGATGTACCTTGAATTTTATTACTGAGTGTCTCTTCTTGTTCACTTGGCTGAGGATAACTGCACCGAAATTCCATTGGTAAATCCCAAAGAAAGGGGATTTTCACTTACCTAGATTTCCATCAGTATGGTATAATTGAACAGAGTCAAAGATCAGCTCAAATTTAAATTCAGAATATACCTTTATAAAGCAGTGAGAGTAGTAAACAGTGTGAAGATGATGAATAAGAAAGTGCATCACAGTGTGGTGTACAATGACATATATTCTGCCTTTCTCATTTTTCTAAAAACAAAGAATTTTTTTTTCAAAGAATATGTTCTAAGCAGTTCTATGAAAGAGACGAAACCAGAGCCCAGGATTTACTTTTATTTCTTACATTTCTTTGTCCTTCTCTTTCCTCCCACCCAGTTTTTCTCCTCCCCATTTGCCCCTATACCTGCAACACCCACCCCCCCTTATTATCCCTTCACTGTGCTTGTTCTGCTTAAAGATGCTCAGGTGTGGAAGTGACCCATCAGCTGGCGTCTACAGAGAAGATAGTGTTGGGTGGAGCTTAAATGCAGGGATGTCTGGAGCCAGCTTTCACATGCCCTCATCACACCTTTTCCTCATGGAGTCTTAAATGCTCTCTGTCCTCTCTTCCATTGCAGGTTGGAAATTAAGCCCCGTAGTTGGAGCTGTATATGGCCCTGAGTTATATGCAGGTAGTATTTCATTAATTTTTCCATTTGGCCTATTGACCATGACAACATCTGTTGGTTTTCGATCTACTATTCCTTTGTAATCTTTTTGCATTTTTTTTAATTTTTTTAAATGCAATCAGCATCCAGCTTTCAAGCAGACGTGTCCCTAGGCAATGATGCAGCAGTGCCCCTATCAGGAAGAGGGGGTATTAACACTTACATTCCTTTAATCAGTAAGTAGCCTATGTTGGCCTGGCATGGATTTTGACTGTTGTGAGTAAACAGTGATGTGTCCTAGTCTTTTTCTTCTTCCCCAAGTATAATATATAACTGAGGAGGAGGCCTTCTCAAGAGAGTTAAATGCTGTCACAGTGTCCCATCCTGCTTAACCTGTGTAAGAATCTTTCTGACCAGATACTGAGATTGCCACGAAGCATAAATAGTTGGAAAAGGTCAAGGGGATTGAGGACATGTGTAGAACATTTTAGTCTGCACTTGATTTTAAAACCAAAGAAATAGATACTTGTGGAATATAATATGCATGTTCTCTGCAGGTCAGCTTTGGGCTTTTTAGTAGAGTATCATTTAGAAGCACCTCCAGCATTAATGATTATTCTCCCTCTGTTGATACCTCTGAAGTCATTCTGACCTGAGCCATTTTGCTCTAGCAAGGTATAATTAAAAAGAGTTCAGTGAACATGGAATAAATGTCTCTGTGTGCTTTCCAGAGGATAGCACATTTAAAATAGACCTTTAGAAACTTTCTGCCTCTCTGAAGGCCACAGGATTACAAGGGAGAAGTCGTTTTCCTCTCCCCTAACATTTCTGGATTAAAACATTTTAGATAAAAGAATAAAATGGACTAATGAAATATCTAAAGATTATTGTATGCCTTGGAGGTTAGCACCACATACAAACACAAAAGACTGCTCTTATGAAGAATAATTATTAAGTGCACATAACAACATGTGAAAATAAGATTAATAATTGGCCAGTTAAAGAATTAATATCAACAATTTAAACTGCCTGCAGAAATTAAAAGTCTTGTCTCTTACTACGGCAGTAGTCCTCAGAGCTTCTTGACCTCTTTCTCACCAGCTTGCATTGTAAAGGCCAGAATTGTGAAGGAGCAGAGTAAACTCACTCAAGATTGGATGATGAACGGAGCATGCATCATTAGTTTTTGCATATTGGGTCTCTCAGTTTCTTTCTCAGAAAAGATGTGATAATCTCTTCCAACCTTTCCTGGAATTGGTTCAAAGCAAGTTGTGATTGTACCCCTGCTATTGAATTCAAGTTGACATTCCTGTCATATTTTGGGTCTCCCTTTAGTTCCTGGCTTCCCTTACCCGACTGCAGCCACCACAGGCAGCCGCTTTCAGAGGAGCCCATCTGAGGGGCAGAGGGCGGACGGTATATGGTGCAGTCCGAGCGGTACCTCCAACAGCCATTCCCGCCTATCCAGGGTAAGCACTAGATTCCAAAATAAGCAGCTGGACAGAAAAGAATACCATGGCCCTGTCACAACTTCTGGGACGTTGCCGTGCCACATTGTAGAGATTCTATGAATATTTGTAAATTAATAGATCAGATGGCAAGAATCAAAATATACCATTATCAGTATATACAAAATATCGATTTGTTATATAAATCTTCATTTTGGCCACCTTAAGCCCTCGTAGTAGTGGCTTAAGACAGCAGCCAGAACTGTCTTGTGTTTACTAGCAGTGTGTTGGCATGGAGTTCACTCAGCATCGCACGAATATGGATTAACACTACTGCAGAGAACAAAATAGGAACTCAAGACTGTAGTACGAGACTGCATCTGCTGTGCTCAACCCCCTTATCACTGCCCTGTGTTGGGGCTGAGGCTACCACATCGTCCTCCCTTTTGGTTTCACTGCCTGGGTGGTGAGCAGCAGAGCTAGCTACCCACAATGGATTTGCTTTCTTTGTAGGAAACGGATTAAAAGAGGTTAATTCAAAGATGAACCAAGTCCAATTGAATCCAGGGAGAAAGGGAGAAGTAGGAAGAATTAAACTACAGTTGGCTTCTGAATGATGGTAAAACAACTAATGTAGCTGAGCATCCTTCACCCTTTGATTTTTGTATGGAGGGTGTCTCATGCAGTGGAATGATTCCATAGCAACAAATAAATCCTTTGCTATTGAATGGGGGAGAAGGAGTGAAGATAGCAGGTTTTGTTTTTAGTTGTTTCTCAGGATCAGCCTAAAATGTATATATATTTTTTTTCTTTTTTATAAAGAGTGGACTTCAGTAAGTTAGTTGTACCAAGGACTTTCTTTCTTCAAAGAGGTGACATTCGTGTTCTTCATCTTTTCTCTGCCTATGACAGGTTTTTGTCCATATTCTTCCTGAGGAATAAACGTAGGGGCAGAGGAGCCTATTCATTCCTACTTAGTTAAAACACAAAGGGAAAGAGCCTCCTTTGTAGGTCCTTTTCTGACAGCAAAATTGGCTTTGAGGTATACTAACTTAGCATTCATTTCTAGACCAAGTGGACATGCCATTAGGGGTGCTCCGTTACATAGATTTAAAGCATTTTTATTAGACAAGTGTGCATGTTGAAATGGACAGACTCCAAAAGCCGCTGGAAGAGAACTGCTTTAGAAATAAACTTTTGTTTGCAATTTATAAATGTTTAAATCCCATGCATTCCATCATCTCCATCTTCTGCCATTACTTGCTTTTAATTTTATTCTTTCTTCTCTCAACTTGACCTTTGACCTTCAACCTCTGACATCTCTTTAAAGAAGTGAATAAAGATGCAGTATTACTTCATCAAGAAATACTCAAGTAAAACATAAAAGCAAACCTTTTGGAAGTTCTGCATACCAGGAAAAATTGTTCATGAAGCGCCTTCCATTTCAATCCAAGAGAGTTAACCGTCATGCTTGCAAAGCGATACCACTCACCAGAAACATGGGACTTCTTTATTTTGTAATTTTCCTGAGTTACTTTATAAAAACGGTTGGATTTGTTCCTACTCGATGTAGCTCATTTCAGTATATTGGCCAAACTTGAGAACCCATTCTCTGTGTCAGGATTGTGTTCGCTCAAAGATATTTTATCTTTATGTCTAACCATACCAGTCTCTGCATTACATTGAACGCTGATTTCCCATGTTTTCTTTTTTATTAACTAAACCACCAGTTTACATGGAAGATGGCAAGGAATAAGTCCAGTATTATATGGGGAATGGCCTAAAATTGCTTTTAAGCTTAGTAAACTAATTTCATCATTAATCATTGTGCTCTAGCCTCCTTGTGGCATTTGATACAGGGAATATTAGAATTCTTCTAGAATTTAGGTGAATATTCCCACTGAGTGATACAATTTAGGGTAAACTTGATTCATGTTTTTAATGCCACCATCCCTCTCTGTAGAAGAGATGTTTGTAAATTTTACCTGTATTCCCTACTGAAATAATCAAAAGTTAATTAATCACCACTTGGCTTCAGTGCTTTCCATTCTGTCAGCTTTCTCATTATGAACAGGTGTCTTTTTTACTAAAATGTAGTTGAGTAGCAGATTACTTTCTAATAATCAAGCTTTAACTGCAATTGGAAACTATGAAAATGGATAGAATATAGTAGCAAAATGAGCATCACAGATGAGTTTAGTCTGCCTGTTGTGTAATACAAAGGCACAGCATATTTGGGGCATTGCACAGTATGACCATCCTACCCTGTAAACCCAACAAAATGTCATTGTAAGTAGAATTCGGAAACCTTCCAGCTACCTGCAAAAAGTAAATTATTTCATATTCAAGTTAAAAATATGATTTAAAGACCTCACTTACTAGTTTATTTATTACAACAGAGAAGATAGTGGTTAAATTTGCCAGCTTGTTTAGTTGAATAAACAATAAACATATCCAAATCTTGATTTAACAAATATGAAGTAGAAAGTCTTATCTTTTATCTCTACTGCTGTTCCATGTCTTTTGGTCCCAAAGTAATGTTTTGGGGAAGTCTGTATGCACAAAAATACCTCAAAAGGTTTGAAATCTTTGATTATAATAGCTTAGTTTTGCCCAGGATTTAAAAAAACAAATTCATGTATTTTGTTTGATACAAATTCATTTTTCTAAACAGGAAAATAAACCCTTCTATTGCTAATCAGCTACTTTTTCAGTTTGATCCTTTTAATAAATAAAACAGGATGATCCTTGGTCATGCCCAGAGCGTCAGTTATCAATTCTATTTTTCAGAGTTCAATGAATGCGCTTATGGTCAAAAAAGAACCCTTAAAATCTTCCAGTTCCTCCTTCCCACTCTGGATTATATTGTTACTATCTGGGATCCCCACTGCACCTTTCAATTCTTGGACCTTGGACCAATCACCTTAACCTTTAGCTCATTATCTCTGCTTGTGAAAGCAATGCATTGTGGGTATTTTTGGTTGTGTTTTTTTTTTAATTACATTTCTCTGTTTACTTTGGTCAGAATTGATTGACTTGTTTTTCTGAGGTGTTGCATTGGTTCTTAAAATGCTGAATAATAATACTTTGCATGCTTGTGTGATCAGCCAAATCTTATCGCATGTCTAATGTGCAGGGTAAAAAAGCAGGTGATGTATGGATATCAAAAAATGTGCATACTTCTAGGAATGTGAAAACAAAATACTAAACATAATTTTGAAACATCCTCTATATACAGGTCCTGCCCTCATTCTTTAGGTTCTTTTTTTTTTCACGTTAGACCCCTCCCTCCATGCTTCTTCCCACCCCCCATACACATGCAGTCATTTTGAAATTTATTCCTAGGGCAAGCTTTTTTAAAAAACAAAACAAACAACTCCGGGTAGGAAATTTGATGTTTCTAATCCAGCAGCCTTTCAATGGTTCTGTTAGGCCCTCTGGGAGCGCTTTTTATGGTTTTAATCTTCCTATAATTCCCAAGTATCCAGGTATTCACTCCAGTTTTGCGCTCCTCTGCCTCCTCGCATGTCCTGGAGCTGTGTAACGTGCGTGTGCACTTTCACATTTCTCTCACTGACGCGCTGTGGCCCCCAGCCCCGGTTATGTATTCATACATCACCTGCCTGTGTAGAGCGCATGTGCATGCTGCCGTCCTCAATAACCGGAATGTGTTTCTGTTCTTTTGTTTTTTTGTTTTTGTTTTTGTGTGGATTTTCTGCAGTGTGGTTTACCAGGACGGATTTTACGGTGCTGACCTCTATGTAAGTACACATACCGGGGCCTTCTCGACCCCATTCCCTGACAAGCCAGCCTTTTTTTTCTGTTTCTTTGGTTTGGTTTGTTTTTTTTTGTTTTTGTTTTTGTTTTTGTTTTTTTACATATAATTTGTTTAATTTTTATTTTCTTTTTCCTTGTGGATATATATATATATATATTTATATATTTAAGAATGCAAGCATGCTTCTCTGCCACTGCGCTTGACCCTGGGTGCAAAAACTAAGCCTTTGGGTTTCCTGATCATTGCTAGAGTCAGTCTACTGGACATATTCTTTTCCCTTCCCTATACCCACAGATGTTCTATGTACGAGTGATTTATTTGCGAGATGATCAGCAGGTTTAAAGTCTTTTATTACTGTCGTATCATGTGCATACATAAATAACAGGATAGTTATATTAGCTTAAACCAGCTCTCTCTCTTTTTTGCTTTTCTTCTCATTTCATATCCCTCTTTAGATCATTGGAGCTTTGAGTTATGTAGATGGCAGTAAGCTTTCTAAACTATGTTTTCCTATTTTACATATTTTGAGAAAGCATTACCCTGTGAAAGAGAAGGGAGGAGCTGATGCCCATGAAGAGTGGGGATAATGAGAGGAAACCAAACACAGTGCTTCAGGCCTTGCTTTATCCAAAGGTCCACAGCTGGCGGGTCTCTTCTTAAGAGCCATCTGGAGGGAAGCAAGTGGCATAAGTAGCAACCTAGACTCTTCTTACAAACATTTGACGATCACACAGGATTTGTTGAGTCTACCAACTATGGTAACATCATTATTATTATCCATTATTAAAACTGTCTTGTAGCTAAGTTCTGTGATTGGTTTGTCACATATTTAACATGTGGACAAAGTGATCTAACTGACAAGAATCCAAAAGTTTTTGAGCTTTGAAATCTTTGATAAGACCTTTCCACATGATCTGTTTCTGAATACAAGCTTAGTCAAACTGCACAAATCATTAAGAAATAATTTAAGAAAAACTTGTCAGCATGCAATTATTTCTTGGGCATAGGTTAAAAATTGTCCAGAAATGCTTTCTCCACCCTTACTTTCCCAAATCAGTAAGTGTATACCTTTGTAGTGACCTGACCTGTTTCCACAGATTTCTGCTAGAGATTCTCTGGCATTGAGAAAACTGTAATGCACTTTCAGAATGTACTTAGAGGTTGTGTGTGTTGCAGTAAGTAGAGATAAGATAGAGCAGTCCTCTGAGATAATATAGGTGACTGGACACACCTATCCTATTTAGAGTAGACCTGCAAAGTTTGCCTTAGTTTAACAAATGCTTAAAGGAATCCTAGCCATGAATTAGTCCAACCCTCTCACTTCCTATATATATATATATTTCTTAGATTGTGACTCTCCAGGATTATGTTATTTTTTATAGCCAAGCACAAAACTCAGCTAATCCATATTTCATTACCTCTCTCAGTGCTTTAATTAAAATCCACATCTTTGCTCAGATGGTTTTCAAGAAGCAATGAAAGATACCTTTTTTCTTGTGGTCACAGTAAAACTTGAGGGTTGGGGAAATATTCTTACTTTTATACCAAATGACATTTTTCTAGATATATGTATTTGCATATGATCTTAGCATGTACATTCTCCCACATACATTAGTATCTGTATTCTATGATACTCATCTTTATGTTATTTAAATTGTTTCCCTGAAATCTGATCAATTAGAACATGCTTTTTCATTGGAATTATTTCTTAAGTCAAAGGCTCGGGTTTTTTTCTCTCTCTAATCTTCTTTGGGAATTTTTTTTTTTAAGTATGATTTACTTCTACCTTGTTTAGATTTGCCTACTTCCACCTTGTATAAAGGAACCAACCAAATATTTGCTTATAGTGCTTTCATTTCTTTAGTTCACAATATAGATTTTATTAAGAGAGAAATGATTTTTCTGTACTTAGAAAATACTCTTGAAAAAAAATTTTTAATCTACATTTTATGAAACTAGTCAGAAATAATTTAGTAACCTTACTGAAATACTTGTTTGACCAGTGGTGTCTTGTTAACAAAAAGAATTAATCATAATGTTATTATCATTTCTTAGTTCCTATCTTAAAGCAGTCACTTGGAGGGAAAATTCGGTCACCAGGGCTACAATAGTATCTGACCCTGCTAAGGAAAAACAAGACTAGACTACACACTGAGGTAGCTGTTGAGTGAAGGCTCATGTAACAACAGCTTGGAGAACTTTATATTCCTGCTTCCAGATGTGAGGTAGCAAGGGACGGACACACACACACACACACACACACACACACACACCACACACACCCTCACACCCTCTGTGTTTCCGTGAGTTTGTTCTGCTTCTTTCTGTACATTTCCCTGCCTGTTGAAATCTGTCTGTACACTGAATCCTTGTTTCCTCGGAAATAATAGATTAGCAATAGGAAGAGTGGAGGGTTTATCCGGTACTTGGAGCACACTGAATCAGAGCTTGAAGAAACATGAGGGAAAAGTGTTTAAGCTGCCCATTTTGTTTTAATTTACATCAATTTAGGCTATTAATTGTGGAGATTTTTTTAAATCCCTTCCCTGTTCTGTTGTTAGTCCGTAATCCCTGCTAGCTGTTTGCTTCCTTTCTGTTTCTTTTGTGGCACGTTCCTCTCTGGAGAACAGATCTAGCAATTGTGCCCGCAGTTTGTAAAGAGACTCCAGTGAGAAGCCCTGAGGGTAGCAGATAGATGTGTGTCCTCCCCGCCCCTCTTTTTCTTGACCAGTAGAAAAGGCATACTTCGCCCTAATTCACTTTTTAAAGGGATAACAAACTACTCCTGATTCTTATCCTGTGAAAAGCATGCTTGCATCCAAAGGAAAGAAAAGGCTGGTGGGCCCCTTAGCGGGCTTTTTGTATGATTGTTTTCCTTCCACAGCTGTGTTTTTTGAACTGCTCTTCCTGTGTTCTGTTATAGAATAGTCTTACAGGAACCAATCATTAGCGCTAAAATACCTCAGGTAGGAGTGCCAGTGTGACCTGCCAATCAATCAGATTGTGGATTGCAGTGAAAAAATTGAATTATACTAACCATTCCAGCTCCACGTTAGAGATGGGAACAGAGGCTTTTTTGGACAACCGAGACTTGTGAGCGTGTGATCTAAGCCCTGCTACCTCAGCAGCGCACAGTCAAGTTCTATACGTGATGGCACCTCCTCCAAAATTAAGTGCTCCTGTCCCATTGCTGCTGTCCACACCAGGCGTGTGCTATGCACTGTCCCATCACTGCCACCTCTTTTAATTTGTCAATCACATTTATCCATGGTATTTAAACTGGGCTTTTATACTTGGAGATCTTAGCAGGTGGGGACATTTTCTCTCCACTGTGAAAGAAATGAGGAAAGGGAGGAAATCAAGTCT
Source organism: Canis lupus dingo (assembly GCF_003254725.2). Classification (NCBI taxonomy): domain Eukaryota; kingdom Metazoa; phylum Chordata; class Mammalia; order Carnivora; family Canidae; genus Canis; species Canis lupus. The sequence goes on from NC_064252.1 coordinate 29,242,672, forward strand.
GTGCACACAAAACTCCTGAAACCCCGAATGGGCCCCCAGGTGAGACTGTAGTAGTGATTGGACTGTGCTGTTACCCAAGTTTGAAGTTGCCTGAAAATCTAGACCCACTGGGACTTTAAAACTTGAAAACATGTATTCCCCTTGCCCTCTTCGCCTTTCTTCTTAAAAAAAAGGTCAGGGAGTTCATTTGGAAATAACACACTATTAGGTTTGCTGATAGCTGGATGCTTGGGGAAAGAGAACCACTGACAGCCTGTCCAATTCAGCTAGTCTCTCCTTGTGCCCACCTAGCGAGATTTGGGAAATGAACTAATTTGGGGAGATGTGAAATATGGAGTGTGTGATTCGTTAAAAATCATCTCTCATCTACCGTTCAAGTCACAAGTGGAAGATAAGAAGTTGATCCTAACAGTTTCTTCCCTTCACCCCAATTTTAAATAATAATAAAATAAAATTTAAATACTTCTCCTTAAGACCTTTTCTTATCTACTTTTAAAAGTAGATAGGTCTCCATCAAAAACAGCAACAATATTATCATTATTACAAGTGTTTGTATTCACTTCTGTGTTACATTTAATCCAGGGGTGCCATGTTGCCACAGAAGAACAGTCTTCTAAGAGCCCTTCCTGCAGGGTCCATCTAGAGCAATGGCTCTCAGCTGGAGCGGGGAAGAGGCAAGAGAAGGGAAGAGTTACAATTGGGTAGGGACAAATAAAGTGGTCCCCAGAGGCACGGCATTCAACCCATGTTCCTTGGGCTAGATCTCTGCTCCCTGCTCCCTGTAGTGTTTTTAAGCACCACACCTGCCTTTCCACCCACCAACCCCCCACTCCCTTTGCTCTGTAAATCTGTATACCACATGCAAGGAACACATGCTCATTTTGTCTGCTGGTCCTGAAATACACACTCTTCTCCTCAGTATCCCCTAAAGTCACTGTCTTCCAGGTAGAAAGAAGGTGTCTTGACATCACATGCTCACCAAAGTCCTGTTTTAATATAAATCTAAAACAAAAATTTAATAAAATGAATGGCTAGGTTAAAATCAAGACAAGGGGACTGTCCATTGTGAGATCAAGCTAATAGATAATGCAGATAAAAGTCAGATATAGAAGAGGTGACATATAGAGCCTTTCCATTTTGTTCTGGTTAAAACAGAACTGTTTTAGAAAAGTCCTGTGGTCAGTGTGGCAACATTCAAAGTTAATTAAATGATAAAATCAGTTCAGAGTAGAGAACCCCTAGAAGGTGTTGGTGGATCCTGGAGAGCTGAGACTTGAACAACAAAAGGATCTTAAGGTAACTGCACTTTCCTGGGAAAGAGCTGGAAGTTGAAGGCAGGGATGTGTCCTGGATATGTGGAAAGATAGAACGCTTAAGCCCAGGCACTATGTTAGAAGAACGCTGGGTCAGAATGGATGGGTGCTGCCTGAGGGCTGGCACTCAAGCTCGTGCTGCGGGTCAGGACCGAACCATGATATCAAGGTTAGGAAAGTGTGTAGCAGAGTGATGGAGTGCTGGGCTGCCCCTGTTGAGAACGCTCTGGAGGCATTCACAGTGAATTACAAAGGAATCCTTTTAAAGGGGCACGTGTATCTTTGGATCAGGCTCAGCCATGCCAAATGTATCCAGCTATCAGGGTTCCAAAAAACAGTCCGTGTGTGCCCTCCTACATTAGGGTGTGCTGTGGCCATGCTAATCCCCATTTTTTGTTTTATTTCAAATCACACACAGATAGAATCTGCAAACTGCTTCAGATCCAACAGGTCTGATTGTGTGTAAATACATATGTCCTTTTTAATTTTTATTCTTAATGGTTGCTTCAGTTTTGCATCAGTGCATGGTTAAAAGCAATACACATCAGCTATTTCATGACTTCATATCTCCAAATGAATTATTTCTCCTCTTTTTTTTTTTTTTTTTGTTTGTTTGTTTGTGCAGTCAGCTGAAGACATGTTAACATCTCACTCTAAATCTCTCAGTGGAGTCTCTGTTCCCTTCTCTGATATAACAGATGGGTTACTGCTTGTTATAATTATTAACATTGTGGTGTGGGCCAGGGCGAGGGTGGGCGACCTTGACTATTTCTTTGGGTTGGGGAGGGCCAGTCGTTAGGGTCTGGAATGTTAACTCAAGTGGTGACTGACTGTTTCCGTAATAGCAGGTTGTTGTGGCTGCACGCTCTAGTAATTGAGGCTGTGTACTTCACCGAGCTTGTGGTAGAGCCTAGGGCCAACCGCTGTCCCAAGAGAATGCTGGGATAGATAGAGTTAGCCAATACGAGTCTGAACGTGGTGATTTTGCTGGTTGTTTAGCTCCAGATGTTGGCATGCTTAGTTTTTAATGTGATTAATAAATGTGGCGCCATACCCCCCCCACGCCTGAACCCTGTCTCTCCAACCCCCATCCCCACCCTTGTTCTTTTTGAAAAACTTAAGAAACAGTAATGAAAACCTTGGTGTTTCAAACTGCACTTTGTTCTCATGTTCTATAAAAGACCTCAGACTTGCTAGTAGAGGTGAAAGTTGAGAAAACAATTTCTCCACCTGGAAGCTTGATGCACTCCGAACTCAGTAGAAACAAATACATCTGAATTTTCTTGGTCTTACAGTTTCTGATATATTTTGTTTAAAGCAGTAGCAGAAATGCTTGTGATAAGACTACCTCTGAGAGAGGTAAATCCGTAAGATACAATTTAACTTTTCTAATTTGGGGGGTAGTCCCTGATGAATGAATGACCAAAGTAGTTTATGAGAATATTATCTGCCCATCCTAAAGATAGCCCCCCCACTTTATAGGGCCTCTCTGTAGCACCATTATAAGGTAATTAGGAGAGTAGTCATGATGAGGTATTTAACAGCTTTTAAAAAGAAAAGCACATTAATGTAGTTCTAAATGCTGATACTCTTCTCAAACCTTTAATAGGCAATGAAACATTTGTATCCCTGTCCTGTTTTCCTGAATTTAAATGCAAAGAACCTCATCAAATTCAAACTCCAAAGTCCAAGTTCACTTAAAATAGAAGGAAACTACTGCACATAATCTCCCTGTCTCCTGGTTTGGAAGGAAGCTGCTTCCTCACAATCTGATCTATTTTGAGTTGCTTTGGTTAACAGTAACATCACCCCAAAATCATTAAGGTTCTGCAGGCTTCTTACAGGTTGAGGAAGATAAGGGGAAGTGGTTCTCAGTGACCTTATTCAGAACCTCTTTCTCCAGAATTAGTGCACTACTGCTCAGAGCTACCATTTGATAGAATCCCCGGTATCTCTGACTTTCCTGAGACTTTATAAAGTGAGGTCAGTGCTTTCAAGCCTCAGAATCCCTTAATGAGAATGTATACTCAGTCCAATGGCATAGAACTTCAGTTTTTAAATATTTTGCTCAAATAAGCATAAATTGGGCTTTAACTGCTTTTATTGCCTTGACTTTTTAAATTTTTAAAGATGATTTTGGTGTTTGAAGGAATGCTAAAGAGACAAACCACATACTGCTTGTTTACCACATCATACTTGTTTACAAAGAAGTTTTACTGAAGACAGCCCTGCTGTAGACTTAACACCAACAAACTTCAGTTCTAAACTTCATGGAATCACCTGTAGTTATAATGAAAAAATGAGCCTTTAAAGGTTCATTTAAAGCTTGATTTCAACTATAAAGATGAGCTTGGTGTTCTAACAAATGCTTTTCCTGCTTTATGTCCTCTTTAGAAGTTTAAAAAAAAAAAAAGGAATAATGTAAAGAGACCCTTTAGTTTATATAACGTATATATGTAGATGCAGAGTTACAGACGCAGATACAGCAGCATTGGCCTGCCCGATTTCATAAACCCGGATAGGTGTCACAGGAAACATGTGGATCACACACAGTCCTGAGCGTGCTTCCTGCTATGTTTCTAGCCATGTCATTGTCAGTGTCTGGTAATATTAATTAGAATCTTCTAATTTATACGGATATCTGTGGAAGAATTTGTAATTGAGAAAGAAATGTTTACTTTTCTGAGTGATCTACTCAAACAAAGAGGAATAATGCATGACGACTGAAATTCCATCAGTGATACTGTCAGTGTCAGTCCGAATATGCTTCGGATGGCTTCAAGCAGTATACACTTCATCATTCCTCCATAACACAGTGTGCGCTGCTTGAAGAAAGCACAAATGAAATGGCGCCTAAGTGGACCAGCTGAACATAGTTCTGTCTGATAGAAGATAGTAATAAAAATTCACACCTGATTTAGGTTTAGGTGAAATAGATGAATTCTAGAAGGGTAAAGAAGAAGAAAACATAGGGCTTGCCACTTTTTAAAATGGCCTGTCTCATGTGGCACTTAATTGTGATTATCTTTGAAATACTGGGAGTACATATGGTTGACCCTGACAGTGAAAAACTTTGGGGTATTTGGTTCCCCTAAACTGAGGGGAAGAAACAGGATGTGGGAATATGAAACCCTCCAGGACTGAGAGGATATTGAACCCATTGACAGAAGAGCTCCAAAGCCTGCTGTGAGACTGGAGTGTAAGAATCTCCGAATCTTCCAGGAGAGGAGAGTAAATGCAGTTAAATGCCCGGGGTGTGGAGGGAGGGCTTCCTCATCTAGGTGAATCCCACTGCAGAGGCCTCAGCTGTTGGTGATGTGATTTGCAGGAGTCTGAAGTGTAGATCAGAGCTGGTCGACTTTTTCGGTGAAGGGCCAGGCATTCAATACTTTCAGCATTGGAGGCCAGTCTCTTCACACCTGCTTTCAAAAAGCAGGGCCAAGCTGCATGGGCCCACACACTGAAGTTTGCAAACCCCTGATCTCTGCTGGGTTTTCCTTCTCACAGTTGCCCAGTTATCTTAGCCTCTTGGCAAATGTCCTAGTCCTCATGGAGCACACGGCACTATAGAGGACCTTTCCATTGTATACAGTCCATAGTCTCAGCAATGAACCCATCTGAGACTCTGATGTTAACACATACACATTTAGCATGTTCTAGTTCTGTAATTTACTTTCCCCAGCAGTCAGGTAAAGTTCTCCCAACTCCCTGCAAATATTTGTCCTATCAAAAGTCCCAGCAAAGACTGTGAAGTAAGACATCTGAAATCATACCTTCATTTCTTCAATCTGAGAACAGGTCCTGCCAGGAGAGTTTACTTGTGTTACTTTCCCAAATTGGAAAGCACATCCCGGCATTGGGTGGAGCTTAATTCTGTGCCAGAGGAATGATAACATGTAGACTGATGCAGTTTGAAACATTCTCCTCCCACGTGTGTCTGTGTTTGTGTCTGTCCCTGTGTCCTTGTGCGCGTATGTCTGTGTGTGGGTGGGTGTGTGTTTGTCTGGCCATGGGGGGAGAGGTATCTGTAAAGTCAGTTCTCTTCTCTCCTGTAGGGCGGATACGCAGCCTACAGATACGCACAGCCCGCTACTGCAACCGCGGCCACAGCCGCCGCCGCTGCCGCTGCCGCCTACAGCGACGGGTAGGTGCAGCTCACGGGAAGAGGGGCTGGGGGGCGCCCACTTCCCTCCTGCCGCCACTGCCTGGATGCCACCTGGCACCGGGGACACCTGTGGTCCAGAAGCTGCTCCACCCCCTCCTGCTTATTCCCCTCGACTCCTTTCTTTGCTTGGACCCCACTCTCCCTCTCCCTCATCCCTCGACTCCTTTCTTTCCCATTTTATGGAACTACTTCAGAATTTTTCAGAGTAACTGCACTTGGGAGTAGAAACAAAGTTCCCTAATAACTTTCCAAGACCAGGTTACTCACATGTCTTTAGCACAGCAAACTCGCTCATTCTTCCAGAGCACAGCCTTTGCTTGATCTCCCTGATTGTATTTCTTCTTTCCAGTTATGGCAGGGTGTACACAGCCGACCCCTACCATGCCCTTGCCCCTGCCGCTAGCTATGGAGTTGGCGCTGTGGTGAGTATTATGTGTACCTTTTTTATTTTTAACCACTTTACTCCTTTTAGCTTTTACCTACAGATTCCAAAAGATCTAGAGAGGTAATAAATTCAGGCCTTCTTCCATTGCCAGAGTACTGAAGCCACAGAGTCTAAAAAGTTCACATCACTCTCTTTATCTGTGTGTTATAGTGTGAGCCACTTGACCTGGTTAAAGACAAAAAGGAATGAGTAGTGACAGTCTGCCCTGAGTAAGGGCATCATTTGGGAGAGAAAGAAGGAAACAGGTTGACATTTTATACTGGCTCAGCTGTTGGATATATGCCTGTGGCTTGGTTTAATTGATAGGTGTTAGCAAAGATGTGGGGGCATGAGCCTCTCCAGCTTTCACAGTAAGCTTTTCAAAAAAATAGACATTAGTTTCAAATGTGGATACCAAAGGTTATCCCTGCCGTTCCTGAGCCCTCTGGCAGGTAGTACTAGGAATCACCAAATGAATACCTTACAAAGATATTTTTTATCCACAACATTTGTGGCGAAATATAGTATTTTCTTAGAAGTGTTGGAAAGGTCTATAGAGCTCATCTAGAATAACTCCCCACCTCTACCCCTACCTCCTTCTAATCAAACTCAAATCCTCACTGCAGTAGGCAGTATTTCTGTGTTGGCCTGGATGCCTCTTGGCTGCAGAGACAGACCATCACACAGAGACCTCCCCAGTGTTCTCAGCTGGGCTGCAGCCTGGGAATGTGGAAGGAGGTGTTTGACAGGGAGGCAGAGTGATATATGAAATTTAAGATTTAGAGGAATATGAGATAACCTGTCATTTCTTCCATTCAGTTTCTATGGATAGAAAGATTTGTGGGGGGAAGTAACAGGATCCTGAGGGGAAGTAGGTGTGGAGTTGAGGTAGAGACAGACAAGATAAAGACCGTGATGAAAGTTCCTGAGATTTTATGTGCTGATCCTGATAAAGGAATAAAGCCCAGTTATAACTCCACAGAGATAGATAGAAATACATTCGGGTATGATCCAGAAGCAGCATAGTTGGCATATTTTATAGACCAGAGAGGAGCTGGACTTGATGAGTGCAAGGTTGACTCTGGTTTAAATCCAGCACCATCTCAGACATGGTACGTGACAGCTAGTGATCAGAGGAGCCAGTTCTCCATGGACAGGTGATGTGTATGAAGGTGAAATCAGCTAGCTGCTTTAGGTCACGATTGTGATGATGTAATCAAAGTAAACAAAACCTGTTGCTTTTAAACGTCACACTATTTACAGACCTGGCTTTAAATTGTATTGAGTTTCCCTTCTGTGCTGATTCATGTAAATAATGAAACAAAGCATTGCCATCCTCTCTTCTTGAGCGTGTCCGGTCACTAGTAAGTGGGACTCTGGTTTGAGCATCTTAGAGGCAGAAGCTGGTTTCCTGACTCCACTGGTAGCATCTTACCAGTTGCTTTGCAGCTTCTAAAGAAGCTATTTTTCCAAATTCCTTTTCAGGACATTTTCCTTCATTTTCAGTGCTTCTCTCAAAAACAAAAACAAAAAAAAAAACAACTTTTAATTCTTTTTGTGTCTTTAATTACTGCAGGCGAGTTTATACCGAGGTGGCTACAGCCGATTTGCCCCCTACTGAAGTGACGTGAGACCCTGCAAATGGGACCGCCCCCCAGTTCATGAGGCCTGGCTATTGCAATATTTACTAGTAGAGGAACTCTATAGCAAGATGAAGAGGAAAAACAAACAAAAAAAAAAAACAAAAAAAACAAAAAAAAAGAGAGAATACTTTTTTATACCTCACTATGTTCTTTGAATATGTATTTTTCCTTTACATTTCTGCCTTTAATTCTTTTGTTCCAAAGATTGTGCATTTTTTCTTTTTTTTTTCTTTTTTTTTAACTGTGGTAAAAAAAAAAAAAAATAATGCATTTCCATGTCTGTATGTCCGTGCTTAGCTTATTCTGTCAATCACGGAAGAGGCAGTTACTGAGGAAGGGGAGACCTTAGGAGCTGATGAATGCATGCGATCAGAAATCAGACAGAGCTACCAAAGTGTATCGGGTGCTGAGTGGCTGGGGATGAGCAGAAGTGGAGGAAATCTTTCTGCGACAGGATATTCTTCTGAGTTTCTGGTCTTTGGCAGGCAATTCTGATTGGCTGTGGCTGGAATCCACATGCTGATAGATGATAGGAATTTGTGCTTGCGAAGCAGGAGGATTAAAAAGACACTTTCCTCTCCTCTTCCCTCCTGTCTTCATTCTTTTTACAATCTTCTTACCTGCACAGCCTGAGACAGTTGGCATGGTTTTTGGAATTATAGTATTAATATTTCCAAACATGCTCTCAGACTGTGGATAATAAACACCTCATTAGGAAACAGATCTCAGAATGAACTCTGGAGTATGAAAAAGATCATTCTTTTCTTTCCTGAGATCTCAGCATTCCTCCTGGGCTTCCTCCCCTTTCTCTGAACCACAGCTTAGCTCATCTGTCCTTCTACGAACTCCCTGCTCCCAAGTCCTCAAGAGTCAGGAATTTAGGACCCAGGGACAGGAGAATAAATAGCAACCAGCTTTTCTGGCTTGAGGGTTAGAAGTACAAAGTGTTGGGAGCCAGTAAAGGAGTAAGGAAGAAAAAAAGGATGTTGGATGATGTCTGGCAGGGCTCTGATTGATATTCCTGTGATTTCTCTTGCATCAGGAGGTCAGTACAAGGTAAACATATCAAGAGTGTTGGCAAAAGGTAAAACACCCAATCCTGGGCGGCTGTCCCTGGAAGTTTGTGGTGATTGTAAGGGGGCACGTAAGGGCAGGCAGAGGCACTTTGTACTAAATAGCTCCAAAGCCATAGGAATTTCCATCTTCCGGAGCATTCTGTGAGCCACTTCTCTGTCCACGGTCTTGAGCTCTCCTGACTGCTCCGCCCGGCTTCTGGTTATCCTCCAAAGACACCCAACCAAGCACGTAACCACTTGGCATACATGAACACTACAGGACATAAAACCCAGAGCCCCTGAGGCTTCTCTCCGCCCATAGTGGAAGAAAGGTGTGACCTGGCAAGGATCTCCTATGTTGCCAGAAAGAGTCATGTGGTGGCCACAGGAGTGAGTCCCTGCTGTTGCTCCCCAGCTTTGCTTTTATACATCTTAAGGTAGGGGAGAAAGTGTTTCTCTTCTAGCTATTAGCTGTTAATGATAAAGGCAAGGGTCCTGCAGCATTTCCAAAATGAAGGCATTAGAAAACAGAAAAGCACGGTCCGTTTGGCTCCCTGGTCTATTCACATTGGTACTAGGGTGACTTCTCACCCGAGGGATAGCTGCTAAAGGGAGTAATTCAGAGACATGGAGCTTCCGGTTTGTTATGGGTTTGTTTTCCGTTTGTTTTGGGTTTTTTTTTTGGGGGGGGGGGGGTTGGTTGTTTTTTTTGTTTTTTGTTTTTTTTTTACTCCTGCCTCCACACATGTTCTTGACTGATAACTGATTCATGTCCCTGAATTAAAATGACTGACATATGACAGCATCAAGCATTCTTTGTAAGCAGAGTGATCTATCCGGGAGGGACTGGCCTGTTGTGTAAAATACATATCTCCCCCCCCCCCCCACCCCCAGGGAGCCCTCTCTCTCCTGATGATGGAGAGAGAGGCTGTCCCTGAAACGAGGGGAGACATCAAGGACATCAAGGAAGCTAGAGGCCTCGATGCAATCTTATTGATTCTGGGGAGGAATGCATGGAATAGGGGACACCAAAATACCCAGGGCCATTGGCCTTTGTTAAGGGTTTGCCTCCCCAAGCCAAAGTTTGGTTCGTTGCTGTTAAGACAATTTTTGTTGTATGTATATAAATATTTTAGTTAGAGGAAGGGGTATGGGATCTGGGGCTTTCACAGTTCTAGGGAATGGGGGCAGGGAGGATTTTTTTCCTTTTCTTTCTTTTTGTTTCGAGAGAGAGCTTTTATTCACTAAAGAAATGGAGAAATTTCATGTCATGTTCAAATAGGGGCCATTCACAGAAATGGCAAGGCACTGCTCAATGGAGACAAGGCCAAATTTTAAATGGTTGTGTCTGTAGCAGGGGAGGAGGTTAGGAGAATGAGTAATTTCCTCTTCTTTTTTCCAAGAAAAAGACAAGGATGGTGGGAAAGGTAGAGAAGGCAGCTCCCACTGCCCTTGTAAAAGAGGCAGAAGCTTGAGCTTGGGCTACCTCTACTGCATTTCAGTTCAGCTGGTTCTGGCTGAGGACTCCATAGGCAAGCTCTTTGCATTCTGCTGCATGTCCAGGGATGGTTGTAATACTGGCTTCCTCCAGCTCCCTTTTCTCAGGAAGGCTAAGTAGACTTCTGCTTTTGCTCAAGGGCCTCTGCTCTTCGGCGTCAGCACTGAGAATTGGAGCTCTCGTGAGCATCTAGATGAGATCGTGTCAGCCTTCCCATCACCTTTGAACTTTCAGACTCTGTACAGCCAGCTTCATCAGAGGCAGGTTCCTCAAAGCACCGGTGCTTGTCTGCTCTTGGCTCTGGTTCCCATTGGACTAAGAAACAGAGTCGGAAGAGAGTTTGGCCTCTGTGGGTTCGTTAGAGGATGCTGGTTGATGATTCCAAAAAATCACTGATCTGAATCACAGCACGTGAATGATATTGACAGCTTTACTGTAGCTCATGACATGGGCTTCTGTACTTAGCGTCTTACTCCTAGAAGCCAGGCTCCTTTAAGGAGACCACTAGTGAGAACCTTTATCTCCTATCCTTCTCTCAGCCCCGAGAGCTGCCCTTAGGTCTGGTCTGGAATCCCATGCGTTCCATGTTTCAGCTCCCAAGAACCCGGGTCAGCCGTGGTGACTCACCGGCTTTAAGGCTCTCAGGTTTTACCCAGCTTCCCATCACCACCGTCCTCTGACAACCACAGGTGGGATTGAGCCAATATTATTTTTGTCCTCAAAAAAGAAGGGGACTGGGGCTCATCTCTGTTTAAGGGGAGCTAGTGCAGATTATTCAGTAGAAACCAGTGGTAGCAGCTTTTCCTCAAAAGTCTAATTGCTCAGGGGCTGAAGTGCTCTGTAGGTTACCGTTCCTAGTGATATAGCAGAGAAGTAGGTGAGCACCACCCTCATCACCAGTCACTTAGCTTCCCAATGGGGGAGAGGTGGCAACTCGGGATTGAAGCCACCCCGAGGCTCTGCCAGAAGGGCTTCATAACTGCCCCCTCTTCCCTCAGACGGGAGAACAGGGCCGAGCCGGGGCCCCTCTGGAAGGCACACCGGCCAGGAGCGGGGAGGGAAACTGCTTGTGCCCTCTCCCTCACTAACTCCAGCCTCCTGCTGCTTGCAACCTCTAGCACAGTAACATTTGCAGAATTGCAGATTTTTTTTTCCCCAGATGATAGGAAGAAAGGGACTTTGGGGGGTGGGGAAGGGGTAGTGGTGTTTTAAAAAGCATAAGTTACCTGTTTGCACTGTTTTAAGATAGGAAAAAAGAATAGTGGGCAAGGTGAACATCAGACGTAAATTTGTGTATTTTTATTTTGTCATGCTCTTGAAAGTGTCTGACCATTTGTAGTATACACCAGTGAGACTTGATTCTGTTACATAGAACACTTTTTTTTTTTTTTTTTTTGGTAATGTTACTGTCCAAAAGCCTCTTTCCTCCCTTTCCCTTCTCCTGTGTACTTGCTTCATACTTGCTTTATTGATCAACCAGGCAATAGCCATCCAAGAGCTAGAGCGTGAAGCAGAGCCCTTTCCAAGTAGGCTCCGGGTGTCCTAAGCCAGCACGTGCCCTCTGGTTTAGCGAGTGCAGTGGAGTCCCTGGCACCTGTCTTTAAAATAAGGCTTACAGACCAGACTACGGCAAGTTCTCCAATTCCTGAATCAGACGCACTAGGAACGAGGAGCCGAGGGTGGAGGGGATTCCTCAAGTTAATCCAAGTTGGCTGTAGTAGCTGTTCTCATCCATGTTACCGGAACTGTAGCCAGTTACAGTTTACTCAGGAAAACGGTAGATCAATTCAGCCATGGTAGTGCTGGTTGGCAGGGATTGGTAACCGAGAGAACTGCTCATCAGCCAAAACTCAAACCTTGCCTTTAAGGAGACTGCCAGCGGGGGGCTCGGTCTGCTCCGGCTGGCTGGCAGTCACACATGTGCCAGTGTGGCAGAGGCTCAGTCACACTGGCAAGCAAAAAGGGATCATCAATTCTCTTTCCTCTCCCCCAACCCGCACCCCCACCCCAGTTACCAACGCCAGATTCCCAGGGGGTACTTGTGTTTTCTGAATTTTTAAAAAATGACTTTTGGTTTGGTTTTTCTGGGGACTGATAAAGTGCTTTAAGCAATGTCTATACCCCCATCGAGACTTCCCCAGCTTAGCCATTTTCTTGTATTTTTCTGTTCACAGTATTTTTGTGTGTGTGTGTGTGCTTGTTTTGGCAGCTCATTTTGGCTGTATTATATATCGAGTGATGAATTGATCCTCTTTTTTCCCTAAGGGATATGAATTTTTTTTTCCTTGTGTTTTAATTCTGCTTGTGAATAGCTGGAGCAAACCTGGGGCCGACACACGTAAGCTAGGGCTGCAGAGTGCTGACAGGGCCAGTAGTGTTGACTTGTCCCTGACAGGCTGACCTACCTGCGTCTCTGAGCTTTTCAGTCCAAATCTTTGCAAGGCTAAAAATGCCACAAAACCTCTCCTCCCCACTCCCCATGGCAGGGACTGGACCCTCCCAACATGGAACATGCAGCTTCTCCTGCCCCCCCTCCCATTGCCATGGCAAAACAGGTACCTTTTGGGGCATGGGGGCATCACATGGGATGCTTGTATAATTGACCACCTCGCCTTCTCTCCCCAACCCCACCCCCAGAGTCACTTCCTAGGACACCCGAGCTGCTTGCCCAGGGTCCTGTTTCCCTGCGATCTCCAGAGAAGCACCCCAGGGCTTTGTGACAGTCTCTAACTCCCTCCCCCTCTCGTTAAGAATCATATTGTATAGTAGCTTTCAGACCATACAGTATTCATTGGGTTACTCCTATTATTATCAAGTAGCTGGAATTGTGAAGGTCGGAGTAGTTAGATCTTTAGCTTTTATTCCTTATTTTTTTGTATTACTATCCATGTGTATAAATTATTGATCATGTTGCTGGCTTTTATAAACTCTAAGCGAAGGAGGAGCACTGCCTCTGCCTTTGCAAATGGTAATGAAGCACTGTTTTTAAATAAAAGAGAGAAACACCATTCTTTGGCCTGTGTGTGTTTATCCGGGATCCATGTCACCTCCTCCTGAGGCTCTTGGATTTGACTTCTAGTCGGAGGGCACTCGGTCGCGCTGAGCTCGGTCCCCCAAGGGCTGGCGGGGGAGTGCCTCTGCGGATCCCTGCCAGTGCCCACCCAGCCCTTCGCCTGGCTCTTGGGTCACCTAGCTTCCCATTTCACGGGGGAGCTGGGCCCACCCCTGCGCAGGGGCCCCCTGAAAGAATGCCTTGCTGCTGAATCTAGACACCACCCGGGTTCATGCCCCTTCTTCCCCCTCCTGCTCCTCTCAGGAGACCTTCCCCTCGTGAGCTGCCCCGCCCCTGTGCCCGCACCCAGCCCTCGGGGTCCCAGCCCCGTCGCCCTCCTGCAGGTCACGCCTCACTCCCGGCTGGTGGGCCCCTTCGGTGTTCGCACCTCTAACTCCGCGAGATCCCAGGCCCCTTCCCTCATGACAAACTTCTGGAAGGAGTTTCTGCCCACCCGCTCCTTACCAGTTACCGGCCCTCACCCTGCTGTGCTCAGGCTTCTCCCTCTGTGACCCTGAAGTGGCCCCTTCTGGTGACAGCAGGTGGAGGGCTGCCTCCCTGGGGAGCCCCCCCAGCCCCCGTCACCGTCAGCGTCCACAGCGCGCAGAGCTCGGGCTCGCACACCCCTCCCCCTCCCCCGGGTCAGACCTGTCCTGTTGGCCGCCGTGGGGCCCGTGAGCACATGTGGGCACCCGCGCCGCAGATGTGTGGTAAGTTCCCTTCTCGGTGTTTCCCATGAGGTGAGACAGTTTCCACCCTGCCCGCCTGTGTTGCCCCCAGGGGGACGGCCAGGTTCGCAGAGGCCGAGAGCACCCCTGCCTGCTAACCAGCGCCCCGGGGCCCAGTCCTGCCGGCCCTGCTGCAGCCTCCGACTGCGGGGGACCGTGAGAGACGGTGTGGGACCGCGAGGGACTGTGTGGGACCCTGTGGGACCGTGTGGGACCGCGAGGGACCGTGTGGGACTATGAAGGACTCTGTGGGACTGTGAAGGATCGCGTGGGACCCTGTGGGACCGCGAGGGACTGTGTGGGACCTGTGGGACCGTGTGGGACCGCGAGGGACCGTGAGGGACTATGAGGGACCGTGTGGGACCACGAGGGACCGTGAAGGATCGCGTGGGACCGTGTGGGACTATGAGGGACTGTGTGGGACCACGAGGGACTGTGAAGAATCACGTGGGACCGTGTGGGACCACGAGGGACCCTGTGGGACTGTGTGGGACTATGAGGGACTCTGTGGGACTGTGAAGGATTGCGTGGGACCGTGTGGGACCGCGAGGGACTGTGTGGGACCTGTGGGACCGCGAGGGACCGTGAGGGACTATGAGGGACCGTGTGGGACCACGAGGGACTGTGAAGAATCACGTGGGACCGTGTGGGATCACGAGGGACCCTGTGGGACTGTGTGGGACCGCGAGGGACTCTGTGGGACTATGAGGGACTCTGTGGGACTGTGAAGGATTGCGTGGGACCGTGTGGGACCGTGTGGGACTATGAGGGACCGTGTGGGACCACGAGGGACCGTGAAGAATTGCGTGGGACCGTGTGGGATCGCGAGGGACCCTGTGGGACTGTGTGGGACCGTGAGAGACTATGTGGGACCGTGTGGGACTATGAGGGACTCTGTGGGACTGTGAAGGATCGCGTGGGACCGTGTGGGACCGCGAGGGACTGTGTGGGACCTGTGGGACCGCGAGGGACCGTGAGGGACTATGAGGGACCGTGTGGGACCACAAGGGACCGTGAAGGATCGCGAGGGACCGTGTGGGACTATGAGGGACTGTGTGGGACCACGAGGGACCGTGAAGAATCGCGTGGGACCGTGTGGGATCGCGAGGGACCCTGTGGGACTGTGTGGGACTATGAGGGACTCTGTGGGACTGTGAAGGATCGCGTGGGACCGTGTGGGACTGCGAGGGACTGTGTGGGACCTGTGGGACCGCGAGGGACCGTGAGGGACTATGAGGGACCGTGTGGGACCACGAGGGACCGTGAAGGATCGCGTGGGACCCTGTGGGACCGCGAGGGACTGTGTGGGACCCTGTGGGACCGTGTGGGACCGCGAGGGACCGTGAGGGACTATGAGGGACCGTGTGGGACCACGAGGGACCGTGAAGGATCGCGAGGGACCGTGTGGGACTATGAGGGACTGTGTGGGACCACGAGGGACCGTGAAGAATCGCGTGGGACCGTGTGGGATCGCGAGGGACCCTGTGGGACTGTGTGGGACTATGAGGGACTCTGTGGGACTGTGAAGGATCGCGTGGGACCGTGTGGGACTGCGAGGGACTGTGTGGGACCTGTGGGACCGCGAGGGACCGTGAGGGACTATGAGGGACCGTGTGGGACCACGAGGGACCGTGAAGGATCGCGTGGGACCGTGTGGGATCGCGAGGGACCGTGTGGGACTATGAGGGACTGTGTGGGACCACGAGGGACCGCGAGAGATCGTGTGGGATCGCAAGGGACCGTGTGGGACTATGAGGGACCGTGTGGGACCACGAGGGACCATGAAGAATCGCGAGGGACCCTGTGGGACCGTGTGGGACCGCGTGGGACCGCGTGGGACCGCGTGGGATGCGACGTCGCTCCGGGACAACGAATGAGCTGACAAGTGGGGGACCCTCTGCAGCTCCCGTCCAGGCCCCTGTCGCCTCCCACCGCTCGCAGGGCCTTGGGGACGCCGATGCTCATGCTGCGCCCCCCCCACCCCGTCCCACCGGCTCGAAAGCCCTTCATCCGCCGCTGGGTCGGGCTCCCCCCGCCGGGCAAGCGGAGGCGGCCCAGCCCCGCCCAGCCCGACCCCAGGTCGTCCCTCCGTAAGCCGGGGGCTGCGGGCAGGGGCCGCCTCGCTTGGGCCCTCGGTCACCAGGAGCGAGCCTGACGCAGGACCCCGCAGCCCGGGGGGGACGGTCCGGCTCCGCGCTCTGCCCTCCGAGCACCTGCGAGCCCGCGCCTGGCGCCCCGGCTGCCCGGCCCCCCGCCCCGCCGCGCGGAGTCTGCCCTGAGCGCGGCTCACCTCGCCCGTTGCACCTCGGCCGAGGCTGAACGCAAGCCCCGAGGACAGAATGAGCGCGGAGCCCTCGGCGGGAGCTGCCCCTTCGGCGGCGCGTGCCGTCCCGGGCCCCCCACTGTCGGCTGCCCTTGCCAGCGGCTCCCTGTCCTCACCCAGCGTCACCGCATCCCCGGCCTCTTCCCGCCCTCTCCCCGGCGGCCGCCCACCTCGGGCTGCGGGCCGCACTGGCCGGCCTGGCCCGGGCCTCCAAACCCTTGAGAAACCCCCGAATCCCAGAGCCTGAAACCCAGAGTCCTTCACAGGGCACCCAAGCCCCCTCCACCACCACCACCGCCACCCCCCCCGCAGCACCTGCCCCCACCCCGCAAGCTGGGCCTCCCTTCCCCCTCCTGCTGCCTCTGCTCCGCGCCCCCCTCCTTTTTTTTGTTTAAGATTTTATTCATTTATTCATGAGAGACACACAGAGAGAGGCAGACACAGGCAGAGGGAGAAGCAGGCTCCCTGGGGAGCCCAATGTGGGACTCGATCCCAGACCCCCGGATCACGTGGCGAGGGACCGTGTGGGTCCCTCAGGCAGGCGCTGGCCGCTCAGCCACCCAGGCGTGCCCACGCCCTGCTCCAGAACTTTCAAAGCTCAGCTCAAAGGTCACCTCTTGACCTCTTTGCTGCGGGGAACCCACCCAGTCCTCGACGCCTCAGGCAGAGCACTTGCCTCCTGGCCTCTGCTGTCCAGGCGAGTCCTGCTCACCCGGAACTAGACGGCAGCATCCCAAAGACAGCCAGCTGGCCATCAGCACACAGTGTGCTCTTTACACATTTCATTTTGTTGGCTTGACCCTCCCCTCACATCATTCTTTCTGCTCCACAGACTTTAACTATGAAGCTTTTCTTTCATCTAAGCTCCAGCCTAGGTCTGCAGCGACCCTTAGTCACGCGTATTTTGGTGCCATTTGGAAACAGGAACTGGAGAGGCTGGATTTTCTGTTGGGAAATTGTACACATGTCTTTTCTCCCACCAGACCAAGCATCCAGGAGGCAGAGAACCAGATTCCTCATGTCTGGTTTCCTATCACCATGCTGGGCACTTGTTCCCATCCTATGAACTATGCGGAAGGTGCCACAGAAAGACAGTCTGGCACACGCAGCCAGGGACGTGACAGGGATAGGCACAGGATCAAACTGATTCCCCAAAGATTTTATGTGTAACACAAGGTGAGTTTAAGACAAGGGTCAGAGAGCTGGCTCCCAGCCTCAGGCTCCCATTTCTGTGCCCCCACCTCAAGCGGCCTGGACTATACCCTCAGCCTCCATGCACCCAAGCTACCAATGGCTGTTGTGGCACCAACGTCATGTCTTGGTTTGAAGAGAAGATGCGTGTGCAGGGAGGACCACCGGGCTTCCGTTTCTGGCTATAGCCAGCTGTGTGCTCTTGGCCTGTCACCCCACAGTGTCTCCATGTATAGAATGTTCAAATAGACCAGGTATTTTGTGGAGTCCCTCCCCAGGCTGAAGCACTGATTCCTTGTGTTGATAACAGAACTTCTCTGTCCAGGTGGAAACCAGGCCTAGACAAATGCCCAGTCACAGGACAGAGGACAGCCTGGTCACGCATTCACATGAGCACATCTTCCCCTTGGAGCAATGTTCCTTCTCAGTCCATAATTGGCCTTTGCGCCTGCTGAACCCCATAAAGAAGCCACAGGACAGTCGTACCAACGTTTTGTCCAAGTGATATCAAAACCCAGCACCACCCAAGGGCTTGTCCAGAAAATGGTGCATCAGTTTTTGGAAACTACTTGATCCAGTCCTAAGCTGTGGCCTGGAAGTTCCCAACCAGAACTGCACACCGGAGCCCCCGTTCACACACCCAGGCTGCATGCTGGGAGCTTCTGATGCAGCGGGCCTGGGTGAGGCTTGGGCCTCTGGGTTTGGTGAGGAGGAAGGCAGTGCTGGCCTGCACCCTGGCTGGAAACCTCCACACTAAATGATTTGGGATCCTACCATGTCCTCAAAGCCTGGAGACATCTAGAGGTCTTGTGAGAGACAGCCAACCAGAAAGCTCGCTTGGGAAGGCTGGTATTAATGTCTCGGTGCGGCCTGACCAACGGTCACACACTCCCCACGCTTGTGTGGGTTGGGAGAGGGGGCAGGCAGGAACCCTGTACTTCCACTCCATTTTGCTCTAAAACCCGTCTAAAAAATAATGTCAATAAATTTTTCCATAAACGCAAGGAAGGGGGCAGCCGGCTCGTCTGGGTCAGCGAGCAGCTGTATGCAAGGGCCGTGGCTCTGTGCACCTGGGCCACCTCACCGGCTCTCAGATTCTCTCCGCTCCATCTCCATGGAAGCCGTCTGTTTTCGCTGAGTGAAATTCTAAACTCGGGGCACCCTACAGTTCTGGCTCAGACCATCAGCTTTCCAGGCTTAGAATCAATAATGAGCAACCCCAGCTGAAAGAGAGCCGAAGATGATCATCCTTGGCCCCTGCCCCCGCCGGCCCCCCCAGAAAGGGAGGAGGAAACGCTCCCTGACGGCACTAAGTGCTTTCCCATGCTCGAGCCCAGCCCTCCCTCTTGCCTCTGGCATTGCCTTACCCCACCATCCTGGGCTCTGTGCTGCAACTGGTCTACGGGAGAAGGAGGCCGGGGAGATCTGGGGCAGGCAGGAGGGGACGTGGCCCAGCTCCAGGCCCAGCTGTCTGCAGGCCTCCCTGCAGGCTAACGGGAAAGCCGCCCTCCAGGCTGTCCCCCGAGCCTGCAGCCCAAGGGGACAGTAGTGAAGAGCGCTCTCAGGACCACTGCGGCTACACCATCACTGCTTGGTTTCTTCTGGGTTTTGGAACTGACTTCCCAGTTCATGGGTGGCAGTTTCTCATTTCAAAAGCCAGAATTCCAGATGCTCAAAAGCTGCTTCTCTTGAAACATTTAGACCCTGGCGTCAGCAAGCTTTTTGTAAAGTGCCAGATAATCAGTATTTTACGTTTGGCAGACCACCTGGTCTGTCACAACTTCTCAAGTCTGCCATTACAGCAGGAAGGCAGCCAGAGGCTGTGCACAAAGGGCCATGGCTCTGCTCCAAGAAAACTTTATTCACAAAAACAGGCGGTGGGCCCAATTTGGCCCGTGGGCTATAACTGGCTGACTCTTGCCTTTGACAGATCACAAGACTCCAGAAATCTCTGGAAGAGTTTAGATCAGTGCTTGTGAAAAATCTCCCACCAAGTACAGACTGAATGTAAATGTTAATTTTGGGGTGTGCATGTGTGTGTGCCCGCAGGCATGCATGCAAGGGTAAAAAATACTAAATCTCCCCATAATGTTTATAAGTGGGTGATGTCAGAATTGGCTCACATCAACAAATTTAAAATGTCTGCCTCGGGCCTACAAACACAGACATGTACAAATTCCAGCCCTACTGCTCCTTAATGGGGTGACCTTGAGGAAGTCACCCATTTCCTAACTGGGACACCTAACCAGGGCAGTGTAGGGTAGTGATTATGGGCAAGGAGACAAGAGTCAAAAGGACTCTGCATTCCAGCCCTGAGCTGCCAACCTACTCACTGGTCGACCTTGGACAATTCAATGCCTCTGTGCACTAACTCTAGATT
This sequence comes from Canis lupus dingo, assembly GCF_003254725.2. NCBI lineage: Eukaryota > Metazoa > Chordata > Mammalia > Carnivora > Canidae > Canis > Canis lupus. The sequence continues at coordinate 29,262,444 of NC_064252.1, forward strand.
GGAAGATGATAGATGTACCACGGTAGTAGTCGATCACAAGGATGAAATAGGACCTTATTTACAGAGTACTTAGCACAGTGTCTAAAGGGTGCCAAGTATTCAATAACTATAGGCTATGATTCAGTAAATTTGGTAAAGCATTTAGCAGAATTCCTAGTTCAGAGTAAACCATGAGTATTCTTTCCTCTTTTCTGTTTTGAAAGGAGAAAGAACAGAATCGAGGAATTTCTGGATGTGCACAAGGATTCCTCAGGTTGGAAAGATTGGAATGAACCTTACTGCCGATAGGAAATAGTATCAGAGATTCTCCAGGACTGTACTCTCCTAAAATATGAGAACTTACCTATAGAGTGTCATACACCCGATCGTATCGCTGAGTTGCCCTGTATTTCCAACAACCATTTTGCAAGACATGCGGGGGAAATAGGGTGGAGTTGACCCAGAGGTCTAGGCAGGTATGCAAAGTCTAGAAACAGGGTTCCAGTCCAGCTTGTAGTCCAACATGGGCACCCGGAGCTCAAAGAGCAAGAGGCACACACTGGACATTGGCATCACCATCTCTTCATTATTGGGGCATCCCCACCATCACAGAACCATGTTAGGATTTCTTTTTTTCTATAAAGATTTATTTATTTTTAGATGGAGGGAGGGACAGGGGGAGAGAGAATCTTAAGCAGACTCCATGCTGAGCATGGACCTCACGACCCTGAGATCACTACTTGAGCCGAAACCAAGAATCACACCCTGAACCAACTGCACCACTCAGGTGCCCCAGTATTTCTTCTATCTTGAGAAATGTCATTTCCTTTCTTGACCTCACTCTCTGCTTCCCCTCCAAACCCCCTCCCCAATTGCCCCATTTTTCTGGAAGATTCTCCAGCAAAATTCAAAAGCTTTGTCTATACTTTGTCTCCAGTTTCCTTCCTCCTTCTCTTAAACCCTCTCCAGTCAAGCTTTTGTCTTCTGTCATTCCACCATGACTGCTTTTGTCAAGGTCACCAATGGCATCCATGTTGCTAAATCAGATTCGGGCTCATCGTCCTTGAGGCTTTCTTCACTTGGCTCCCTGGACACCCCACCCCTGGTTCCCTCTTCAATCTTGGCAACTGCTCCTTCTCTATCTCCTTGATGGTTCCTCCCCTTCCCCCATCCTCCACAAGCCAGGGGACCCCAGGGCACTGACCTTGTACATTTACCCTTTTTACATACATTCAAGTCTTTGATAATCTCACTCTTACGATTTTAAGTATCATCTATTTATAAATTTGTATTCTGACCAATATTTTGTTGGAAATCCAACATCCTGAATCTAGATTTACATGTCTCACCATCTGCTCACCATCTCCACTTGCTTGTCTGTTGGGTGTCTCAAACTTAACATGTCCAAACTGAGCTACTTGATCTTACCCTACATTCCCACCCCCCACAAAACCTATTTCAGGTAATGGTCAGTTGTTCAGGCTAAAACCTTGGCATCATCTTAGCTCTTTTCCTCTCAGACCACACATCCAGTCCATGAGCAAATCCTGTGGGCTCTACCTTCAGAATAGGTCCAGGATCTGACACTTCTCACCACGTCTAAAGCTACCATACTGCTTCAAGCCACTATCCTCTCTCCCAAGGAGTGTTTCAGTAACTTGCTAACTGGTATCCCTGTGAGAGCCTTGCCCCTATGATCTCTTTCCCACACAATAGCCAGGGTGATGTTGTTAAAATCTAAGATAGACTATGTCACCCTTCTGCTTGAAACCTTTCAATGTTTTCCTATCTCACTCAATAAACAGCAAAATCCTACCCTACCATATCCTATAATACACTGGACCTTGGGGCCTCCATCGCCTTTCTGACCTCATCTCCTACCATCCCTTCGTGCTCCCCAAGCCATTACTCTGCTCCTGGCACACAGCCTCCTTGCAGCTCCCTAAACCTGCCACCTATGTCACCTTTGCTGTCCCTCTGTCTGGAATGTTCTTCTCCCAGATATCTTCTTGGCTAACTTCCTTCCCATCCTCATATCTTTGCTTAGATAAAAGCTTCTCAGAGATCTTCCCTCAGAGATCTTCTCAGAGATCTCAGAAGATCTTCTAGATCTTCTCTAGATCAGGGAAGATCTAGCCCCACCCTACACTCTGTATCCTCCTTCCCAGATTTATTTTTCTCCCTAACATCCATTACTTTATATTACACTGTATGATTTACTTTATTGTGTTTCTTATCTGCCTCTCCCACCATGAGAATATAAACCCCATGAAGGTAGGGTTGTGTTTTGTTCATTGTTTTACCCCAACTACTTAGAAAAGTGCCTCTCACATGGTAGGTATTCAGTGAGTATCTGGATGGGTGGGTGGGTAGATGGATGATTGAATGGATAGATGGACAGATGATTAGATAAGATGGATGGATGGATGGAAGGATGAGTAGATGAGTGGTGCATAGATGGACAGATGGATAGATGATATGGATGGATGAACAGATTGGGGTCTATGTAAGAGCAATACTGTGATTTATAAGATATATATATATATTCGGTCATTCATTCAGATGACCAAAATATACTTTTCATATATTTGGTCTTCATCTACAATTCCTGGCTCACAGCTCTCAAAAACCCTTGAAATTTCCTGACTAATAAGAGCAATGGGTACACCTTGTGTTATAATATTTGGTTTCTTGTCCTCAGTTCCTGAAAACACTTCAGAGACTTCAAGGCGGCATGAGTGACTTGTTCACAGCACGTGGTGAGTCCACCACAGCTGAGTTGACATTCACAAGGTGACTTTGGGAAATACCCAAGGATGGGGGCTGGTTATTAGGGGAACCAACCATGAACAGAGGGTTGGAACTTTCAGCCTTACCCCCTGATTTCCTGGGAAGGAAGAGAGGCTAAAGTTTGAATCAACCAATGGCCAAAGCCTCTATAATGAAACCTCCATAAAATCCCAAAAAGGAGAGGGTTCGGAGACCTTCCAGGTCAGGGAACCAGAACACTTCCATGTGCCACCATGCTGGGCCCCAAACTTCAGCAAGAACAGAAGCCTCTTTGTTCAGGTTCTTGCCCTATGTATGTGTTCATCTGGCTGCCGATTCATATTCTTTAATTTCCTTTTTAATAAGTCAGCAATCTTGTGAGTGAATGGGTTTTCTTGAGTTCTGTGAGCTACTGTAGCAAATTAATCAAATCCAAGAAGGGATTTGTGAGAGCCTCTGATTGAAAGCCAGTTAGTCAGAAGCACAGAGAACAACTTGGGGTTGTGACTGGCCTCTGAAGTGGAAGGTGTTCTCATGGGACTGAACCCTCACCTTGGAATGAGATGCCATCTCCCTAGTAGATAATGTCAGAATTGGACTGAATTCTTGGACCACTGCTGGTTACACAGAATTGCCTGTGGGTGTGTGGAGGCCTCCCCCAGTGCATACACATGTGGAACCGAACCCGAGTTCTATCCGGTGCACAGCACAGCCAGTCACTGAGACATGGATTATGCATCAAGGAAAGAGTTTATTCACGAGACAACTAAACAAGCCTCAGAACTGCTACCCAGAGGGTTGGAGGTTGGGCATGTGTAAGGACAAGGGGTCAGCATGTATGTTGAGTGAACTATGCTAACTGGATATAGGGAAATGCAGGTGGCTTCCTTTCTGAGCAAGCATATCTCTTCATGGGATACATGTTCAAGAATGTAAGCATGACGAATTCAGGGAGACCTCGGAGTGTGTCCTCACTCACAGGGATAACTTTTGTTCACTCCCGGTCCCTTCTGCACAGTTTCGAGAATCCTTCCTGGATTACTCCCATCTTAGCCACTCTGGTAGTTGGTCAACTTCTGCAAAACAGGGTCATAAGTCAGTTATGTTAGCCTAGGCTCTTCTTACAGTAGAACAGTCAAGCATTTGCCACCTTACTGTGTTGGTCACACACACATACACATCCATTGGAATTGGGTCCAAGAACCCAAAAGACTTAGACTTTCTGGGTCTCCAGCCATTGCTAACATCATGGGAACCAGTCTTCCCAGAAAACAGTTTCCTTCTCTTCCCACTATGGTTTCATTCAGTGGTGAGGAGGAGGCTGTGTTCATTCAAGTGATTTAAGAAACTAAATTAAGACCCAAAGACTAGCGGTTGGTCTTCCTTTGTAAAACAAATCTGTTATTTTGATGTCAATACTTATCATCTATTCTTTCCATTTCATAAAACAGTAGTGCGCCTAATAGAAAACTTGACAAGTATAGACAGGCGGAAAGAAGGAAAACATAACCACATCCCCTCCAGATAGAGGGGGCTGCCGGGGGCCTTACTCTGTCTCCCCCGCTTAGATACGAGGTGAACAAGTGTATATGGCACTTTTATCCTGCTTTTCTCACCAAAGTTGGCATAGATGTTTTCCATACTAATCCAATGACTGGCTCTTGGGAACACCTTTTTAATAGGTTAGGTACGTAACCTAAAGTTCTCTCAAGTGGAGGAACAGGTGTCTTTGACCAGTCTCCTAGCGCTGGACCATGTTAACCGTGTCCAGTTTGTCACAACTATAAATTCTGCAGCATGAAGGGATAACTTTCAGTAACATCCTTTCACAAATCTCTGACTCTTCTTTGCAGGGCTCTGGGGATGGAGGTCGAATCTGGGCATGAGAAATGGACTGCAGGCCAAAGACCCCTGAGTCTGGGCTGATGAGAGAAGGGGTAAGGGCAGAGGTGAAGGGGAGAAGGAGTTACAAATCAGAGTTTATTTTAAGATTTCATTTTCGGTAATGTCTACACCCAAAGAGGGGCTGGAATTTACAATCCCGAGATCAAGTCACATGCTATACCAACTGAGCCAGCTGGGTGCTCCAAGCACAGTTTATTTTAAAATAAAGAGGTTTAGGTGCAGCCCAGGTGGCTCAGCGGTTTAGCGCTACCTTCAGCCCAGGGCGTGATCCTGGAGACCCAGGATGGAGTCCCAGGTCGGGCTCCCTGCATGGAGCCTGCTTCTCCCTCTGCCTGTCTCTCTGTGTGTGTGTGTGTGTGTGTGTGTGTGTGTCTCTCATGAATAAAGAAATAAAATCTTTAAAAATAAATAAATAATTAATTTAAAAAAATCGGAAAAGAGGTATTCTAAATGTGGCCCAAGCTCAGCCTAAATTAGCATGAATATTTAGGCCTTCTTGGCCTCCAAGCCCATCTGTTCACACAGAAAATCCTGTCTCTCAGAAACTTCCTTCCCAACCCAAGCGTTTCTGGAGTCCCCAGGGATTGTCCTGGGCCCCTGCAGGTCTTCCTTCTATCATCATTCAATCGTTGCAAGCAGAAATCTCCCGACCCGGAGTTTTCGTAGTGGGAGACTTGTATTTTGCCTCTGCTAAACCGGGGTTCCCTGGAGGCAGCTAGACAAGGTCCAGCGGAAAGGAAAAAGGAGTAAGTTTACTCACTTCCGTGGCACCAACCATTGGGACCTTCCCGAAGGTTGGCCCCTGGGCGTCTAGACATGCAGGAGCTGGCATTGGTGGCATTTTTGCTTCCGGTGCCCCATCCTTGTGTGTCCCGTGCGCGGCCGGGCCTAGCGTGCTGCAGGGCACAGAGGTGCTCAGTGAGAGTCTGTGCATCTACCAGCTTCGCGAACGACCCCCCCCCCCCCCCGGGCTGCAAATGCACCAGCCGGGGTGCGCACAGGGCTCAGGGAGGTGAGTGGCAAAGACACAAGCCCAGGAACGCTTGGAGGCATCAGCTTCCCTCCCCGCAGTCTGCCCACCCCGCAGGTGTGAGAGCCTGGAGCGGCCCCTGCCATACCCCATTATCTTCGTGTCCTACCGTTTACCTCTCTTTCTCGTTAATGGCTTGTCTGGGTCTCTCTTGCTGGGTCCCCATGGCCGTTAGAACAGAGACTGTGTCTTCCCTCAAGCTGACCTGAGCTTGTACTCTGTGACAGGCAAGGGGGAAGGCAGGCCAGGCCCTTTAGGATATGAATCCTAGGGGATCCCTGGGTGGCTCAACGGTTTAGCGCCCTCCTTTGGCCCAGGGCGTGATCCTGGAGTCCCAGGATGGAGCTCTGCATCGGGCATGGAGCCTGCTTCTCCCTCTGCCTGTGTCTCTGCCTCTCTCTCTCCCTCTCTGTGTCTCTCGTGAATAAATAAATAAAATTCTTAAAAAAAAAAAAAAGGATATGAATCCTAGTGTTTCATAGTTTACCCCCAAATCTGCCCTCAGTCATTAAGAAGGGAGAATAGGTACCCAGACTAAAGGTTTAATAAATACCAATTTAATAGCAATACTCTTGCTAGAGTAAGAACCCCTCACGCCTTAAGCAGTGATTCCCAACCTCAACTGCACAATAGAATTAACAGGAGATCCTTTAAAACTCCCCAAAACCAGGCCATACCCCAGATCAATGAAATCCCAGTCCCTGGAGACACATAGGACCTGTCCACTCATCAGTAGTTGTTGAATTTTCCCAGGCAATTCCAACTTGCAGACAAGTTTGGAAATACTTGTTTAAGTCCTGGGTCCCTGGCATGATCCTCAGTTAATTAAAATCTGTCAAACGAACAAATGAATGAATGAATGAATGAATGAATGAATTTATGATTATGAGGGACGCCTTGGTGGCTCAGTGGTTGAGTGTCTGCCTTTGGCTCAGGGTGTGAGCCTGGAGTTCTGGGATCGAGTCCTGCATCGGGCTCCCTGCAGGGAGCCTGCTTCTCCCTCTGCCTGTGTCTCTGCCTTTCTCTCTGTGTCTCTCATGAGTAAATAAATAAAATCTTAAAAAAAAAAAAGAATTTATGATTATGAACCTTCACACCCTCAGCAAAGGCTGGTGTGTCCCTTTCCAGGATCCCAGGCAGTGGCCCTGCTACCCAGTCCTAATCCATACTTCCTGTAAAATTAAACAGGAGTTTTGAAATTCTCCTTATTTTTCCTGGGAGTGGTTTTCAGTTTCTACAGCTGCATATTTAATGTCCCTAAATAAGAGAGTCTAGAAATAGAAACTGTTTTTCAAATACACATCCTTTCCCAACTCATCTGAAACGTCACCTGTATCCTGGGATGCCGCCCTCGTGCCATTCGAGCCCCGTCTGTGGCCCCCCCTGCAGTGTGCCCAGCCCTGCTGGGTGCTGGGGCCACATCCCTGCCCTCCCAGTAGGTACACCGGACGGGAGGACAGACAGACAGTGATACCTACACGAAATGGGTGATTTCAGAAGAGTGCTGATCAGCACTTTGAGAGAGAAAGAAGGGATTCTGGAGAGAACAGGAGGGGCCTGGTTTAGCTGAGGGGTGTGGGGACTGTCCTCTCTGCATAAAGCTCTGATCATACATCTGCTGATGCATCTACCTATTCAGCGCCCCAGATGCTCCGGGGGACCGTGACCACATGGGCCCTGAGCACCCTTTCCTACCTCCTGACTCAGGAGCGGGCTCTTCAGCTGGCCCTGCCGCCAGATGATCAGCTCGTAGCGCTGGGTGAGCTGGTCCAGTTCCTGCTCCAGCGCCCCGGCAACGGCCCTCAGCTCCTCAGCAGTCTCGGCCTTTGCTCCCTCCTCCAGGTGCGTCCAGCTCTGCTGGAGGCTTCTCAAGTCCTGCATAAGGGAGAGGCCAGCCCCAGCAGCACCCAGCAGTCGGGCAACTTTGGTCATGGGCATAACCGAGGCTCCAACAGCTCTCTGCAGTCCTCCCGTCCTCCAGAAGGGGATATGGCCCATGGCCATGAATTTATTGACCTTGGCCATGAAGCCAGAGTTGGCTTTGGCCATCTGGTAGGCCCGAAGTTCCTTGAGGTTCTTGAAGGCTCTGACACACTTATCAATACACAACAAAGCAGCACTGATTTCAGAGCACCCCCTTTCTTCAGAGCTATCATGTACCGTCATGGCTGGAACAGGCACCAGTCTGCTGGCTCTGTCTCTGGCTGCCGAATTGCTGTTCCTTTCTAAGATACTCGTCAACGTGTTGGTGGCAACGGCTGCTACCCCCAGGCCCAGCCCAGCTGCTGAGAGCATCAGACTCCCCCCTACTGTCACGGGTGCCAGGGCAAAACCCAAGATGCTCATGACTCCAGAGACAGTGCCTGAGGAGCTGGCCACCAGGCTGGTCTTGGTGAGCATCTTATGCTTTGCATCAACTTGGTCTGCGAGAGCGTGGAGTTCTCTGATATTCTTTTTCAGCTTATTCTTCTGCAAGGGAAACCAGAAGAGAAATATTTTTTCCTCCTCTGATAGGTTTTCCAGCATGGATGCTTCCTTATTTTGCATCAGCTCTTCCATCAGCATATGGTACAGTATGTTGGCCTCATCCCTGTGGACAGTCCACATCATGTGATTATTTCTCCTCCTCTGGAATTATTTTTCCAACTCTCACCAGTAAGCTAAAAACTTCTAGGTCATCTGAGTTCTCTGACACATACAGGGAGCAGGGCCCTGAGAATTAAGGTACAATGTGGGAGCATCGTGAGAGAGGGTCCCTCTCTGTGGCCGGAACCCCTAGGTGACCGTGTGTCACACAGTTGAAGCAGTCCCTCTGCACGTCCAGACTGGCTTCCTAGTCTTTTCACCCATGGGCAGCTCTCCTCTGGCTGATATGGAGAGTAATGTGATGAATACAATAAGCCCTAAGAGCATTCCTGACTTTTATAATATTTTCTTAATGAATCTATATATATATGCACATACATATATAACTTATGAATATATAACAGCTTGTGAGATAAGAGTCCTAACAACCTATAGAGGAGATGGCTTGATTTTCCTTTTCTATGTTAAAAGGGGATCTGTTTGGGGGCGCCTGGGTGGCTCAGTGGTTGAGCATCTGCCTTCGGCTCAGGGCATGATCCCAAGGTCCTGGGATCGAGTCCCTCATCAGGCTCCCCTCGAGGAGCCCGCTTCTCCCTCTGCCTGTGTCTCTGCCTCTCTCTATGTGTCTAATAAATAAATGAATAAATAAATAAATAAATAAATAAATCTTTAAAAAACTTTTTAAAAAGGCAGGGGTGGATCCACCTGGAAATTGTGGTTGCTTCTGTGGAAAAGAGCTGGGGAGCGGGGAAAAGCTTTGAGGGAGATTTCCTTTTTACTGTTTGCCTCTCTGTTCCTTTGAGGTTTTGTATCATGGGTGTGTATTAGAATTAATTCAGAAAATTAACAAAAGTAACCTACACTTCCAAAGAAAAAGGAGGGAGACCCTCCAAGGGGACCCGAAATATGAAGTCTTCCATAGAGGAGGGCTCATTGTTTGCCAGTTGGTTTGACAGTTTTGTGTCATTTTGAAAACTGAAAGTGGATTTCTAACAAGAGTGGTCATGCTTAGACACAGCAGCTTCTACTCTTTTCACAGACAAGTGGGAGAAGCAGGTAGTCTTCAGAAGAACTGATGAAGAATGGAAAAATGTACAACTCAGAAAATTCCCCCCATTAACTCAAATGTCTCTTACATTTTGGAGAAAAGACCACCATCATTCCATTTTCCTGCGGAATCAGTTTGGTCTAGCTCCTGGAACAGCAGAGTTCCACAAGCACTATGTTTCAGAATCACTGCTGGATTGGGGGCTTCCCAAGTGGACACAAGTGGGCCATGCGGGACGCTGTAACCAGAGGCCGACAGCACAAAACAGAATCCCTGTTTTGTATGATTTGTATGACCCTTAGGTGTGTTCCGGTCTGTCCAACTTGAGTACCTACCGCAGACCAGGCACAGGCTCCAGGGATACTGGGCTTTGGCAAAGACGGCAGGGCTCATGGGAAAACCACACCAAGGCCAAGCAGCCCCAAGGCATCCAAAAAGGAATTGTTGACAATGGCTTGAGTCCTCTGCTCCCTGAGCAAGGCCATCAGCAGCCTCAGGTGGACCAGCCAACTGACCCCCGTCCAGGGAAGTGGCAGGAGGCCTCGGATATCCTTCCCTGTCACCACGTTGCTCTTTAACAAAGACTTACTTAGAGTTTTCTTTGGGACATCTCCATAACCCAAAAGTTCAGCCCACCTCCAACCCAAATCTTAGAGTTAGAAGCAGAAGGCTCCCCAGCTCATCTGGGCAGAGGTGGCGAAGAGGCGTCCAGGCCCCTGCCATAGCTGGGAGAGTGGCCAGACTGCTTTCACAGGAGCATCTCGACACATATCTGGGCTCTGAGAACGAATGCTGCATTGACCCGTGATGCTCCCTGCAGGTCCACCGAGAAGGCCAGTGGCCAGCTGCCACCTGTGCTCCGTCAGTGGGCCCAAGCCTCCGTCACTGGGCAGGCCGCTGGCCTCCCTGGGTGAGGGGACTCTCCTACGGGACGATCCAGTGTGTGATGGAAGCAGGGTAAGAGCACAGGACGCCAGCTTCCCAGAAGCCTCTAGTTGGCCTCACCTGCTGGTTGAGGTCACTATTGCCTCGAGAAAGGGAAAACCACCTTTCTGCCTCCCCCAGAGTGGGGAGACCGGCCGGGGTGCAGGCACAGTGGAAGCGGCCTAATCAATGGTGGTCCAAGTTGGGCTCAGCCACCAGCAGCCAAGGTGAGGGGCTTTGTTCTGAGCGATCCTGGGGATTACTGAGTGGGGCTCTGACGAGTGAAGAGGGGCGGATAAGGGGGGGGGGCTGGGCCTAGGTCAGAGGTGCGTGGAATGGACTGCTCCCGTCCTAAAAGAGTGGGCAACTTCAGTTTGCATGTCTCAGGAAGATTTTACCACCAAGAGCTTGGGGAAGGCCCTGCAGCTCATTTTGTAGGACTTACGGACACTTAGGCCTCTGCTAGGCCGGCTGCAGGCTCCATCCCAGCCCGTAGAAGGCTGCAGCCCGGCGCTACCAGAGACCCCAGATGCCCAGGTAGAGGCTGTGAAGAGGAGTCCCAGGAGTTTGGGTCTCAAGGCCTCAACGTTCTGGTGACATGAGCAAGGAGGGAGAAAAGGAAACCAATTCTGCTTCTAGGAATCCATCGGCCAAGAGGCCGGGGACCTCGGCACCTATTAATGTGCTTACCAAAGGTTTTAATCAAAGGTTTTAAATTTGCTTTCCTAAGAAAATGTTTTATGAGGATGTGTAAATCCTCCCCCCCACCCCATTTCCAATGGCAAAGGGCGGTACACGAGACAGCATGACCAGCTCTTCAGCCAACTTGGATGGAGCACATTTGCCCTACCAACTGGCAACAGCCTAGTAACAGAATCTGGGATATTAACAATCAGATTTCCTTCCCCCATTCAAATATCCTTGGAGTCAGGTCTGTGCCAGACGCTATTCTAGAGGCTGGGATTTGGGCCCCGAGCACATCTGCCCAAACTCCTGCCCTCACGTTCGCACGTTCTGGGGATTTCCCCGCCACATCACCGTTCTAGGATTACCTGTCCAGACCACTTCTCTGCACCAGCATCTCCCAAGCCTTTGCATCAAAGAGTATGTAGTGCATTTCTTCTCTAGTCATATTGTCCCGAAAATGTTTGATGATGGGCCACAAAAGTGGACTATCTAGTTATAACATTGGGGATAAAAAAAATCAAGGTTAGGATACATAAAAAATCTTAATGTCCGGAAAATTTCACATCCTTTTGGCCTAATGATTTTAACCAAACAATTGGTGAAACTGGTGACCTCTTAGGTTTCTAGTGGCAAAGCAGATTAGTGAAGGGCTTTTCAAATTGTGATATTACATGTTAAGTCACCAAGTCTTCCGATAATCATCCAATAACCCAATGACAATCACAAAGATGATCAAAGTCATGTTATTTTTATCACAATCTACAATCCTGGCAGGGTTGTCCAGTCTCTGCTTAAACCTCCGTAGCCATGAGTTCATTGGCTGGTTAGTTGTTTTAACCAGGTAGGTGAAAGGTGACAGAAAATGTCACTGTGAGACATGCTGCTTTGGGATATTGCTTATTTTGAGCTGAAGGCACTCGAAATACAGTAAATGCAGGGAGAGGCTTTCTATGAACTCCCCTCATCTGCCTAAAAACAGATCCTCCAAAAAGAGCTCAATTGTCACAGATCGCCACCCCTGGGAGTGTCAGCAGCCTCTTCTCCCAGGAGAGAAGGCTGGAAGTCAGCACCCAGACACACTCTGTCACAAACCATCATACCTCCTGCCTGTTCTTATTAGGGCCCATTGGTCTTTCCCAGAAAGCATTTACTCCCTCCTAAGAGACCTACCTCCTGCTCTCCTACCCCCTTTCCTATTAAATTGGTATTTAAGATTGAATTCTAAGCCACACCCGGGAATTACTCATTTGTCCCCTGGATCACTCCCACATGTACATGAGCTATACATGTTGATAAACTTCTGTTCGTTTTCGTCTTGTTAATCTTTTATTACAGGGCCTTGGGCTAAGAACTCAGAAGGGTAGAGGGAAGATGATTTTCCTCCCTCCACAGGCAGTGTGGCACCCTTATGCTTATTTAAAGACTCTTATGTTGAAGCTTTTCTTCTGGCTCAAAAATCACTTTAAATATATATTTCCTTTTTTTTTTTTTAAGATTTTTTATTTATTCATGAGAGACACAGAGAGGCAGAGACACAGGCAGAGGGAGAAGCAGGCTCCCTTCAGGGAGCCCGATGCGGGATCCCAGGGTGCTGGGATCACAACCTGAGCCGAAGGTGGACGCTCAACCACCGAGCCACCCAGTTGTCCCCAAATATATTTCCGTGTAATTTAACGAAGATTGCCCCCACTAGTACCATAACATAACTATCGATTTTGTTCATTTACTTCCCGTTATTTTCAAATGCATATTCTTTTCTACAGGTTTTTAATAACATGCCGTGTCTATATGTGTTATAGTTAAACTATACTGTTGTCCACACGGCTACTCCATGCTATTTCATGTGTACCTTCATGTTTATAGAAACGATCCCTTATTGTGGCACTTCGGGGGCTTCATATTTTTGTCATTCATATGAGTCCTTCCATGTATAATGCCACCAACCCCATCCGGTCCACTGTGGCGGCTCTGGCAGTAACAGGGCCGGTGATGGGCTCCTGTGTCCCCCTCTGCTTTCTGGGTGCAGGAGCTCCCCTGCAGGGGCCAGGAGCTATTTGTGTTTCTAGTTCAACTTTATAAAGGATGTTTCCTGCTGTCATAGTAAGTGTAGTATGTGTATATAGATATGGGTCATTGAGGAGGCTCAGGATAGATTCCTGATTAAATACAAGGACCTGCTACTTTCCTGCCCAGCAGCACCGGATGGCTTCCCAGCAGCTCTGTTTTCATTTTTCTTTGAAAAATGAAAGAATTGTTGCCTCTTTGCGTTTTGTATTCCCTTATTTCCTATGTACCTCAAATTGTTTTGGTGCTATTAGGAATAGTATCTTTCAATGTCGTGTTTCCTAACTCGCTTTGTTACTCTATATAGAAATATTATTCATGTTTAACACTCCTCTGTGCTTCAGAAGTTTTACTGATTATAATAGTTATTGAATGAATGTTTCATGAATACATAATGCGAGGTTGCTTTCTTATTTTTTCAATACTGATTTTTCTTATTTTGGTTCCATGCCTTGTTGGGTTAGCTTGAATTCTTCAATTATTTAATGGATCCCTGGGTGGTGCAGCGGTTTGGTGCCTGCCTTTGGCCCAGGGCGCAATCCTGGAGACCCGGGATCGAATCCCACATTGGGCTCCCAGTGCATGGGGCCTGCTTCTCTCTCTGCCTCTCTCTCTCTCTGTGTGACTATCATAAATAAGTAAAAATTAAAATAAATGTTTTTATGTAATTTAATGTATTTAATGTTATGAAACTGGCTCTAGTATTTCACCGTTGCCAGCTGTTTTACAAAAACTGCTCTTCATCATGTTAAAGTTTATGTTTTATTTCTATATTTAAATATTTTTAGTAGGGTTATTTTCAGACTCTAAGGAGATGATCATAATTTCTTTACTATTTATCCCATGAATATAGTGTATTGCATGCACAAATTTCCATATATCGAATTGTCCTTATATTCCGTGAAAACCCCAACTTGCTCGTTGCAGATCTCTGTAACTATGCTACAGATGTATATTCCCTACTGCATTCAATATGTTCATCTTAGGGTCATAAATATTGAGTTATAGTTTTCTTTTCATGTAATCAAGGCTTATTATTAGTGTTATATTCATTCATTTCATAGGATACACTCAATACATACTGCACTTTCTGTTTCTGAGGCAATTCATATGATGTGAGAATTGCTTGTTTTCTGGAAGCTTAAAAGAACTTGTAGATTTTCTTATGTTTGCCACATCTTCATGGGATGCTTTTGATTTTTTATTTTATTTTATTTTTAAGATTTTATTTATTTATTCATGATAGTCACAGAGAAAGAGAGAGAGAGGAAGAGACACAGGCAGAGGGAGAAGCAGGCTCCATGCAGGGAGCCCGACGCGGGACTTGATCCCGGGTCCCCAGGATCGTGCCCTGGGCCAAAGGCAGGCACCAAACCGCTGCGCCACCCAGGGATCCCCTGCTTTTGATTTTTAAAGGTTTTTAATGTGATTAGTAAATGTCTCCTCCCTGTGCCTGAAACCTGGCCCCATCCTCCACCCACACCACTTCTTTTTTGAAGATTTAGGGGTAATAACAAAATCCTTGATATTTCAACTTTGGTTCTCATTTTCCAAAAGCAAATTTTTCTTATGTTCTTTGAAAAGATGTTTCACAGAGGAAGAACTACAAATGGTCAATAAATATATGAAGAGATGCTTAACATCATTAGCAGCCTCCAAAAATTCACATCTAGACCACAGCAAGATAACAATCTCGTTGACCACTTAGGCGAAAGTTAAAAGAATGAAAGCATCCCTGGGGCACCTGGGTGGTACAGTCGGTTAAGCATCTGACTTGGCTTTGGCTCATGATCTTAAGGTTGTGGGATCAAGCCCCGTGTAGGACTCCACATTCAGCACAGAGTCCACTTGAGTTTCTCTTGCTCTCTGCCCCTCCCCCACTCTCTCTCCCCTCTCTCTCATTCTCAAATAAATTAATCTTAAAAAAAAAGAAAAGAATAAAAGCATCCCATGTTGCTGAGAGAGAGGGGAATATGTATTCTGAGGCACTTATTTGGAGCAGGGAGCAATGCTTGGAAGGCTGATTTGGAGTATCTCAAAACATGAAGTGCATATGCTGAAGCTCACATCCCACACAAACACAATGGCTTCTGTACACAGAGAAGCGTGTGTAAGGCCTTCACCAGTTCCTTGAGGTGATCAAGAGAAATGGAAACAGTCTGAAATACCATGTAGGGTATTGGTGTTTACATTAAAACACACTGGTATAAAAGAAAGACTTACAGACAGGAAAAAGAGCAAAGCAATCTATGCGAACTGACCTGGAAAGAGACACAGGATTTGTTATGTAAAAAAATAAATAAATAAAAAGTCATAGAACATGATCTCCATTTTCAAAAAAATTATACGTGGTCTAGGACTAGGGGAAAATTCTGGGAGGAGGTATACCCCGGGGTGAGCCGGCTTAGCCTCGGGGAGAGAGGCTGAGGTTGGGGGGAGGGAAGACCTACACCTGTACTTTTCAATCATCCGTTTTACTGATTTGTTACAGAAACCATGAGCTCCATTCACAATGAAAACCAGTAAAATAAAAACACCTTCATAACGAGACATCTTTAGTCCTCACCCCCTGGTCACGACAAACTCTCCAGCTAAATAGTAAGCCCTCTAGCGCCCCTCCCTCCTGCTTGTGCTCTGTCTCTCAAACAAAATCTTTTTATTTTTCTGTTTTTATTTTTATTTATTTTTTATTTTATTTATTTATCTGACAGAAAAAGGGAGAGCACAAGCAGGGAAAGCAGCAAGCAAAAGGTCAGGGAGAAGCAGGCTGAGCAAGGAACCCAGTGTGGGGCTCGATCCCAGGACACTGAGATCACAACCTGAGCTGAAGGCAGACGCTTCAGAGGCTGTACCACCCAGGAGCCCCTAAATAAAACTTTTTAAAAAATTGAAATAAAACAGAACTGTTGCTGACTATCTTCCCAGTTCTGGCCTAAAATAGCTCTTGGGGAGATGAGTTACCTCGTTTTGTGGGAGAAAGTGAGAGGGAGTGAACAGGACCAAGGCCCGGTAGTGCTGGGTCTCCTTGAGATGGGCCCATGTCTTTCCAGTTTTAGTAAGCATCTCTGAGACTTTGTGATTTATGCCTTTAGGATTAGAGGTAAGTCTCATTAATCATCATATTCTATATTCCATATCATTTCTTTTTTTTTTTTAAAGATTTTATTCATTTATTCATGAAAGACATAGAGAGAGAGGCAGAGACACAGGCAGAGGGAGAAGCAGGCTCAATGCAGGGATCCTGACATGGAACTTGATCCCAGGACTCCAGGATCACGCTCTGGGCCGAAGGCAGGTGCTAAACCATTGAGCCACCCAGGGATTCCCTCCATATCATTTCTGTAGTTAGAAATGTACCTTCTTGCGGGAGAGCTCAGAATGTCACACTACCTGGGAGGAAGTAGCAACTCTTCTCCCAAAGAGGGCCTCCTCTGATTGACTTAGATTCCCCAACACTGAGGGGCCACGGCTGTGGCCACCTCCATTCAAGGATCCCACACAAATGCACGAGCCCTCTCTCTCTCAGCTTCCTGTCTCTACCCCCCAAGAGTGATGTACTGGCCTATCCGTGTTGCCCCCTTCTTCTCTCATTGGTTGGGCACTTCCAATTCACCAGCCAGAGGCCAGGGTGCTCCTGAGATCTGGGTTTGAGTTTACAGGGAGAGAGGCTCTCTTGGGTTAAACCACATAATGAAATCTACATTGCCAGAGAATTCTGCTCTGGAGATTCAAGCCCAAGCCAGAGAATGACAGGTGCTGTTCTGCTTTCCCATTGCCATGGTCTCTTGTGCTAATATCTCTTTCAAGGATCACTGATTGATGGGTGTGGCTGGACTGAGGCCCAGTGCAGGCATGTCTGGGTTCCTGAACACACAAGGTGACCTCCAAACTCACCACAAAAGCCTACCAGTTGAGAGTTGCAAGGGATCAGTGGGGCCCATGCAGACATTGCATCTCAATCTGAATCTATACTCTGATTTGAGGTTCATAAAATATGGTCCCTGTAGCTAAGGGGCCCTGGATGGGATGTCTCAAATCATGAGAGGGGTATGAGCTGGATCTTGTGGGAAAGAGAGTGGAAATGAGGCCTTAGACCCTCACCTTCTCTTTAGGAACTGGGATCACTCATATTGAGGGCCCCAAGTCACTTGCCAATCTCAAGCATGTCTCATTATAAGTTGAGACTGTGCTGTGAGCAGAAGAATCTACTGAGGGAAGGGCAATGTTGCCTGGGCAGATTCCAGGGGATGCTGTAGTCAGGATGCTCTGATGGCTCCTTGGCACTTCTTTCTCTACAGATGACAAAGGGTCCTGAGCTAGAAGTGATGCAGCTTTACCTCATAAAGAAAAAAAACAGACCCCACAGTCATTCAGAGGGGCAATAGCCAGAGATGGCACCTAGGGAGTCAGACCTAGGAATTTGTAAACATATGGCATCCATGGAAGATGGTGAGCCAAGAAGCAGGGAGAGAGACAAGGATGGAACCATGGGAGCCTCTAAAACTCAGGGGAAGTTGCCCAAAAGGTGGAAGTAGAGGGAGGGATCCAGAAGTTTCTTTTCTGTCTCCATTATCCTGCGGTGGTGCTGGACTTCTGGATAAATGGATGATGAATGGATCAAGTTGTCAGCTTCTCTTGGCAATTATTCAAAAGCAACAAGGAAAGGATACAGACATCATCTATTAGAAACTATGGAAAATACTCCCTACTCAGCGGGGAGTCTACTTCTCCTTCTGCCTGTCCCCCTGCTCGTGCTCTCTCTCTCTCTCAAATAAATTTTTAAAAATCTTTAAAAAAAGAAACTATGAAAAATAGGTAATATTTTTCCTATTTTTCTAAAGGATGCCAAAGCCAGAAAAATAAGTAGGACTTTGGCAGGAAAAGGAGAGATGATGCCAATAATTGTGAAAGAAGAAGAAAGAAAGAAAGGAAGAAAGAAAGAAAGAAGAAAGAAAGAGAAAGAAAAAAGAAAGAAGAAAGAAAGAAAGAAGAAAGAAAGAAAGAAAGAAAGAAAGAAAGAAAGAAAGAAGAAAGAAAGAAAGAAAGAAAGAAAGAAAGAAAGAAAGAAAGAAAGAAAGGAGTCCCTTTTCAAGGTGAAGGGCATTCCCAAAGTGCAGAAATAAAATCCCTCTTTAAAATAGTGAGAATATGGGCAGCCCAAGTGGCTTGGTGGTTTAGCACCGCCTTGGGCTCAGGGCGTGATCCCGGGGTCCGGGGATCAAGTCCCACATCGGGCTCCCTGTGTGGAGCCTGCTGCTCCCTCTGCCTGTGTCTCTGCCTCTCTCTGTGTCTCTCATGAATAAATAAATAAAATGTTAAAACATAAAATAAAATAATGAGAATAAAGTGTACAAGTTGGCACCAAATTCGAATGGATCCAAGAATCAATGGACTAAATGAAGTAACACAGTGAGACCAGCCGTATCTGTAGGAAGCAGTTTGTCCTCTAAATGGAGAGGAGAAGAGAGTCTGCATCGTGAAGTTTGAAAACTACCTGATTCCACTGTCTGCGGGAGACAGAAACAGGAACTTATGTAGAATGCCCACATCAGAAAGAACTGTTTCCCTGGCATGGAACAGTCCTATCCTCTTCCTTATCTGAGTCTCCCATAAACAGCTGTTCCATGAAAACAGGCAACCAAAACAAGGTCTACACACAAAAAAATTATTAACTCAACAACAAAAAACAATCAGCCTCCCATGGGCAAAGGACTTGAGTAGCTGTCACTCCAGAGGAGACATACAAATAGTCAAGAAGCCCATGAAAAGATGCTCAAGTCACTTATCATCAGGGAAATGCAAATCAAAATCACAATGAGATACCATCTCATGCCTGTTAAGATACAGATTATTAAAAACAAAACCAGAAAAACAGAAAACAAGTGTTAGCAAGATTGTAGAGAAATCAAAACACTCGTGCACTGCTAGTGGGAATGTAAAATGGTGCAGCCAACGGCTCGTCAGATACCCAAAAGATTAAAAACAGAATTACCATATGGAATTACTAGCAATTCCACTTTTAGGTATATATGCAAAAGAACTGAAAGCAGGGACTCCAGCAGACATTTGTACTGGCATGTTCATAGTGGCACCAGTCACAATGGCCAAAAGGGTAGAAACAGCCCAAATGTCCACCGATGGATGACTGGATAAACAAAACATATGGGATATGGAATAGACATGCAGAATGTATACAATGAAATATTACCCAGCCTTCAGAAAGACCGTGAAGTTCTGACATGTGCTGCAACATGGATGAACCTTGAAGACATCAGGCTCAGTGACAGAAGCCAGACACAAAAGACAAATATTATATGATTCCGTTGGTATGTGGTTGCGAGAGAAGTCAAATTCATAAAGATGGGAGGTAGAAGAGTGGTTGCTGGGACCTGAGGGGCGAAAGGGACGTCGGTGCCTAATGGGCACAGAGCTTCCCTTTGGGAAGATGAGAAAGTTCTGGAGATGGCGGCCGAACACTGTGAATGTACTCAATACTGCTGAGCTGTACATCTAAGAAATGATGAAAATGGTCTATTTTATGTGACATATTTTACCACAATAAGAAAAATATGTTCAAGGGCAAATTGGAAACTGTAAAAACAAAAGCAGAAACAAATGGCAGATAAAGAACACTCTCCAGAAAGGTGTTGCCCAAAAGATGATGAGGATTGTGAACAATTAAAAAGGGGAAAAAAAAAAGAAGGCGCCTGGGTGGTTCAGTCAGTTGAGTGTCCAACTCTTTGTTTTAGCTCAGGTCGTGATCTCAGGGTCCTGGGACCGAGCCCCACATCCTTCCTGCTCACTGGGGAGCTTGCTTCTCCCTCTCCCTCTGTCCCTCCCCTGCTCGTGCTCTCTCTAAAATAAAGGATAAAATCTTTTTAAAAAATGCAATAAAGGCAAAACTCCAACTTCTGCTAATTGGAATTCCCAGAGAAGACTAAAAACCATGAAAAGAACAAATATTTGAAGTTAAATTGCAGGGGGCACCCAGCTGGTTCAGTCAGCAGAGCGTGCAACTCTTGATCTCGGTCGGGGTCGCGAGTTAGAGCCCCACACTGGGTCTGGAGACGACTTAAAAATAAAACCTTTAAAAAATAATAGTTACAATTCAAGAAATCATTCTGGACATAAAGGAGTACGCAAAGTTGTCAGACTCAAATAGAACAAAGGGACCCCTGGGCCACCAAGCATGTGGGCTTCAGCCTTTCCATAACAGCCCTCAGGCCTAGAGCCACGGAGCGGCGCCTGCAAGCTGTTGGTGACGATCGTGAGTGTGTCTGTGTGGGACAGTTTTGCAATGTCTATGTTCTGGTTACATATACATATGTTTTGGCATGTTATCCCTTCTTAGGAGCCCAGAGAGAAACATTTTGATTCATAATATCTTAGGTTTACTTCTTAGAGTCTACCCAGAAACTGATAAACTGTCTATCTTTTTAGCCTTTTATTCAAAACCTACATACATACACGTTTTACTTGTAAGAAATGCAGACGCTTCAGATGCTTAGAATAAACATCAGAAAGAGAACATGCGGCATCAGGGGGGCTCAGTGGTTGAGTGTCTGCCTTCGGCTCCAGGCATGATCCTGGGGTCCTGGGATCGAGTCCCACATTGGGCTCCCCTCGAGGAGCCTGCTTCTCCCTCTGCCTGTGTCTCTGCCTCTCTCTATGTGTCTCTCATGAATAAATAAATAAAATCTTTGGGGAATAAAAAGAGAGAGAACACAATCCCTCTTGATGCTGCCACCCATGATAATCACCATGCAAACCAGTATCTTGACTAATGGAGTGTTTCACACAGGCCTTCCCATGCATTTTCTCCCATGTGGCCTCAAGCAATATTTGTAAGGCAGGTGTGTTTTTGTTTCTCACATTTTACAGCCCAGGGAGGTATATAGTTCAGTCTGGTGAAGTACTTACTCAGGCTTGTCTCGCTGTGTGCAGAGCAGAAGAGTCCAGGTTCGTCATCTCCAAGGTTAGTCTGCTCTGAGCCTCGATGCGGGGTCCCCATAACTTCTAGGACCTTCTCTCTAACTTTGCAATTGTAGGCAGATGAGATGAGGCACCTTTGAACCGGGTTTCCAAGGGTCCCAGGGAACGGCTGACTCCTGTCCGCTGTGCCACCTGCGTAGCTGACAAAGAGCTCAGTGACTACGTAGCCATGTATCACACCAGGCTGGGAGGTGCATAACTATTTTGGCTCTCTCCTCAGGAAAACACACACACACACACACACACACACACACACACACAAACCCCTGTTATGTGAACACCTCAAAGGAATGAGTGTATTTACCCTGGAGCAGAACCGGGACTGTGGCACTTCCCAGCCTTGAGCGTGTACCCACATCCCCATGACTCAGTTTCCCTCATCTCAGACAGGGCATGGAGCTCTGCCTTTCTAACCAAAGTCCCAGGGAGCGCTGAGGCTGCCTGGCGTGAGACCACACTCTGGTCCTGTGGTTCTCAAGTCCAAGTTCCAGCTCTTTCCTGTGGCTCCAGGCCCAGTCGGCCTCACCCTATTTCCTGCCTCCACCTCTGTGTTTATCACTGCACAGTCTCCCGATCAACAAAAGGCCCATATGCAGAAAATACAGAGAATGCCGATAAATTAAAAAGAAAGTGACACAGGGGGGCGTCTGGGGGCTTCCACGGAAGGAGTGTGCCCTGCGTGGGGCACTGGGCTGCCACGTGTCCCCAGATGTGGAATCCACGTGGCACATCCTCCTCCATCATCACTGTCAGCTCTCCGTCACTACCCTGGGACCGGCCAGTTTCCCTGGTCTCTCCTCCTCCTCGGGCAGAGGGCCTCTCTCTCTGCAACACTGCGCCTGGCAAAGTAAGGAGCAGCTTTACTCCTTCATCTACTGACTCTCAGGCCTGGGCTGTCCCTAAGCTCCCACTGCATAAACGGGCCGGACTTGGCCTCTGTTGGCCCGGCTTGTTTATTTCTCCACCACAGGCTGAGATCTGTTAGCTCCAAAGCCCACTGGCAGCAAACTCGAATTTTTACACATCCAGTGATTTTTAAAATAGCCCAGACAAGCAGATTTTTCACCATTTAGGGCCTGCCTACCTCGTATGCCCTGTGAAGCCTTGCCAAACAGCTGTGATCTATTGGCAACACGGGACCTTGCTGTTATAAGACCCCCAAGCAGCTGCAGATGCCCCCCCAACCCACCCCCTGGGGGTCCCCTTGTCCTCCTTTCCTCCCACGTGGGGCCTACCCCCTTGCCATGAGCCTCCATAGAACAAATATTTAAAGTCATTTAATAAAATCTAAATAAAAACTCATATTCAGGGCACTTGGGTGGCTCAGTGGTTAGGCTCAGGTCATGATCTCAGGGTCCTGGGATCGAGCCCCACATTGGACTCCCTGCTCCATGGGGAGCCTGCTTCTCCCTCTGCCTCCACCTGCCACTCCTCTGCTTACACTCTCTCTCTGTCAAATAAATAAATTAAAATCTTAAAAAAAAATCTTGTATTAAGCTAGAAATACAAGGAATAACTATCACTAAATATATCCGAAACCAACAGCAAAATCACACTTTTCACATAAGACATAAAAGCGTAAAACATCTGAAGAATATTTTTCATAATGTTGGATTCATAAAGGCCATTCCTAGCATGGCATGAGCTCTAGGTACCTGGAAGGAAAATACTTGACTATGTCAGATTTTAAGCACTAGTCAAGTTCAACGACAAATGAGTTTCTGAAGAATACGTTTGTAGCACATTTCATTCCTGGCTGCTAACAACTTCAGTGGACGCCACCCAGTTTAATCAGGAAAGCAACATAGAGAAGAATACGAACCATCTCAGGACTAAAGAGAAGGACATCAGTCAGGAGTACCCCAGGACCTGGGACAACAGTCCCAGGATCACCTGAGGAGTGGGCTGGCCAGAAGGCCTCACACTGTGCTGGGATCTTACCTGCTGGTGGCTCTGGATGCCCAGTGGAGCTGGTGCTGTTATCCTCAGAACACCTTCTGGATGGATCTTACAATCAGAAGTCTAGTGCCGGTGCATCAGTTTGGTGGACTCTGCATGAAGAGAGGCTGGGAAAGAGTGTCTGATGTCTGCGGCGTGAGGCAATCTCTCCAACCGAAGTGTGTTCATGCAGGGAACTCCCCCAAATAGAGGCAAAGTGTCTAAGAGGCAAAAAGAATAACAAATGTCCACTATGGCCAAATCCTTTGGCTGCCCAGTGTCAACACAAAACACACACACACACACACACACACACCCCTTTAAGTAAACAAATTCACATAAAAAATGTTAGATGCTTTTCTTTTATATGCTGCTCTTATCCTTTATACAAAGATTCTCTCTTTTCTTTTAAAGATTTTATTTATTTGACAGAGAAAGAGAGAACACAGACGGGGAGAGCAGCAGAGGGAGAGGGAGAAGTGACTCACCGCTGAGCAGGGAGCCCAATTCGGGGCTTAATCCCGGGGTCCCGGGACCATGACCTGAGCCCAAGGCAAGTGCTCATCCAACTGAGCCCTATAAATTCCCTCTTTTCACAAGGTGATCAAGACTCATGGGTTACTGCATCCAGCTCCAAACCAGCTTCCAATTCCAACCCAGCGTAGAGCACCCGTCTCCACTCTGGCTTCTGGGGCTGAGAAGTGAGGGTGTGGTTCCAGTGCTCGGTGGCCAAAAGTTATACAAATATCTACCAGGGTCAGTTTCAGTTTCCTTTCCTCCACCCTGTTCCTCCCCCCCCCCCCCCATTTCCTTCTCTCTCTCCCCCTTCCTTTCTCCACAGGGTGGTTGCCACTTTCTCTTAGAGATATCAGAGAACTCTGTCCTGCTCAAGACAAGAAAACAAAACACAAAATATCTCAACACAAAATATCTCCACAAACAAACAAAAAAGCCCTGCTCTGCTCTGGTCTCATTCACTTGCCTTTCTCATCCTTAGGAATTAAGAAAAAAGGAAATCTCCAAATCTGCTGTGCTTTGTCCCACCATTGGGTCTGCCTCTATTTGGGGGAGTTCCCTGCATGAACACACTTCGGTTGGAGATTTGGTCTGGCTTCTGGGGGTGGGAGGGATGGCCAACAGCCTCTCTCTAGTTTCCTGCTTGCTTTTTGGTGGATCCCGTCACCAGTGATGAATCACTGTGAGGGGCTGTGGGAAGAGTCCATTTTTTTTAAAGATTTGTTTATGTATTTATTTGAGAGAGAGAGAGAGAGAGAGAGCATGCAAGTCATGAGAGGGGCAGAGGGAGAGAGAGAATCTCTAGCTGACTCCCCAGTGAGTGTGGAGCCTGATGCAAGGGCTTGATTCCATGACCTGGAGATCATGACCTGAGCTGTAATCAAGAGTCAGATGCTCAACCGACAGAGCCACCCAGGCTCTTGGGAAGAGTCCGTTTTTGTTTTCCTTAAGTCCTCATTTTGAAAAGATGTTTTCACAGAATATCAAATCCTAGGTTGACAGTTCTTCTCTCTCAGCACCCTGAAGTCCTCATCCTAATAATAGCAATGTTCAATAAATACTTCATCTGCTCTATATGGCTTGGCCCCCCACAGCTGAATGGACCATATGATTGGTCCGGGCCAAGGAAATGTGAGCTGAAAATACACAGATCACCTCTAGATAAGAGCAGTGGATAGCCCAGGAGTGAGTTTCCAGCTGTGGCAACAATTTTCACTCTTTGCAGATGATATGACATGATATGATATGATATGATATGATATGATATGATAGCCCATCAGCATATCACAACATGATATAGACATATATGTAGAAACTCCAAAAGAACGAACGGGTAAACCAGGAAAATTAATAATGAATCGAGTAAAGTTACTGGATATAAGGTCAGTATGCAGAAAACAGTTGCAACTCTTTATACTAAGAAATAAACAATAATGGATGAAGTAGACAATTTACAATAACGTCTGAACGCACCAGATACCTAAGGAGATAGGCAGCGAAAATGTTGCGACCTCAACACTGAAATCACAAAGCACTGCTGAATTAAATGAAACACCTAAATAAATGGGGAGATACCAGGATTTAAATAGTCAATATTGTTAAGAAGTTCATTCTTTCTAGGTTGATCTGTAGATTCAGGGGCACCTGTGTGGCTCAGCCCGTTAAGTGTCCAAGTCTTGGTTTCAGCTCAGATCGTGATCTCATGGACCGTGAGACTGAGCCCCACGTTGGACTCCATGCTCATCGAGGAGTCTGCGTGAAGACTCTTTCCCTCTGCCCTCTCCCCACTCCCACACACATGTTCTCTCTCTCTTCCAGATAGACAAATACATCTTAAAAAAAAAAAAAACAAAAACCCAAACTGATCTATAGATCTAATGCAATCCTAAAAAAATCCCAGCAGGTGTTTTGTTGAACTGGACAAGCTAACTCTAAAATTTACATGGAAATGCAAAGGCCCTAGAACAATAAAGATCATCTTGAAAAAAAAGGACGAGCTGGAAGACTTGCAATCCCGACATCACAGTTTGTTGTGAAGCAACAGTGGGGTAATGCACAAGGCTAGACAAATAGACCAAAGGAACAAAACAGAAAATCCAGGAAGAGGGGTGCCTGGGTGGCTCAGCAGTTGAGGGTCTGCTTTCAGCTCAGGGCGTGATCCCAGGATCCCGGGTTTGAGTCCTGCATCGGGCTCTCCGCGAGGAGCCTGCTTCTCCCTCTGCCTGTGTCTCTGCCTCTCTCTCTCTCTCTCTCTCTGTGTCTCTCATGAATAAATAAATAAAATCTTTAAAAAGTCATCCACATGAATCATACAGCATCCAGTCTTTCCTACTCAGAGGTACATCTGCGAGGTGGCATGTAGCCAAAGTTCATTATTTTTCACCTCGGTGATTATTATTCCATTATATGAATACATCACCATGCCTTTATCCATTCTAATGGACACGTTTGGGGCTGTTGTAGATAAGGCTGTCATGCACATCTTTGCTGACATGTGCCTTGGTAGACCTATTTACTTAGATATCTATTCAGTAGAAACCTTGCTGGTTCAGGCTACGTGCATGTTTACTTTTATTAATATGACTGAACAATTTTCCAAAGTGATGGTGCCAATGGTCTTTCCCGTCGGTAATGAGTTAGTATTCCAGGTGCTTCACACCCTTGTCATCTCTTGAGATGATCCCTTTTTACATTTGTAATATTTTGCTGAGCATGTAGTGGTATCTCTGTGATCGTTGACTTTAATATCCATTTCTTTGACTAGCAGTGGTGTTGAGGACATAGGCACGTGCTTTATTGACCAGCTGGCTCTCCCTTTATGTTTTACCTTTCTTGTTGATTTATAGGAGCTCCTTATATTCAATACAGAAAAATCTTTTGTTAGGTATATTTATCCACAAATATCTTCTCTCATGTTGTGTCTTGACTTTTCCTCGATTACTGGGCTGTGTATATGGGTGTGTATATTTTTTAAATTTAGTTTTTCAGTTGTGAGATATACATAACATGAAACTTACCATCTTGGCCATTTTTAAGGGTACATTAAATACGTTAGGTGCATTCATAATGTCTCTCAACCATCGCCATCATCCATCTCCAGAACTTTTCCACCTTGCAAAACTGAAACTCTGTGTTGATTGAACACCAACACCCCATCCCCCCACCCCTCAGCCCCTGGCACCCCCATCCTACTCTCTCTACCTCTGTGTATCTGGTACCTCCTATGAGTGGAATCCTGTGGTATTTGTCCTTTGTAAATGGCTAATTTTACTGAGCATAATGTCTTCAAGATTCATCCATGCTGCAGCAGTGGATTTCATTCTGCCCGAAGGCTGGACAATATTGTATGTAGGTACCATATTGTGTTTATCCATCCATTGATAGATAAGTAGATTTCTTCCACTTTTTGGCTACTGTGAACGCTGCTGCTATGAAATTGGGTGTACTCTTGCCAGTATATTTTAATGTGCAGGAGTTCTTAATGTTAGTCAAGTCCAAGTTATAATATTTTTCTGTTATTATCTGTGGTGTTTATATGGTATATAATATTTGTGTTCCCGAGATCATGAACGTAGCCTATGAGGATTTTTTTTCCTGTAAGTTTTATTGTTTTACTTTACCACTGAAGTCTGTAATCCTTTAGGTATGATGTGAAGAAAGAATTGAGATTCATTTTTTTCCCCATATGGATAGCCAATGGATCATCACCATTGGTTGAAAAGATCCTCCTCCCCCACTGCATTCAGTGCACCTCTACTGCCAAGGAGTGATGGCACCAGCCCAAGGCTAAGCAAATAGATCAGTGGAAATTACACAGTTTCTTCCTGGACTTTCTTTTTCTTTTTCTTTTTTTTTTTTTTTAAGATTTTATTTATTTATTCATGAGAGACACAGAGAGAGGCAGAGACACAGGCAGAGGGAGAAGCAGGCTCCCTGCAGGGAGCCCGATGTGGGACTCGATTCCGGGACTCCAGGATCACGCCCTGAGCCTGAGGCAGACGCTCAACCGTGAGCCACCCAGGGGCCCCATCTGGATGAATTTTAAGGGCAGGCAAGACTCATCTATGGGGATGGACACCAGAATAGGGATGTGGCAGGCAGAACAACGGTCCTCCCTCAGGCGTCCTACCTTGATCTCTGGAAGCGATGACGAGGCTATGTTACATGGCAAGAGGGCCTTGGCAGATGTAATGGAAGCTACTGATCAGTTGGCCCTGAGAGAGAGAGAGACAGGGCGCTCTGATCACATAAGCCCTTAGAGACAGCGGAGTTTCTCTGGCTGGGAGTACCAGGAGGTCGGACAGATTCAGAGTGTGAGAAGCATTTGGATCTCCGTGGAAAGTACGAGAAGGAAATGAATTCTGCCAAAACCATGAATGAGCCTAGAAGTGGACTCCCCAGGAGCCTCAGCTTGGCCTTGTGAGACCCTAAGCAGAGGCCAGTCAAGCTCCCCAGACTGCTCACCCTCACAGCCGTCCTAGGCAACACTGCGTGTTGTTTTAAGCTGCTGAGTTTGTGGTCATTTATTATGAATTTCAGATAGCAGCCACAGGAAACTGATGCACCCAGTAGTGACGGGGACGGAGAATTAGGGAGCCTTCTGGGGGCCACAAATATTCCGTATCTCGATCGGTTGGTAGTTACATGGGAGAGACGTAGGTAAAATTCATTAGGCTGTACACATGCTATTTTCAAATCCAATTGAAAATAGAAAATGGGCCCACACCCTTATCTCATTTCAGGGGAAAAAAAAAGAAAATGGGGAGTTGAGTGGGGGATGGCTGAAGCAGGTGATGGGAAGGAAGGCATGCACCGGGTGTGATGAGCACCAGGTGAGGCCTGGACGTGCGCGTCACCTCGTTCTACCCCTGACGCTGGTGTAACACCCTATGCCGACTCACTGGAATTAAAATTTTAAAAAATAAAAAAATAAAAAATAAAAATAAAAATTTAAAAAATAGACAACGTTCGGTTACAGCTTTATGGCGCTACGGTCATAGAGTTCAGCCGAAGTAATTTCTCTTTTTCTTCTACTTTATTGTGACTTTCTCTGTAGGCGAGCACTTGCAATATTTTTACAAACGTGTCCAAAGCCATTTGAGAAGCTCTATGCTCTGCTTGTTAGGAGAAAAATTGTGGGTGCATACCAAGTTTTTATTTTTATTTTTTAATTTTTTTTTCATATCAAGTTTTTAAATTGCATTATGTGGGAGGAAAAGCTTCTTTTTCCTTTTCCTGTGTGGAGGCAACTCCGTGAGAGGAATACCTGGGGCCTCTCTTCATCTTCTCCCGGAGGAGGAGGAGGAGGAGGAGGAGGAGGAGGAGGAGGAGGAGGAGGAGGAGGAATTTTCCTGTTAATTTGTGTGGGAGTGGGTTCGCGCGTAGCTCTGCCCTCTGCTCACCAGCCTCCTCGGGACCCGCCTGCTTGCAAGAGAGCAGGTGTGGGTTCTCCTGCGAGCTCCCCGCGTCGGACAGGCAGGCCCGCAGCGGCCTGCGCCTGGGCCGGAGGGCTGCCCACCTGGGGGGTGAAGGCCTCTGAAGCCCAGATGCTTGCCCACAAGGCTCGTCTCGCTCTCCCACAGCTTCAGCGGTAATGAAGTCTTCTTCTGAGCTCCACCCGCCTGGTTCTGTGTCCGTCTCTGGGTTGGTGCAGTGGATACTCTGAGCATCCAAGTACGGCCAGAGGGGAAGGGGCAAAATGACACACGGAGACTGTGTGGCGAAAGCCTACATTTAGGCCTTTGGGGTTGGTTGTGTAGGTCATGTGTGGCTATGACCTTGGCAGCTCACAGAGGCAGGTGGCCTTGTCCTCACGGAAGGTGGCTCTCTCTCTCTCTCTCTTTCACTGGACCAGGTCTTGGTTGACGTACTAGCCCCCTGACCCTTAGTGAGCCGGGCGGCTCAGGAAGTAGATCAATTACAGGAAAGAGAAACTCTGCTTGCAGCTCTTTGGTATTGATAGATGGGAGCGGGAGACCATTTTTTCTCTACGACGAGGGTAGTTTGTCAGCCAGGCTGCGCGCCGCAGCTTCAAATCGATGTCGACCGTTAAAAATTCATGATGTTAAAGACTCACTGGGCAGTGATCTGGAGTAGACATTCATCCCCAGAAGACAAACAAATGGCCAATCAGCACAGGAAAAGATGCTCAATCACTCCTCATCCGAGAAATGCGAACCTGAACCACGAGGAGACGCCAGCCCACACCCGTTAGGACGGCCACTGGGCCACACCAGGAAGCAGCACCTGGTGGCGAGGCTGCGGGGAAATCAGAGCCCGCGGGCGCAGTGGGTGGGATTGCAAACTGGTGCAGCTGCTGTGGTTTCTCAGAAAAAATGAGAGGGGCGCCTGGGGGGCTCAGTCAGTTAAGGGTCCAAGTCTTGGCTTCCGCTCAGGTCATGATCTCAGGGCCCCGGGATGGAGCCGGAGCTCCGTGCTCAGCGCAGAGTCGGCCTGAGTGTCTCTCTCGCCCTCTGCTCTTCCTCCTGCTCACTTTCTCCCTAAATAAATAAATAGATCATCTCTAAAAAGAATGATAGATCTATCATTTAATCAGGCAGCTCCATGTCTGGGGATATACTCAAAAGAATTGAAAGCCGGAAACTCCCACTGCATTTGCTCACAGTAGCCAAAAGGTGGCGACCCCCTGGGTGGCCACAGGAGGGGGAATGGGTAGACGTGGGTGATGGAATGTTCCTCTGCCTTAAGAAGGAGGGAAACTCTGACACCTGCTACGACATGGAGGGACCTTGAGGACATCATACTAAGTGAAATGAGCCAGCCACAAAAGGACGAATATTGTGTGATTGCACTTATAGAAGCCACCTAGAATAGTCATATGCAGAGAGGCAGGGAGC
This sequence comes from Canis lupus dingo, assembly GCF_003254725.2. Taxonomy (NCBI): domain Eukaryota; kingdom Metazoa; phylum Chordata; class Mammalia; order Carnivora; family Canidae; genus Canis; species Canis lupus. The sequence goes on from NC_064252.1 coordinate 29,292,739, forward strand.
AGAGCACTGGTCACCAGGGGCCTCCGGGAGGGGCTGCTGAGTCCGTTTTAGTTTCGATTTCAGATGATGAAAAATTCTGGAGATGGACACTGGTGATGGGAGCACAACCAGGTGAACGCACTTCAAGCCTCTGAACTGTACATGTAGAAACGGTTTAAACGGTACATTTAATGTCATGTACATTTCACTGCAATTTTCAAAAAAGAGAAAGAGAATCACCATTTACCCAGCTGAAAAAAAAAATCTGGTAGTGTCACGCAGGGGTATGCTGTGTTCGTCCAGCCGCCCCAAACTCTGTTCCTCTTTCCTTAAAAATATTATTTTGATCCACCTTCAGGACTAAGAGAGGGTACAGGGAGGGGCCAGCCCTGAATTTCTCAGACTTGTCTCTGGGTTCCAAGGCACACCTCACCACCATCAATGTCTTCTTCACAGGAACGTTCCCATGATTTTAGAATTCAGATACCCAAACTGTAGCTTCTCCCAAAGAAGAGTGTAGGTTTTATAAATAATAATTTTTTAAAAGATTTTATTTATTTATTCATAAGAGACACACACAGAGAGGCAGAGACACAGGCAGAGGGAGAAGCAGGCACCCTGTGGGGAGCCCGATGCGGGTTTCGATTCCAGGACCCTGGGATCAGGATCTGAGTCAAAGGCAGATGCAAAACCACTGAGCCACCCAGGCGTCCCTAAATAATATTTTTTTAAAAAAAGGAATGGAGGCAGAGGAGTTTGCTGAGGTGTTACTGGCCAAGGCTAGAGGAAGGCACCTGCCCTCTGGGGTGAGGCCCAAAACTCACAAGGTGGTGGTCGTGGGGGTGCTGCTGACCTCCTTGGGAGTCCAACCGGGCAGGGGCCGCCTTCAGGGAAAACCTCAGCTGGGAAGCTGGGGGTGGGGGGCCCTTGGAGCTCTCCAGAAAGCTGCCTCTAGGGTGATGTTGGGCTCCCTGGGATCCCTCCCCACCTCCCCACCGGCCTCCCGCGGGGGCTGATGCGGAGCTCCCCAGGACCAGGCGGAGTAGTCTGCAGAGCGCCCTCTGCCGGACAAAGCCTTGCGCGCAGCCTCCCGCCGAGGCAGTCGGCGGGCTTGGAGCTGAGCCTCGGGATTGGTAACGGGCCCTGGACGAGACGTGAAGAGCTGCGAATCTGGCCGGAGGTTTATGAGAGTTTTTACTATTCTGGGACTCTCCTGTATGTTTGGAATTATTCCGAGGTTTAAAAACTTAAAGAACCCTTTTAGCCAAAGAGAACCAAAAGAAGACGTCTGGGAGGATGATTTTTTTTTACTTGAAAAAACTGCATCAGGCTCTAGAAGAGAAACTGATTTGGGGCTTTGATTCCTTTGGACTTTAAAAGATTTTGATCTCTTCGAACTTGTATCTCCTGAGGGCAACACAATTTGATTTCAGACTAACTCTTTTAAACTTTAATTTGCAAGGAGATCAAATTTTAATATTTTTTTTCTCCTGGAAATCTGCAATGGAAAGGGTGAGCATTCTCCTTTCAGCTTTTTTACTGTTGGACTATCCTTTTGCTAAATCTTGATCTCATTGCAAAATCTTTGAAGAGCTCTATTCAACACGGTTTCATATCATTTGGGAAGGGAAATGGGAGAAACTCTGGTTATAGCAAGACCTTGGAGTTAATTAATTAGTGTTTTGATCTGATCCACTTCAGAACCTCTTGGAAGCAAACTTTTTACTGCCCAACAGCAGACCCAGGACGATTCAGACAGAAGTGCTTGGTACAGAGGGAGCAGCCGAGTGAAGGGCAGAGCGGGGCTGTTCTACTAGATGGTTGATTGTCACCTGCTAACTGCGGACTTTCCATGGAAGGTTAGACTTTAGACTCATGGGACTGATTTGTAGATGACAATATTTTGCATTTAATCACAGATTCAAGGGCCCCCTGAAGCTCATGGTTGAGGATGGATTTGGATGAGCCAAAGACACGGAAGGGCCCTTGAGGCCACCCACCGTTAGTCAGGTGCTGATGAGTCTGGGTACATGAGGCTTCTGAAACCTAAGCAGGGCCTGTCACGCTTCCCCCAGCTGCCCTGGGGTTTAGCTTACTGACTGAGATTCCTAATTTCCTGCTAGTATGAGGGGCAGGGCATGAGCAGGACTATTGACCTCCTGTCTGCTGCTGTCACAGACCTCAGCACGGGCAGGACAAATTCACTGGCCACTGATCAGCCCAACGCTTCGGAAAAGCTTCCAACTCATGTAGGTTGTGGCATCACGGGGCACCTAACAGCTTGCTCCTCTCTCAGTGCAGCACGTGAATGTGTGTGTCTCCTCACCTCCGAACCCATAGGCTTCCCAGAACTCCTGACCCACCGTGGTGGGCAGTCATGGGGTCCCAACAAACAACTGCCCCCAGACTGGACGAGACAGGCAGGTGGTTAGGGTGGGGTTGTCCTGAGTAGCACCGAGGGTGGAAGGGCTTCCCTTGGCGAGGAGTGCAAAGTCTTAACTGGCGGGGAGGTGCAATGAAGGAGGTGAAGGCACCCATTCTGCAGGATTCCTGGGGGCGGGGGTGGAGAGATCATGCTGCAGGGAAGCAGACGATGATGCTGGGGTTGGAGGCACTGTGGGGTGCAGGGTGGGGAAGGCCGCCGGGGCTCCGAGTCAGGGAGTGGGGTGCAGAGGCGGAGCAGCCGAGAGCCCAATCGGGAGCCCTGCCTTCAGGGAGGAGAGGCCGAGGCTGAGAGCCGCGGGTGAGGCGGGCAGGGTGGCCTCTCCGGCAGCAGCCTCAGGAAGCAGCAGCATTTCTGCCATTGAGAGTGGACACCACACACCCATGACGGAAGGGAGCCCCGGATTTCACTCTGGTTACACTTACCTCGGGGCTCGAGCACCAGTGGAAGTAGGCAAATGAGTGTCGGAGGTGGCTCTCTGAACTCCACTCTCATTCATTCTTCTACATTTTTCTTCCAGACATTCCGCAGAAGAAACAACACCCCTGCAGGTAGGGACAATCTCCTCTGTGCTGGGTGTTTTTTTTTTTTTTTTTTTTTAAGATTTTATTTATTCATGAAAGACACAGAGAGGCAGAGACACAGGCAGAGGGAGAAGCAGGCTCCCAGTGGGGAGCCCGATGTGGGACTCGATCCCAGGACCCCAGGATTGCGACCTGAGCTGAAGGCAGACGCTCAACCACTGAGCCACGCAAGCGCCCCTGTGCCGGGTGTTATTATCCATAGAGTTTCTCTGGCACCTTAAGGATGCTCATACACCGAGGCAACAGTATCAACTTATCGTGGACCCACAATGTTTATTTACTTATTGTTTATTTACTTATTGTGGACACAACAACGAACATACCTTTTAAAATCTCTAAAAGTAAGAAAGAGCTCAAGTCAGGAAGAACAGCTGCCCGGGAACCCACGCCCTTCCCGGGGAAGAAAATGAACAATTTGTACAAGGTTACAGCCTTTCTTACATCTTGTAAAAGCTCTAATGATTATAGATTCGCAGGCCGGCAGACAGGGATGCAGGGCCTAGGAGCATTGATTGACATCTCAAGGACAGGACGGTTCCCTTGGGGCTGCTCATTCACGAAGCAGGTGCATGACCCATGAGAGTGCTGGGCCCTGAGTCAGGCTCTCGGTTCGAACAAAGTTTACACGCGGTCCTGTTGATCCTTAAATGGCTTCTGTAGTATATCAGGCCTTCAGAGAGTTTTTCTGCCATCATTCTGCTCGTGAAGAACTTCGGACGAAGAAACAAGACAGCAAAAGCAGAAAGCACAGTGGCATGGCATGGCAAGCATTTCTCCCCTCGACGGCGGGGTGCGGACAACGGGACTGTTGGGCTGTGGACCGAAATGAGGATAGTGCCTCTCTTTCCCCTCCACTCTAAATCTTTCCCCGGCTTCCCATGATACAGTTCACTACTGTATTGGGGGGTAGGAGGAGACTCCTCCTTTCCCTTCATATGATCCTTCTTTATTCAGGACACCTCAATTCAAGGATTCTATTTTAAGAAAAAAAAATTGTAATAATGATGCAACAAGATTTTGGCATGCAGATATCATTGTACCACTGTGCATAATAAAAAAAAAATGAAGTCATCTAAATGTCCCTAAAAGAGGAGGGCAGCTACTGTACCACTTGTGGCTTTTCCTCTTTGGACTCCTTTCTCCACTCACGTACTCCACTCCGTAGCATCCCCAGCTCAGACCTGCAACCAGCACAGGCAAAGGCACGTGACCCAGTCCTGACCACTCAGAGTGGGCCCTGGAGGCCTGCCCTGATCCTTTCCGCAGCTGAAGGGGGTGCAGCGGGGTGTGGAGGAGTTGGGGAGCGTGCCTCTTGTCTGAAGCTCGTGCAGGCCTGTCTGAGAAATGGAAAGACAAATGCCTGGTGACATCATTTTTACTCTCTGGGTCCAGATGCACCTGCAGACCGCTGGATCCCTAAGCTTTTTAAGCCCATGAGTCAATAAATTCCCTTTTTTGTGTAGGCCAGTTTGCCTTACTTTTGGTCACTTAAAACAGAGAATGATGACTAACATATGTCTACTTTAAAAGATCATATATAGGGATCCCTGGGTGGCTCGGTGGTTTGGCGCCTCCTTTGTTTGGCCCAGGGCTTGATCCTGGAGTCTGGGAATCAAGTCCCACCTCGGGCTCCCTGCAGGGAGCCTGCTTCTCCCTCTGCTGTGTCTCTGCCTCTCTCTCATGAATAAATGAATAAAATCTTTAGAAAAAAATTAAAAAATAATAGATCGTATATATAATCAAGAGACTATTTTGTGGGGATCCCTGGGTGGCTCAGCAGTTTGGCGCCTGCCTTTGATCCAGGGCGTGATCCTGGAGCCCCGGGATCAAGTCCCACCTCAGGCTTCCTGCATGGAGCCTGCTTCTCTCCCTCTGCCTGTGCCTCTGCCTCTCTCTCTCTCTCTCTCTGTCTCTCATGGATAAATAAGTAAAATCTTAAAAAAAAAAAAAAGAGAGAGAGAGAGACTATTTTGCAACATTAAAAAACTCTAAAAATGAAGTGAAATATAGAATGGTTGGAAAATATCACTAAGTGAAAACAGCAAAATGGGAAGTTCTAGAAGGAATGGAGAATGAGAGGGACAGAGAAAACTCTAGGCCGCAGGAAAAAAATCTATCATGTATCACAGCCTCGAGGGAGGGTCTCCATTGGGCAGTCTCATGACAAGTCAGCAAGGCTGGCCCTCTGACACCCCAAAGCAAGAGAAGCACGGGGTAGGAATTCTACGCCAAACTGCCAACAGGAGCCACCCTTGATTGCTGCCTTATATCTAACCCCTGTGTCTGACTTGCCTGAATTTTAAAAAGTTGCATTGAATGTCCATGCATGGCTTTCAGAATAGCAGCTGAGATGTAAGAAAGGAGTTCACAGGAAGACAGGTGAACCGGGAAGCCTGGAGAGGACATCCTAAGTTGCTCTGAACTTGGGGGGAGAAAGGGCCCCTGGGCCTCTCTCCTTCTGATGGAATCTGGTCGAGCAGGTTCCAGTGACATCTTTTTGTATGCAAACCCCAGAGAATTACTGGGCATTCCTAGAGGTGGGGGAGGAAGGGAGCAGAGCACTGGGGGCCCCTCACCTTGGGGACCCTCCTGGCTCATCCTCTGAATGTGTTATAGCGCCTGCACCGATCCACATGTGCTTCCTGCGGACCTAGGGGGAGAGGGAGTGACCGGGACACGGGAGAGGCAGTGGGAATGAGGTGCCCCCTGCCCCCAGCAGAGGGAGAGGGAACAAAAGGAAGCAGGCTGGGGAGGGGAGGCAGGACAGATTGACCTCACCATGCTCACTGGCTCGCAGCGCCCTCAGGACCCAGTGGGCCCTCCCGGTTGCTAACACTCCGGGCATCGCCTCTGCCCACAACCCAGCCTGCCCCTACCCTGTGCCCTTCTTTCTGCCCAGTGACCTGTGGTCCCCACCTGCCCTCATCCTCTCCTGTCACCTGGGATCCTGCCTTGCCAAGCCTGCCCACCTGCCTGGGGGCAGGGGGGATGAGGGGGCAAGGCGGAGACCCCGTGGCTCCGCCTAAGATGAGCTTCGGTGAAAGAAAAAAAATAAAAAAAAGAAAAAGAAAGAGAATAAAAAATAAAATAAAATAAAAAAAATGAGTTCCCGGGCCTTTGCTCTTGCAACAGTTTCTGTAAAGAAACAAAAACAGCGGTCAGAGGAGGGCTTCGGGGGGGCCCCCAGCGGTCGGGCTTCCTGGCTCTGCCACCCGCTAGCTTCGAGAACTTGGTTGAGTTACCTCCGCTCCCTGTCTGAGTCAGGGGGGCTGTCCGAGCAGAACAGCACAGGCGAGGGGGCCTTAAATAATGGGACTATGTGCTCCCCTGGTTCTGGAGGCTCTGGCCCATTGGGTTTCTGGCGAGACCTCCCTCCTGGTCGCAGATGGCCACCTTCTCGCCGTATCCTCGCAGACTGCGCAGGCGGAGACGGGGTCTCATGTTCCCTCCTGCTCTCTCCTAGGATCACCCCTTCCAGTGGCCTTATTCAGCCCCAGTTGCCTCCCCAAGCGCCCCCCCCACCCGTAGTCACACTGGGGCTTCAACCTATGAAGGCTCAGAGACACATCCCGTCCACGACACTCCCAGTGGCCCAGGGCCTCTTCTCTGCAGCGGGGAAGAGCCTCTTCCCAGCACAGGGACCTCAGGGAGGCCTGCGAGAGACGGAAGGCGTGACCAGGTCTGCCCCCGACAGCGCCCTTATCCTCCAGATGCGCCTCATGCGGTTTGGCCCCCGGGCCACCAGGAGCCCCACGTCCTCTGGAACATCCAGGCGGACATCTCACCCACACGCGGCTCCCTCAAGGCCCTGCCCGTCAACCTTGGTGCCGGGAGCCCCCCTTAAAGCCTCCCAGCCCGCTCCAGCCTCCCGAGAGGGAGAGGCCGGCCTCACCTTCTGCCACAGGCTCTCATAGAGCCGGGAGAGTTCTGTCAGCTTCGTTTCCAGCTCCCAAGCCTCGGCCCTCAGCTCTTCTGCAAGCGTGCTGCTTGCTCCCTCTTTCAGTTGCTTCCAGTTCCTCAGGAGGGTGGTCAGATCCCCGTGGAGGGAGAGCCCAGCCATGACACTCCCCATCAAGCGAGCACTTCTCGTCATCAGCAGCGTGGTGCCCTTGAAGGCCCTCCGCACCTGCCTGCTCCTCCGGGCCGAGACTTGGCCAGTGGTCATGAGGCGCTTGGCAGCAGTGACCAGGCGCGGGCGCTCCCTGGCTATCTGAAGGGCATGGATGGTCCTCTTGACGTCCTTGATTTTACTCCTATAATCATAGGCCACCTTCCGGACAGTCATGGCGCAGACTGCGTTCTCGACCTCAGCCTCCCGGGCGTTGTGGCTGTGGGTAGGCACTAGGTTGCTGACCTGAGCTTGGATGTCTTGATTTTGCAAGTGTTCCACAACATTGGTGACGATGCCGGTGGTCGTGGCTGCTGTTCCCAAAACTTTACCAGCAGCAGAGAGCATCAGACTTCCTCCCGCTGTTACCGGAGCGAGGGCCAGACCCAGGAAGTTCATGGCTCCTGAGACCACCGCGACGGAGCTGGTCACCATGTTGGTCTTGATCTGCGTTCTATGAGTTGCGTCAATGTGGTCTGCAAGGGCATGGAGTTTTCTGATGTTCGCTTCCATCTCTTCTTTGATGATGGGATACTCTTCCAAAAACCTTATTTCTTCAGCGGACAGGTCCCTATCTTGTTGCTGCATGCCCTCCCTCAGAAGGATGCCCTCCTGGTCCCTGTGGGTGAACAACATAAAGGTTTCGCTTAAGCTCCCCAAAAGGGGAAGTCACATTCTTTGTCAGGCCCACTGCGGTTTCTGCATGTTCTTGCCACTCCTGCCTCTGAATCCTTCTGCATCTCCCTGACACCCCTGTGAACTCTGACCCGGTCACGGAAAGTGCCAGAGCGTTGTCGGGAGCTGCTGCTTCCGTGGAGAGAAGAAACACATAAGAGGAGTTTCTGGAGGGACAGGTGGGAGAAACAGAGCCTTGGCTAAAGAGATGGAGAAGGTAGATTAGTTCCTGAGGGACACGGTCAGCCTTGCGAGCGGTGACGGAATGCTAAGTTCTGAGTCAGATAAAGAGCCTGGGACTGATGGAGGAACAGGTGTGGGAAAAGCAGGAGAAGGAGGAGACCAGGTGGAGGGTCCTGTATTTGTAGAGGCGGGTCAGAGGAGGAGGCTCCACATCGTACAACGCAGCCTACACTCCCATGACCTTGAGTTTGGCTGCCGTGGTGGCCTTCGTTCGCCTCCATCAGGAGCTACACACCGAGAGGGCTGAAGTGAATTATCACTAATATTCTGAAGGTTCTCCTTGGTCCGGGGCCAGGTTTATTTGACCACTCAAGCAGATGGGATTGGTGCTTCGTAGAAGATGTCAGGGACAGAGGGGCCTTGGCCTCTCCTTTCCAGTATCTCACAGTACAAAGTATTAAGGCATCCTCGTCACCCTGGAGGAGTTTGGGCTTTATGGGAAAGCAGTACCGGGGAAGAGCAATCCCTCTCCTTCGGGCACATTCTTCATGCCAAAGGCCATTGGTGCATCTCCTTCAGGGTGAACTTAGGAGGCCAGGGGATGGCAGATGCCCTGGCCCAAGGAAGAGAATCAGAACTGGAAGGAAGCCTGGCCAGGATCCAAGCTGCCACCTTTACTTTTCAGCGGAGGGAACAGAAGCCCAGGGAGGAAAGGGGACTCGCCCGAAGGAATGCGTGAGGTGGAGAAGGAGCTCAGAGCCCACCGCTACTCTGGGCTGTTTCTCTGTCATCTGTCAGCCCCTGTTAGGAACTCCTTGCTGACGTATCTATGCAGATGTCTTTTAATACCTGTCTCTCTCTCTCTTCACACACACACACAAAATTTCTCAACTGAAAAGGTGAAAAACCAAATATGCTTCCAAGGAAACCCCTGCGCATTGACAGTCCTCACGGGCCTCACCCCATGAGCGGGGCAGTTTCTGGCCTTCCATGCCTATTGCCCGAGGTCGGGCACCTGACCTCACCTTCTCTCCAAAATATTCAGTGTAGGCCGTGGAATACTTTTTTGCCCTGTCACCCATCAGGAGGATGCCTTGAGCGTTTCAGCAGGACCCCTCTCCTCCCCAGGGACAAAGCTTCCTCCCCCCCCCCCCCCCCGCCCCGTTACCTCGAGCATCTTGTCTCTGCCTGGTTGTCCAGCGGCTCCTGTGGCCCCAAAACTGACCTCGCTGTGCCCATGGGAGAATTAGAGGTGTCTTCGGGAGGCACACCACGTTCTGGTTGGACACATGGAAAACACGGTTAGTGCAGGTGCCAGGAAACCTTGTGAAATTCAAAGTTTACGGCGCAATTTTAGGTTACATAAAATCCAAATAATAATGCGATACTGATAATATGCTAAATATTGTCAAACCTGTGCGGTTTATATTGCCGTGTAGCTTCTATGCAGATCCTCTGCATGTCTACCGAGGCAAGTCCTCGGCTCAATAAACTTTCATATATACACACCCAAGTAATCACCCTCATCACGACAGAGAAAAGCAGCTTTCTTTGAACCACTCGAAGTCAGTACTCGCTCCATCCCAGGGGTAACCACTCTTTACAACCATTGATCAGTTTGCCTACTCTGGACTTCATATAAATGGATTAATTTGTTTGGCTTCTTCCACTCAATAGAATGTGTGTGAAATTCACTCATGTTGTGGTATCACTGGTTTTAAAAATGATTGCTGTGGAGTATTCCATTGTACAAACACACTGCAGGGTGCCTGGGTGGCTCTGTTGGTTAAGCGTCCGACTCTAGTTTCAGCTCAGGTCGTGATCTCAGGGTCCTGCATTCGAGCCCCACCTCGACTCTGCACTCAGTAGGGAGTCTGCTTGTCCCTCTCCCTCTGCTCCTCCCCGATTCCCCACACCCCAAATAAATAAATAAAATCTTAAAAATCAATCGATCAATCAATCAATACACTGCAACCTGTTGATCTATTCTTCTATCGATTGGTATGTTTGGGTTGTTTCCAGTCATGGGCTATTATAAATAAATTGATTATAGTAATTAAAAGATCATGTCACAGGACAAGGCAACAATTTATAAGGCCCCTTGGCATAAATTATATTCCTATGGACATATTAATATTATGAGAACAGCAAAAGGGCCTGCGGGAGCATACAGGTGGGGTGTGAAATCCAACCCAGAATCTACTTGCCAAGTGTTGAGACCTGGGAGCCAGGGATGGGGGAGGTGCTGTGTCTATCTGGAGAAAGGAGCACGGGCTGGGTGGGCTTTTTCTAATAAGCCCCAGGGCACCCAATGGGCTAGTGGTGGCCCTGATCTAACTTATATGTTAGAATGATCACTCTGGCTGGAAAAGAGATTCTGGATTTGCAAGAGATGAAGCAAAGAGACCAGTTAGAAGTGATCGTGGTGGTTAGAGCAAGAGAGGACGGCTGCTTGTACTAGGTTGGTGGAAGTGGTAAGAGACATTGTATTTACAGGAAATCACAGGGTGAGAGAATACATTTCTGTTGTTTCCATCCCCCCAGTCGGTGGTGCTTTTGTTTCGGTCCCTAGGAAAGAACACACTCTCTCTCATTTCTTTTTCTATATTTGGTGCTTGGCCCCAGAGTTTTGGTCAGAAATGCTATGGTCGTGATAGGCCTTCTCTCTCCTGGTCATCTTCCTCTCCCTCTCTATTTCTGAAAGAACTTAGGAGAAAAGTCCTCCCATACATATTTTGAAGGCACAAAAATCCTTGCAATGTTTTTTTCTTCTTCTAATGATTTAAATAAATACAGGTTTACTGTAGAAAGTTTGGAAATAAAGAATACAATTATTCTGTATTCTCATCACACAAAATAACCACTGGGGACATTTTATTTACAAGCAAAACAAAGTTTAGACTCATCATTCATTCAGTTTTGTGCGAATTTTTGTCACTTAACATTACATCAACGTTATGGTGCCCGGTATTATTAAATAGTTTCAAACAAGCTATTTAAAGGCTGTGCAACATTCCATTAGATAGATGTATTATTATGTATTTAATAACTCCCCTACCATTGAATCTTTGGGTTGTCTTCAGTTTGAGCTTTTTTTTTTTTTTTTTTTTTAAATCTTATTTATTTATTCATAGAGACAGAGAGGCAGAGACACAGGAGGAAGGAGAAGCAGGCTCCGTGGAGGGAGCCTGACATGGGACTCGATCCAGGGTCTCCAGGATCACACCCTGGGCTGCAGGCGAGGCTAAACCCCTGCGCCACTGGGGCTGCCCTGAGCTTTGTTTTTGTTTGTTTTTACAGTCTTTGCTTTATAAATACTTTTGGATCGTTACATAAAAGTTGGTCTACACATTTGGTTATTTCTTTGGGATTGTCTTTGAGGTAGAGTTACTGCATCAAAGATAAAAAATGTGTTCTAACTGGCTTATCAAGCTAAGTTTCAGGGGTTTGGCTCCAGAGTGCACGTGACCTATAATAGGAGGCACATTTTTGTGCTTAATTGTGTCAGACGTGCATCTACCTACTTTATACACCTTTAATCCTCTCAATGGCTCTCTGACATAGATGCTAATATTATCCCCATTTCCTAGATGAGGAAACTGAGGCACAGGGCACCAGTGCCATGCAACTGGTAGATACGAGAGCACAGTGTGATTCCAGCTAGGTCTGCAATACAAGCCTAGAGCAGCAGACCTTAATCGCGGGTGAGTTTTCTCCCCGGAGGGTGTTGGTAATATCTGGAGTCATTTTCAATTGCCATACAACTCTGGGAGAAGCAGGAAGTGCAGCTATTGGCCTTGAGTTGGTAGAGGCCAGTGCTGTTTCTAAACGCCCTGTAATGCACAGGACAGCCTCACAACAAGGGACGACGCAGCCCAAAATGTCAGTGGGGTTAAGGTTGAAAAACCTCAGTCTTGGGGTGCGGGGGTGGTTTATTCCATTGGGCATCTGATTCTTGATTTCAGCTCAGGTCCTGGGATTGAGCCCCAGGTCAGGCTCCAGGCTTAGCAGGGAATCTGCTTGAGATTCTCCCTCTCATTCTGCCCCCACCCCTGCTCGCTCTCTCTCTCTCAAAATAAATAGATAAATCTTCAGAAAGAAAAGAAAAGAAAAACCCCCATTCTTTGCCGGTGCCCTGTGATACCTTGCCATTTCCCATGAATCCTATGGGATGAGAAGCGAAGGTGACCCAGGGAGCCCTTTGGTCCAGCCCAGGTCCCATCCCCCCCCACCTTCTCTTTTTCCACTTGTGAGCTTGTATTTATGGCAGTTGTTCTTTGCCTGCCTGGGGAGCCTTCAGCCTCATTCTGCTGTCCAGAGGCCCCTGTCCTGCAAACCAGCTCCCTCATAAAGGCAGCTTGCTCAGAGAACACGGCTTTGAGATACTCCCCGAAATCTTTACCACTGTCTCCCCCCACTTCCCAAAACCTCCCCCCAATAAACCTACAATCCTGGGAACATGAGATGGTTTTGCAGTTCAGAGACAAGCTGCTGAGCATTTTTGTTCTGTGAGGATGACATCCCCTCAAGGGAAAAGCCTGTCACCAGTGAGGCCTCCTATGTTCCAGGGGCTGGGCCCTCTCGGCTAGGGCTTGGGGGGGGGGGGTGTTCCCCAGCCAGTGGAGGGGAGACGTACCTTGGTTTGTCCTCGCACCTTCTTAATCCTGTTTCCATTTAAACTTCAAACAGCCCAGGAGAGAGTCCTCCCCTGATATACCATCAAAGAGGTTGAGGTTTAGACCTTTCCTGAGGTCAGATCCTTGGCAGGAGGGGTTTGAACTCCGGGGACCCTGGTGACAGCTCTTTGTCCCAAACCAAGTGCCTTAGCCCAGTCGTCAGGGCAGGAAGCAGCCTCCCTCCCCTGCCTGCTTTCACTGTGGCCTCGGTGCCTGGGGAGAGGAGGCCCCCCCCCCAGTCCTCACCTCTCGGGGGGTCCTCTCGCCCGGTGGCGGGGGCCTGTGGGAGGCCAGGCAGCAAGGGTGGAGTCTCCGGCCGGAGCTGCGGTCCCGGGGAAAGCCTGAGACCCCCGTGGCCTACTCCCAGGGGCCGACAGGCTGGAGCCGAGCTCAGAACAGCAACTACTGAAGCAACGCTTCTGGGAAAGGCGGGGCTTGAAAAATGGGTTTCGCTTTTCCTTTCCTTTTCCCTTTCTCTACTAGCTGTGTGGTGACAGGTTAGCAGCACCGCAGGCAGGGGCCTGGGCCCCCTCACCCTGTCCTCGCTGTGCGCCTAGGAAGGCAAGGACTCAGGCCAGCGGACCCCGGGGAGGGGGCGGTCGCGGGGTTGGTCGGCCCCTGGCCTCCACTCTCCACCTGGGAAATGGGTATAAAAATAGCTCCTGTGGCACAGAGCCATGGTGAGGAGTGAGGCCCCTGGGGCCCAGGTGGACCCCGCAAGCGCTTCGACGGTGGTCACCATGGGTGGGCTGCCCTCATGTGGCTTCCTCGCCCCTCTGAGCTGGGTGCCGGGCAAGGTCTGCCGCCTCCCGTGTGTAACTGGGGAGTGCAGAATTCTCTGAAGACCCGGTGTGTTTCCGTAAATCATTTGGTGGTGGAACCTGACCCCGCCTCTGCAGGGACCTGGTTTTTATGTATCCCACTTCATTTGCATATTCATTGTTTCCCTGCAGAAGTATTAGGGTGTGACTAAACCTTTCCTGGGACGCCTGGGTGACTCAGTGGTTGAACCGCTGCCTTCAGCTCAGGGCGTGACCCCGGGGTCCTGAGATCGAGTCCTGCCCCCATCGGGCTCCCTGCATGGAGCCTGCTTCTCCCTCTGCCTGTGTCTCTGCCTCTCTGTGTGTCTCTCATGAACAAATAAATAAAATCTTTAAAAAATAAATAAATAAAAGAAAAAGAAAGACCTTTCCTCTCCCCACATCCAAACCATTGGAAACTCTGGAACATATCTGGCCCCGATGGTTTGAGATACAAGATTGTGGTTGCGGGTCTCCCGATCTGCAGATGAGGAAACTGAGACCTCGGGCTGGCGGGGGGAGGGGGCAGGGGCTTGCCCGTGGTCGCACAGCTAGGACAGGGCGAGGGACCCAGTTCTGGGCTCCGTGTCTGTGGGAATGGCCTGCCTCACAGTCGTGGGCTGAGATCTGTGTCCCTGTGCGAGGGCCGCGTGCTCTGTTCCTGTGGATCAGGCCGGGAGCCCCAGGTCCTCTCCTCTGCCCTCCTGGAGGCCACACTGGGGGCTGCCGCTGGCACACGGAGTGGCCCAACCAGCCAGCCTTGGCTCTGCGGGCGTCCCCCGGGCCCTCTAGCAGGGAGGAGGGATGGGAGGCTGATGAGTTGCTGAGCTGCGACTCGGCGGGGCCTCTGGGTCCCTGGTGTCCTGGCCTCCTGCGCTCAGGGGCCCTCGGAGGCCATCCTTGCTGGAGGGCTGGTCAGCCCAGCTGCCATCCAGCCCCTCTGCTGCTTCTCCTCTCCCCCCCCAACCCCCCCCCAACATAGACCCAGATGCCCAGGCCTCTCCAGGGTCCTGGGAGCCTCAGGGGCCAGGCTGGCCGAACGACTGAGTGGTGCTCACCCCGATGGCCCTTGTGAAGCAAGAGCCCCAAGAGACTCGGCTTGCCTTAAAGCTCCCTCGGTCTCTTGTGATTTCAGGCACGCTGTTTTGGGTGAAGTCGGCCGGTGGGGCATGTTCGGGTACATCCGGACCTGAATTTGGCATCAAGGCTTTTCTTCTCCCGTTGAAAGTTTGTAGCCCACTGAGAAGGCAGCTGGGTGGTCCCTCTGGGGTCTCACTGGCCTGCACTGAGGCCTCCTGTGTCCCACTGTCTACCTGGTGGCTCTCTGCTGACTTGCTGGTGGTCCCCGGGCTCCGAGGAGCTACAGATGCTCTGGTTTCAGCCACATTGGCATCCTGCCCCCAAGGAACAGGCTCCTACCTCTCTGTGACGTCCCCATGCCCTGGGCCTGGGTCCTGCCTTGCAGACCTCACTCAGGCCCTGGGAAGCTGCAGGGGGCAGTCTAGGGGGAGGACTAGCCCAGGAGGCCTGGGGGTTGGGGAGGAGGTGGTCAAGCCCCTTTCTTTCTTTTTCTTTTCTCTTTCTTTCTTTCTTTCTTTCTTTCTTTCTTTCTTTCTTTCTTTCTTCTTTCTTTTTCTTTCTTTCTTTCTTTCTTTCTTTCTTTCTTTCTTTCTTTCTTTCTTTTTAAAAATATTTTATTTATTTATTCATGAGAGACACAGAGAAAGAGGCAGAGACACAGGCAGAGGGAGAAGCAGGCTCCCTGTGGGGAGCCTGACACGGGACTTGATCCCAGCACCCTGGGATTACGCCCTGAGCCGAAGGCAGACACTCCACCACTGAGCCACCCAGGGGCCTCCAAGCCCCTTTCTTGACCCAAACACACCACAGAGTCTTCTCTGGCTCCTGCTCCTGCCCCGGTCCTCTCTGCTCCTGGCTGCCTCCTCCCCCGACACAGAGTTTTCAGGCCACTCTGCCAGAGTCTGACCATCCGGGGAGCAATTGCTGTTGGGACACTAACCCTTGACTTGTGACTCTTGATCTTCCATCTGCCTGCCTCCCTCCCCATTCTGGAAGGGTTCTCCCTCCACCCCTCTCTATAGGGACTTCCCTAAGGTCAGGTCTGCAAATTGCCCCCATCCTGAGGACTTCTTGTTTTTTGCCCTCGTTCTTTGAGAGATTGATGGTGGAGAGGGTTGGGGACGGGACGTCTCACAGATCAAGGATACTATCCACAGGGAGCTATTTCAAAAAAAAATCCCCTTTGCTCTTGTCAAAGGCTTAGAGCATTTCTATGTCACCAAACAAACCATTAGTGCCTCCCTTTTGTAACCTAAATGAGGATGGTAGGAATGCCAACTAGTTCACCAGCCTGAGGCTGGAGGTCAGACCCTCCTTGCTGGGGCTTGGCCACAATCGCTGTTGCTAGAGAATTAGGGAGCTGACTGCCAGGCACCTTTGTGCTGCCTGGAGCTGGACTTTATTCAGTTTTTTGAACACAAGCCCCAGAGATTGATTCACACTTACATAACTTAGGAATTTTCTGGCACATCCCCGAGGCAGCTCCAGCTTCAAAGGTGCAACAAAACCTCCAGGCCTGGGAAAGGACAGGGAGCCAGCAGCCAGCAGCTCATCGAGAGCTGGGGGCAACTCAGGAGGCTGGTTTCATCACATAACTCAGCCACCTGCCCCTTCCTGACTGTTCGGGTGTTGTGATCCTTCAGGAAGATGTGGTTGACCTAGCCGGGGTCACAGAGTGTGTTTTGGGGTGTGTCTTAATCTTAGTCCTGTGGGGACTGCTATAACAAAAACGCTGCAGACTGGATGGCTTCTAAACAACAGACATTTGTCACAGTTATTGAAGCCAGATGTCCGAGATCATGGTGCCAGCATGGGGGTGGGGGTTTCTGGTGAAGACCCACTGCGGGGTTGCAGACTGCTGACTTCTCCTTGTATCCTCACACGTGGAAGCAGCCAGGTTGCTGTGGGATCTTTTAGAAGTGGGCACCAATCCTGCTCCTGAAGGCTCCACCCTCACTACCTAATCAATCACCTTCCAAAGGCCCTACCTCCAAATACCATCATATGGGGTGTAGGATTCCAGCATATGAATCTGGGGTGGGGCACACAGACACCGGGCTCTCAGAGGCTGAGAGGCATGAGGTGGGGCTTGGTGGTTGGTGCTCCCACCAGAACCACATGGGGTAGAGGAGAGGCAGTTACGCAAAGGAAGGGGGCGCTCTTCCTAGAATTGGCCAAGAAAGGATGTTGGGCAGGGGAAAGTAACAGGTGTCCTCTGTACCTCATCCTTTGCGCTGCCCACCCCCACATCCTCCTTCCAGGTATAGGACTAAAGAAGACCTTCCTTATGAGATGCAACAACCCAGATAAAGCACTGGATGTCTCTACTCCTCCCCAAGGGTCACACCCCAAATCACACCCAGAGGTTGTATCTGCAAGGCAGCGGATCTACCCAATGGAGCCACCAGGCTCTGAAGGCAGGGGTCTGGTCCTCTCTCATTCTGTCACAGCCCTTATTTATTTTTTTAAGAAGATTTTATTTATTTATTCATGAGAAACACACAGAGAGATGCAGAGACATAGGCAGAGGGAGAAGCAGGGTCTCTGTGGGGAGCCTGATGTGGGACTCGATCCCAGGACCCTGGGATCACGCCCTGAGCTAAGGGAAGATGCTCAACCACTGAGCCACCCAGGCATCCCGACAACCCTTACTGACATTCTCAAATCTGTGACCTCAGTGGTAAATTTAACCACCCCCAGTAGTTAATAAAGGCAATAAGGAGGAGAGGGAAGGAAAATTCTGAAAAATCATGCCGACACAGCAAGCAGGCAGTTACAATCCTTTGGTTATAATCTTTTTATGAAACTGGAATTACTGATATTATTGCCAGCTTCAAAAATATTAGTAATCTCATGGCAGTAATCATCATAACTAGAATTTACTGAGTGCTTGCCGCGTGCCAGGTACGGTTCCAAGGGCTTCACAAGAATTAGCTCAAGGTCATGGCGGGTATTTGTGACTTTCCTCTTTATCCCCTTACCTTCGGCCAGCTCCTAATCAGGTTGGAGTCCTTTCCGAAGGGCAGACCCTAACCTTCACATCTTCCAGAATCAGGTGGGAGTAACCTTCCAGCGGCCTTTTCCCCTGGCCATGGTAAGTCAAGCAGACACGGATCCCCTCCACTGCATCCAGTGCATGTTGGCAATATTACGACTTCCCTTTTATGAATATGACCAACCATCTTTACCAAGAACCCCTGACAGTCTAGAAGTCCCCCCAAAAGATAAATATACTATCAGTGGATGAGTAGATACATACATCATGGCATATACATTTGATGGAATTTTATTCACCATAACAATAAATAAAATACCAATACATGCCACAGTGAAAATGAACCCCAAATGCTTCTGCTAAATGAAAGAAGCTAAGCACAAAAGATCACATATTTGGGGCACCAGGTGGCTCAGTAGGTTAAGTGTCTGCCTTCCACTCAGGTCATGATTCCAGAGTCCTGGGATTGAGCCCTGCAGCAAGCCCCACATCTGGCTCCTTGCTCTGTGGGGAGTCTGCTTCTCCCTCTCCCTCCTCCTTCTCGTGCTCTCTCTCTCAAATAAATAAAATCTTTAACCAAAAAAAAGGCCACATGTTGGATGATTCCATTTACATGAAGTATCTAAAATAGGTAAATTTATAGAGATGAAAAGCAGGGTGGTGGCTGCCAGGGACTGGAGGGAGGGCTCAGAGAGTAACTACTTGATGGGTATGGGATTTCTTTTTGGGGTGATGAAACCATTCTGGAACTAGGGAGAAGTGGTGGTCATGCATCCAACTGTACTAAACACTGAATTATTCACTTTTAAAAAGCTAATTCTATGCTCTGTGTGTTTTACTTCAATTTTTGAAAAGTCAGAAAAATGAATTTGGGCCCAAGCAGGTTAGGATTTTGTTAAGTAAATACATCCTTTTGCTGGGTGGGGGAAAAAAAAGGGTAAACATGGAATTCTCATATAATCCCACAATTTCAATCCCAGGTATATACCCAAGAAAAGTGAAAATGTGTATCCCAAACTTGGGCATGAATGCTCACAGTGGCATTATTCATAAATAGCCAAATAGGGCAAACAACCCAATGTCCATCAACTGGTGAATGGCTACATAAAATGTGGTCCAGGGACCTTGGGTGGCTCAGTGGTTGAGCGTCTGCCTTTGGCTCAGGGTGTGATCCCAGGGTCCTGGGATCGAGTCCCACATCGGGCTCTTCGCAGGGAGCCTGCTTCTCTGTCTGTGTCTCTGCTTCTCTCTCTCTGTCTCTCATGAATAAAGAAAATCTTAAAAAAAATAAAATAAAATGTGGTCCATCCATACAATGGAACATTATTTGGCAATAAAAAAGAATCAAGTACTGGAATGTGTTACCACATGGATGAGCCTTGAAACTACGCTGAGAGACGCCAGTCACAAGGACCTTGTGTAGTATGGTTCCATGCATGTGACATTTCCAGAGCGGGTATATGTATAGACACAGAAAGTAGAATGGTGCCACCAGGAGCCGGGAAGGGGAGGAGTGGGGAGTGATTGTTAATGGCTACGGGGTTTGTTTTGGAGGTGATGAAAATGTCCTGGAGACAGCCTGGATTGCCCAACTTGAGGAATGTACTGAAAACCACCCATCTGTCCGTTGGATGGGTGGAATGTATGGTATGCGACTCATAGCTCACTAAAGCTGTGTGTGTTTCAAACGGCCAGCTCACACTTCCAGCTTGAATTTCATAATTATTAGGTGAACTGGTAGAAGTATTCCCCTTCTGGAAAAATACCAACATTCTGGATAAGTAGCACCTCCAGTCAGGTGATGGGAAGCGACATTTTGGGCCATGCGGTAGAGCTGCAAGAGGTGCCGCTTCCTCTCCACCTGCTAGTTTCTGGGCTCTGTATTGTGGGTATTGGGAGAAATGTCACACGGGCTGCTGCTCATACGGGATCCTCAGGACAGCAATCCACCCTATCCCTGCAGGAGTCACTGGCATCTCAGTTCCCGCAGATGAGCAGGGGGACAGCCGGGCTCCCCCTCACCGCAAGGCCCTCCCCCCTTTCACACCTGTTCAGATGTCAGGGGGCACCTGGTGGCTCAGTCGGTTAAGCAACTTCCTTCAGCTCAGGTCATGATCTCGGGGTCCTGGGATCAAGCCCCGCATCAGACATCCTGCTCAGCGGGGAGTCTGCTTCTCCTTCTCCCTCTGCCCCTTACCCCTTGCTCGAGTTTCTCTCTCTCGCTCTCTCTTTCTCTCTCTCCTCTCTCAAATACATAAATAACATCATTAAGAATTTTTTCAGAAAATAAGTGTTGGCAAGGATGTGGAGAAATTGGAACCTTTGCGCATTGCTGGTGGGAATGCAACATGGTGGAGCCAGTATGGAACACCACGTGGAGGTTCCTGAACAACTAAAAATAAAATTACCATGCAATCCAGCAAATCCACATCTGGTTATATACCTAAAAGAACTGGAAGCATGATCTCAGAGATATTTGCATACCCGTGTTCACAGCAGCCTTATTCACAATATCCAGGAGGTGGAAGCCACCCAGCGTCCATGGGTAAACAAAATGAGATAGATACACACACTGGAATATTGTTATTCAACGCATGACATATTCAATATGTAGGATGGACAATTATTTGACCTTAAAAAGGTGGGAAACTCTGAAGTGTGCTGCCACATGGAATAACCTTGGAAACACTCTGCTCAGTGAACTAAGTCAGCCCCAAAAGGACCACCACTCTGATTCCACTTCTATGAGGTACTCACAGGAGTCAGACTCGCACAGAGTGGGACGGTGGTTGTCAGGCTGGGGGAAGGAGGGAATAGGAAGTGAGTGGTATATTTTCAAGATTTATTTATTTGTGTATTTGAGAGAGAGAGAGGGAGAGAGCACAAGCAGGGGGAGCGGCAGGCAGAGGGAGAGGGAGAAGCAGGCTCCCCACTGAGCGGCGAGCCCGATGCGGGGCTCGATCCCAGGACCTTGGGATCATGGCCTGAGCTGAAGGCAGATGCTTAACCAGCTGAGCCACCCAGGTGCCCTGGAAGTTAGTGTTTAGTGGGGACACAGTTTCTTGGCATCTTGCAACTTTGCAAGATGAAAAGCTTTGTGGGGTAGATGTTGTAGGGGGCGGGGTGATGGCCCCAGGACAATGCCAACAATTATTGCCACCAAACAGTGAACTCAGCAGTGACAACCACGGTAGATTTTGTGTAGCTCTCCTAGAACTTGCTGTTCTTTGCTCCCAGGTCCCTTGTCAGACGCGGGCCTGAGCTGCAGACAGGCTCTCTTGCTTCCGTCCCAGAGCTGCCAGGGAGGCCCCCGGGATTGCACATAGAAGAATAGCCAGGCTGCTGACCGGCTCCTCCAACCCCGAGGCAGCTGGGCCCCTCAGGGCGGGACACTTTAGGGCCACTGTTATAAAAACCCCACACCACTGCTCCAGTGCTCACAGCCCAAAAGGCATCTTGTGATCCTTGGGCAGCCATGTGCTCAGGGGGTGACAGTCATGCGTTGGGGAGAAGGAGCCTTAAGGAACACTCTGACCCTGAAATTCTTGGCTTCCAGGAATCTCTTCCCTCCCCCCCACCTCCTGTGCCTGGGGAGCACAATTTGCCAAATGTAGTGAAATTTCCACCCCTGCCCCCACAGCTTTGGCTGCAATCAGCCCCAGAATTCCTGGGGCCAAGTCTGGAGGGGAGCAGAGAGGCAGCGGTCACAGGGGAGAGGGCGCTGAACCCTGTCCTGGCTGCTGGTCCTCATAATCTGCCAGAACCGTTTCCTGGGCTCCTGCAAGGGTCCGATGAGTTCATCTTGGCCGTGGCAAGACCATCATCAGGTACGCGTGTCACTGTTAGAGCTTTATACACACACAGGACTCAACTTACCTTTTATAGGATATTCGAGAGACTCTGGAGGGCACGCTCCCCTTCCTTCTCCTACCCTGCATGGAAAATCCAGATTTCTGTGATTGTGGGGTTGGAGGGATGGGAACCGCCAAGTGCAGAACATTGCATCAGAGCCCTGTGCGGGGAGCGTACAATTCTGCACCAGCTTCCGACGAGCACGTTTCCCCCACACCAGCAAGCAAAGGTCTCTGTCACCAGATAGGTGACTATGACAACTTAATTCAGTTCCAACACATCTCCCCAGAGATGGCATCAGATCCCATAGGTCAGGGGCCCTGTCCTGCAAGTGTATCCCTGCTCCCCACGCACCCCCCCTCAGATGCGACTTCAAGTCCAGGTTGTCACCTGTGCTTCTGATCTAGGGGCTATAGATCAGAGATCCCCACGACCTCCTCCTTGGGTTCAATTAATGTGCTGCAGTGGCTCACAGAACTAGAACTCCGGTTTATTGCAAAAGGAAGTAAGTCAGGAACAGCCCAATGGAAGACTGACACAGGGCCAGGTCTGGGACAAGGGCATGGAGCTGCCATGCCATCTCCAGGAGCATCACTGTGCCCACTGCTCCACGTGGCCACTCACCTGGATGCTCTCTGAACCCTGGCTTCTTTGGGCTTTTATGGAGGATTCATTTCATAGGTGCGATGGATTAAATCATCGGCCATGGGTGGTCAAACTCCAATCTCCTTTCCATCCTCCGCCCCTAGGTGGGCAGGTCACTGTAAGTTCCAACCCTCTAATCACATAGTTGGCTCCACTGGCAACCAGCCTCTATTTTCAGATGATGCTGGGGCATTCGAAAAATCACCTTATTAACTTAGCCAAAGTCACCTTCATCACACCCGTCACTTCGGAAATTCTAAGTGTTTTAGGAGCTCTGTGCCCAGAATGGGGTTGAAGACCAAAAATAACTTTCTTTTTTTAAGAGAGAGAGATTTATTTATTTATTTATTTATTTATTTATTTATTTATTTGAGAGAGCGAGGGAGGGGGAGAGGGAAAGAGAAAGAGAATCTCAAGGAGACTCCATGTTGAGTGTGGAGCCTGATGCAGGGCTCGATCTAACAACCCTGAGATCATGACCTGAGCTGAAACCAAGAGTCTGATGCTTAACTGACTGAGCCATCCAGGCACCCCAAAATTTCTTATTATAAATCACGATGTCACAGAGAGCTTCACACACAAACTCATTCTAACCACATGGTCTGTCTGAGAGGCAGGGAATACAAGCCCAATTTACAGCTGCCAAGACTGATGCTTGAGCATCTGGGCACCTTACCCAAGGGTATAGCGTCTAACACCATGAAGTGCCAGGGTTGGTGTTAGACCCGAGGTCTGCCTAGGTCCCTGTTCTCCTGCCACTAAAGCGCATCCCAGAAGCTCCCAGGGCACATCTACGGATCAATATATGAGTGAGGTTAAAGATTGCATTCCTCGAGGTGGCCTGGCCAGGCATGGGGTGGACTGGGCTGGAATGGGGGGGGGGCAAAGACATTTAAGGTAAATTTAAGCAACGTTTTCTTGGGTTGCAAAGTGGCAAACCCAACTTGAACTAATATTGGCAAAAACATGGATTTGTTGCAAGACTATTGATGGTTTTTCTACTGCATGGATCACAACCCTATGGTGTGTCGTGAAATCAGTTTAGTGGGTCTCAGTTGATAGGAAAAGCAAATGGCATGGAATAGATGGAACGTATCAGAAAGAATCATACAGGGGCACGCGGGTGGCTCAGTCAGTTAAGCACTGACTGTGGTTCAGGTCACGATCTCAGGGTCCTGGGCTCGAGCCCCATGTCAGGCTCTCTGCTCAGGGGGGAGTCTGCTTCTCCCTCTCCTTCTGTCCCTGCCCCTGCTTGTGCTCGCACTCTGTCTCTCTCTCAAAGAAAGAAATAAAATCTTAAAAAAGAATGTAACATACGTAATAAAGATATGAGTATTATTTCATGAAAATTATGTTTCATCATGTGCTTATGTGCGTTGTGTGTATGCGTGTGCTCTGGATTGCGATGTGAAATGGGTCACAGGTGGAGTGTTTGAGAGCTACAGATCTAGCTCATGGAACCAAAGGGAGATTTACAGGTTTCAGGCCACTCCTGGACCTTCAGGTCCTGAGATTAGGGCCCTCATCACGGTCATAGGTCTCTCTCTCTTTCTCTCTTTCTCCAGTTCTGGGTTTCTTTTGGGGGGTACCAGCCCCATTCAGCCCCAGTATACAGAGAGAACCTAGCCTCAAGCCAACTGATGTCCTTCTGGTTCCAGGACTGTAGACGTTAGAGTGTTTCCCCTTCAGATCCAATAAGAAGATTCCTTGTGTTCTACATCCCCCTGGTCCCTTGTGGCCAGGAGAAGGAGGTTCTCTGATTCCCCAGCCGGGGTCACATCCCTTATCCCATAGCAAAAGCAATGTTCTGTTTCTGGAAGTCCTCACTGGAACAGTGAGATTGGAGGGGGAAAGAAATAAGACCCAAACAATGGGGGTGCTCTTCTGGCCGAGTCAACTGATGATTGTTCTCTATGAAGGGGTCAGGTGCCAAGGAGGAGCTGCTACTAATTTGACCCAGGGACCGCCTGGACAGCATTTTGCAAAGTGTCAGTTTGCCAAGCAGTTCATCCCCCAAGATGGTGGCGGGTGGGATGTGGGTATCCTGTGTGTGGGTCTGCAGATCCCTGACTGAGCCCCAACTTGTGCTCCAACAGAACCAACCATCTCAGACGTCTGCTAACCTCTCCAGACTTGGGCTTCTGGAGAAGACAGCCAGTGGACAGTCTTTCCAAGTTGCTTACAGAGGGGCAGTGCCTCTGGCATCAAAGCTTGACTTCCTGCTCTGTCAGAGGTGGTGACATCTCACCCAGAGACTTTATTTACATATCCATATCCCTCCAACCCCACAATCACAGAAATCTGGATTTTCCATGCAGGGTAGGAGAAGGAAGGAAGGAACTGTTGAGGGTGGCTCCAGGAAGCTCTGCAATGGCCCAGGATAAAAACCTGGAGGCTGCTAGGGCCTGGCTGGAGGCCAGTCATCCTAGGTCTGCTGGCTTCCTGCAGTGGCTGTGGGCATGCCTCTTCCCCTGCATGGGTGGGCAAGTTGGCCCTCGCAGCCTGGCCAGGGGGATTGGGCCTTGAGGGGTCAGGGGTCCCCTGTGACCTCACAGGCAGTGTCTTCCACAGGGAGGAGCCCGTACTTCAGGAATGAGTATGAAATGTGGTGGGCTGCCCCTGAAACTGCCAGATTCCTGCCCACATCTGTAAAATGAGGACATCCCACTGGATGAGCTAGGGTTCTTTTTTGGGCTGCGATCCTTAGAACCTAACATTCCATGCTTCTGAGATCCTAGGAATTGAGAAATCTTGATTATTTTGTGTACTTGACTATGGCTTTGGATCCCCAACACCTTGGATCTTTCCAGACCCCCACTTGCACCCAAGAAGGCCATCCACACAAAATGTAGGTTGGTCTCTGCCTGGTCCTCCCATGAGGCGGGCCTTGTCAAGGGGAGGGCACACTCTCACCTGGGGCCCAGATTCAGACAGGAGCCTCCTGCCGTGGCTGTTGAGTGGGTCCATGTTTACACCCACCACTAGGGGACACGGGACAGGGCCTGCACCTTTGTCATGTTTCCTCTTTAGCTATTAGCTCCTGGTACTGTGAACCTTTGTTGGCCTAACATAACCGAAACCCTACAGCTCACAGTACGTGTGGCTCCGATCTGGTGAGATGTAGAAACGTTCTTCACAGAACTCTGGAGAGGCTGGAGTAGGCCCAGGCACAGGACTAGACTCAGTCCCTGGAAGAAGCACATTTTGAGGCTCGTGGGATCTGGTGACGGAGATGTGGAGCTGGGAGGGGCCAGAAGGAAAGGATGGGTGATGGGGTTTAATTTCTGCCGCTGTGCCCTGTTGTGCATCAAGACCACCCCACCCCTATCCCCCGGTCCCCGTGACCCCCCAGGTCCCCATGACCCCACCAGTAAGGATGCTGCTGCTCACTCTTCCTGTCTATGGGTCTGGAGCTCCGCTGCAGTTCTCGGGAAGCGCCGGCAGAGTGAGGCCCACGGCTGCCGGGATGTCCCACACTGCTCTGCATTTCAGGTTCTAGATCCTTGTTCTAGATTCTGAAATTCCATGGGAAAGGAAGCAAGTGTTTGGCTTGATGCAGAACAAGCTCACATCTCATCCTGGGCTCCGCAGAGCACAAGGGCCCCTGGCCAGGGGGTGGGCAGATTTGCAGAGGGGCCCCGAGGTCTTCCGGGAGAGAGGAGCAGGCCCCATGAGCATGACCGGCACCGAGGGTCTGACGCCCCTAAGGAGACCAGCTCCCACCCCCCCCATCCCCCCACCCTGCCGCCGGCAGCTCGGCCCCCAGATCTGGCCTGCTGCCCTGTGCTCAGGCCGCCCTGGGATGCGGGTCCTGCATTAGGAGAAAAGGTGGGACCACAGGATTCTGTGTCGGCCACAGGTATTAGGGACCAATGTTAGGTTCTTTTATTAAGGCCAGAAAAGACCTCTTTTGTCTCACAGGTCCCGACCGGCCCTGAACGTGTCTGACATCAGACTCCTCACGGCCCTGTCCACCTTTTTTCTCTTAGAAGTTCTTAAAACCAGGATTGGCTCAAACAGCCCGTAGCCATTCGCTAGAGGTGGATCCAAATCGTGATTTGCACAGAAGAGCAAACCCCTAGGACTAGTGTGATGCCTGGGAAGAGGAGAGAATCTTCCAGCAAGGAAGAGCTGGGAGCTAGAAGTCATATTAATGGGATCCCAGCTGACATTTGACTCTACCTGTCGCCTGAGCTCAGGGTCGATGGCACCCGCCGTTCATGCACGATGACAGTACCCGCCTCTCCTCCCCTAACTACGGGCTCTGTGATGATGGTTTTCTGTGTTTAGGTTAATCCTTTTCATAACTGCATAGGGTCAGTCTACTGTTGTCCCCGCCTTACCAATGAGAACACAGAGACTCAGAGAAGTCTGTGATGTGCCCAAGGTCACACGCTCAGCCAACGGCAGAGCTGGGGCCCCAGGGAGGACGCCTGGGCTGTGAGGCCAGAATCCTGATCATCAGGCTCTGCAGCCTGGAAGGGCTGAGGATTTAGCATCGGAATCATCAGTTTAAATTCTATACAGGAGGCACCTGGGTGGCTCAGTGGTTGAGTGTCTGCCTTCAATTCAGGTTGTGATCCCAGGGTCCTAGGATAGAGTCCCCTATTAGGCTCCCCTCAGGGACCCTGCTTCTCCCTCTGCCTGTGTCTCTGCCTCTCTCTGTGTCTCTCGTGAATAAATACATAAAATCTTAAAAAAAAAAAATCCTATACAAGGTTCCCTGGCTCTTCCCAATGAGAGCTGGAGTCATCTCCTGGAAAGAAAGGGGGAGCTCATTCTGCTTGCCTCACCCCCTTCACCGCCCCCGCACTGTGACCAGAGTCATCTCTGGCCTCCGCAGAGACGGGGATGGGAGCAAGGACCCCAGCACGCAGGCCTGCTGTGGACTCTTCTCTGGGACAGGGCCTGTCAGCCAGCCCAGGCCCAGGCACAGAGCCAACCAGGAAAGGAAATTCCCTCCCACGATCATATTCTAGGCCATTCTGCACAGGAAAGGGCAGGCTCCCCCGAAGCCCAGACAGTCTCCAGATGGTTTTTCACTGAAGACTTTCCCAGAGAGTCTTGAGAACCCGGTACAGAATGTGGGCTTGGTCAGAACTCTGGCCCAGCATCAGAACAGGCAGTCCCTTGGCTGCCCTGATGGACTGTGGGATCCCGAGCAAACCCCTCTGCCTCTGCGCCTGTGTTTCTCCATCTGCCTGGACTCGTCACCCCAAAAAGAGTCCTAAAACCTGGTTGGTACCTGTGAATGTGACTTTATTTGGAAATAGGATCTTTGCCAATGTCATTAAGTGAAGGATCTCCAGACGAGATCCTACTGGATTTAAGGTGGGCCCTGAGCCCAATGACAGTGTCCTTAAAAGAACAGGGGAAGGCGCAGAGACACAACGAGGAGAAGGCCGCATGAAGAGCCAGGCAAAGATGGGGGTGATGCAGCCACACACCGAGGGTGGCTGGCAGCTGCTGGCAGCTGGGACAGAGGCAGGGAACAGACTCCCTCAGAATCCCCAGGAGGAAGCAGCCTGCCGACGCCTCGATTTCAGACTCGAGGTCTCCAGAACCAGGAGAGGGTACGTTCCTGCTGCTCTAAGCCACTAAGTTGTGGTCATTTGTTAGGGCAGCCACGGAACCCACCACGCCACCTCAGAGCACTGATCGGGTCAGGAAGGCCCCCAGGGGTTAAGGGAGGTCGAATTAAAGCCTCAAACGTGGCTCCCACCCCAAGAAGCTCACAGCTGAGTTGAGAAGCCAAAATCTGCACTGAATTACTGCATTTCCAGCTCCAAACTGAAGTACCTTCCATATGTAGAATCTAGGCTGCCAGGCCCACAGCGGGGCTCCGGACCCGGGGGAGCGGACGGTGGAAAGTCAGCCCAGAGGAGGATCAGCCCCCAGGAACCAGAGGAGGCACAGCAGGGCGCGTGGGATGTCGGTCCTGGCAGGACTGCCTCCAGGGAGCACAAAGCTCCCAGATGTTTGGGGAGCCAGGATGAAGTGCAAGGGCCCCTGTCTTGTCTAGGGGCTGCAGTGGACCGGGGAGGGGCTTCTGGACTTCCAAGGGCTCAGCTCAGGGGGTGCCAGTCTGCTCAGGTCAGAGCAAGGGGTGCTGATGGCAAGGCCTGGCCCAGGGCAGAGGGCTTTGCAGGCCTCGAAGGAGAGAATTAGGAGACTGTGAGAAGCAGGAGCCAAGGCAAAGCCCCCCAGGCTGACTGGAGAGGTTGGGCAGGGTGGTCAGGGCCTCACTTTCTCGCCTGGAGCTGGACACAGCGATCCTAGCCTTACAAGGGGTGTAGGAGCTGAAATGGGCTGAGGTACATAAGGATGGTCAAGGCACCACTGTCCTGTCAGGAGCCGTTGCTTGAATGGCAGATGAGCTCCCAAGGAGAAGCATTTGCTACTTGGAGGTGATCAGGGAAGCGATATCTGTAGGAAGCTTTGTATGGCAAGTGACAGAAATGCAACTCAGACTGCCTTGTGCACAAATCAGAATGTTTGGCTAATGTAACTATTACCCTTTTTTTTTTATTAAAGATTTTATTTATTTATTCATGAGAGACACACAGAGAGAGGCAAAGACACAGGCAGGCGCCATGCAGGGTGCCCGTTGCAGGACTCGATCCCGGGACTCCAGGATCACCCCCTGAGCCAAAGGCAGACAGACGCTCAACTGCCGAGCCACCTGGGCATCCCGTTATTACCCTGTTTTGAATAAGCACAACACATGCCTACCTCAGGGCCTTTGCACTTGCCATTCCTTCTATTAGAATACTTTTCTCCCAGATATTTTCATGGATCTCTCCTTCACCTCTTCAGATCGTTATGGAATACATTTAAACTTTAGAATTTAATACAACCAACACTCTTTATGCCTTTTCCTGGCTTTATTGCTTTACTTTGCTCCTAGCATTCATCATCATTTAATGTGCTATTTTTATCATTTATTTTGTTTATTGTCTTTCTACTCACGCCCCCTTTCCCACTACCATGTAAGCTCCACCAGGTAGGATTTTTGTCTTTTTTTTTTTTTTTGACTGCTGTAATTCCACCACCTAGAACTAGGTCTTGCATGTAGTAGGTGTGATGGTGAACTTTATGTATCAACTTGACAGGGCCACAGGGTACCCAGATATTTGGTTTTCTACTTGAAAGAGAGAAAGAGACACTGCATGAGCTTGGAGGGTGGGGCAGAGGGAGAGGGAGAAGCAGACTCCCTGCTGAGCATGGAGCCAGACTTGAGGCTTGATCCCAGGACACATGAGATCATGACTTGAGCCAAAGTAGATGCTTAAGCCCCTGAGCCACCCAGGTGCCCCCATATTTGATTAAATATTACTTTGGGGTATGTCTTCGAGGGTGTTTCCAGGTGAGGTGAGTGTTTGAATTCACAGGAGGAGTAAAGCAGATTGCCCTCCCCAACGTGGGTGGTTCGTACCCAATATGTCGAGGGCCTGAGTAGCACAAACGGCTGGAGGAAGGGGGAACTTGCTCTCCACCTGACTGTTTTGCTAGGCCACTGGTCTCCTGCCCTGGGACTTACATTATCGGTTCTCCCGGTCTTCAGGCCTCTGGATCTCCAAGTGCAACCACAGCACCAGCCCCCCTGGGTCTCCAGCCTGCCAACTGCAGATCATGGGACCTCGCAGCCCATATTCGTGTGAACCAATTCCCTACAAGAACTCTCTCTCTCTTTAAAAAAAAAAAAAAAAGAACTCTCTCTCTCTCTCCACACACATATATATACTTATCTCCAGTTGGTCCCGTCTCTCTGGAGAACCCTGACTGCCACAGTAGGCATTCCTTGACTATTTGTTGAATGAAGAGATGATTGAACACACACAACTGAGAGGTCCAGAGGATGAGTGGCTTCAGGCATAGCTGGATCCAGTGACTCAGGTGACTCATCCGGGCTCCAACTCACTATATCTCTCGGCTCTCTGGGCTCTAATTGATTTTGTTCTTCAGGCCAAGAGCCATCTGTGGCTCTAGATCCACATCCACCTTACTTAGCAAAGTCCCCCAGAGGGTCAGAGAGAGAGGCCCAGAGAAGAATCTGGTTTGTCTGGCTTGGCTCTCTCTCTGAACCACTCAGTGTAGTCAAAAGGCAGGGTCAGTCAAATGAGATGAGTTCCCAGTAGGAAGAAAGGGGGACGGCCCTAGGAAGACAAAACAATGGAAGTCTACCACAGAGGACTTCCTGGAGGAGGTAGCCTTTGAGTCAGGCCTTGGAGGATTATTAGGACTTGGCCATGATGTCAGAGCTTTCTACAATTGGACCTGCCCACCTGTCCAGCCTTTGCCTCCTGTTCCTCACTACCCTGTGCCCTATGATCCAGCCACTCCCTGCTCCCTAAATGTCTCCAAGTCTAAACTGCCATGTCTTTGCATATCTTCTTCAGAAACCAGCATAGTGCTCCACGCTCTTAAGTGTCGCTCTTAAGTGTCGTTCCCTTACACAGTCGCAGGCATGCACGATCCCAGGACCCCAGGCGCATGCACGACTCCAGGAGCATTCTTGCATATGCATGGCCCCCTGCCTTTCTCTCTCTTCCTCTCACACCATTTCTCCTCCCTCCCTCCTTATGAACCAGAAAACAGCACCACCACCTTTCACCTGGGTAGCATGTATATCAGCCGAGTCAGTAAGAAACCCCCAAATATCTCCTCCACGTTTTGGCCTCACTACCTAAAATTCAGCCATTGTTCCCATCTGATGTGCTGGCCACTGTGCTAGGTTCTTTGGAGACGATTTAAGAAAAAAAAAAAAAAGCTGTAGTGCCTGATATGGAAAAGATACTCAACAAATTTTTTTTCTTTTTTTTTTTTTGATACTCAACAAATATTGAGTGAATTGATGAGTTACTTAATTCAATCAATCAATCAATCAATCGATAGATAAACTTCATTTCCAGGGGCCAGAGCAAGGGCCCCCTATATTGCTCCACCAGGAAGAATGAGGTGAGGGCCTGGAGGGAGGTGTCTAGGGCATGTGGTGGGGCTCTGCAGGGAGGCCTTCCTGGAGGAAGTGCCATTTGAGAAGAGTGGGCCCTGCACAGCAGGGGGTGGGGGTGAGATGAGTCTACAAGACAGGATGCGGGAATGTCACAGAGGCCAGTCTAGGGTGGGATGGGAGTAGAGAGTCTTTCTTTGGGGTGAGACATCAAGCTTGTGTGGCCTTTGTTAAAATAAAGTCCCTGGGGGCAAGTAGTGGGATCCTATCTCGCGACTGTTAAGACAAGGTGTGTGTGGGGGTTCAGGATGGCTACATTTTGACTGAGGGGCAGGTGATGGAGGGAAAGTTCTGGAACCCAGGGTATGCTCCCCGAAGGGACCCCAGCTAGGCCATAAGTAGAATGAGATCCTAAGCCTTCGGAGAGGAGGTCCTAAGTATTTACATCCTCACAAGTTGGGCACTTTCCAGTTTACAAAGCATTTTTCCATCCGTTATCTACCTGGTCCTGAATGGTAGGAATTTCCTCCTTCAGCAAGTATTTATAGAGAACTTCCTGCTTGAGAGGGTCTCAAGGACCAGTGGTCCTCTGCTGACGGAACTTAGGGGCCCCCTGCCAGGCCCTGCCCTGTGTGGGTTTCCGTGCTGGGTGGGGGTGGGGGTGGGGGTGGGGCGAAGTCCACATTGTCAGCATGAACCTGGTACGAGAGGGACCCAGCACCTGCTCTCACGGGCCCACCGTCCATCAGGAAGAGGGGCGTTATTCACTAAGTATAGACATTTGGGTCCAAAGTCTAGCCGTGTCAACTCAGATGTTTGAAAAAGGCAGGGTATTTTTCAAGAACACTGTTTCCCTATTAGCCTGGTGCCCCCAGCGTATCGGGTGCTTGCTCCGTGTCAGGCCTAGTCATAGGTATTTCACTGAGTTTGAATTTCACAACCTCCTGTAAGGCAGGTGCCCTTCTGATTGCCATTTGGTTGGCAGAGCAAGAAACGAGGCCCAGAGAGGTTAAGTGACTCCCTTGAAGCCACACAGCTAGCAAATAGCAAAGCAGAGTTCAAACCCAGTAGTGTGGCTCCAGAATCCGCACCCTTGATCCCTGTACATTTATCTCGTGCTTTTAAGCACCCCCACCTCATTATTACATGTGTGTGTGCATGTGTGTGTCAGGGGCATCTTGGAGCCAATTAATGGGATCTCGAGCTTTCCTGGTAAGTGCTCAGGATCTCAGGTTCCCCGTCCTCCCGGCCCCCCTCCCCGCCCCGCTCCTACCCACCACCACACTTGCTCCTCTTCAAGAATGGAGCCTGGGCGTAAGGGAGGAGAGGGGAGGTGGGCTTTGGCTAGAGCCTGCCAAATAGTGCATGATTGGAAAATTTCACCACCACCACCCAGTTTGCAAATATGAGTATTGGCACGTAGGTAGGGTAAGAGCATCTGTATCACCTGCTCTGCTGTGGAAGGTCCCCCAGAAGGAGGGGTTGGCCAGGTGAACAGGGTGGCCACTCCAGGCCAAGGTGGTCCGAGAGCCTGACGGTGGGGGGCGGGGGGGGTGTCACACTGCCCCAGCTGCCAAGATCAGAGCCGGGGAAGTGCCGGCCCCATGGCCCAGAGTGGAGGTCACAAGATAGGCCTGAGCCCTGTCCGGCTCCACATGCCCCCCCGGTCCAAGCAGGAAGGCCTTGGATTCCGTGGGGACACAAACCCTGGTGACCACACAAGCCAGTGCGACTGTTGGCCTCGCGTCTTCTCCGGGCTGGGCCACCGCACCTAATTTTAACTGACCTGCTGATTCATGGGAGGTGGCTCCCTCCCCCACCCCGGCCCATCTGCAGGGCAGCCAGGCGCAGCCAACCGCAGCCACCCCTCAGGGCCCGCCCAGGAGCTGCCAACAATTTTAAAGTTCAAGGTCATTCCTCATGGGCTCTAAGCTGGCATTCCAGCCTCATCCATGACCAATCCACTTCACAAAGCTTCTGGCCCTGTCAACTAGCCTTCTCGGGGTTTCCTGAACATTCCGGTGCATGCCTGCTTCCCTAACTCTCGGGACCATCTTCCAAGTCCCCATCCAAATGCCCCCTTTTGGAGGATGCCCTACCAGACACCCCGGACTGAGTGGCTCATCCTCCCCGGGTCCCTTCACCTGCAGCCTTATCCGTGGGGACCACACACACCCAGAGGACAGACAGTGAGCCCCTACTACGTGCTCTGGGGGAGATTAGGACATCAGTTATAGGAAGGCTTTGTTCCCAGCCCCTCTTTCTCATCTTTCCACTAGACCACAAAACATTTTACTCTCTCGGTGGGGACAGCGGCAGACACAGTGCTGTGTCAGCCTGTCTCACTTCCTCTGGGCCCTCGGAGAGGTCTCCCTCCCAGCCTCCCTGGAAGGTGGCACCACTGCCCTGTGGCCTCCATGGGCTGATGGGACACAGGCTGAAACGATGAGCATCTCCCCTCACACACTCCCTTCTCTCTGTGCTGCCTGCCTGCTGGATACAGAGGAGCAGAGGCCTTCCAAGGTCTTGGGGCGGAGTGTGGGGCCCTGAGTCACTGTGTGGAGCAGAGCCCTCCCCGCAGCTTGCCTGGGATGGGAAGTGAGTGACAGCTGGAACCACGAAGCCCTGGCTAGAACCAGGCTGTTTGTTACAGCAGCGGGTACTAACGTGCCCTCAGCCACACCTAGTACGTATTCACCCGCGGCCACCGCCCGGCTCCCCTCTCCACCATCCTCCACATCACACCTGACTCTGTCCTCCCTCCTCAGAATTTCCCATGCCCCCCCTCACTGCCCCTGGAAGTTTCCTTTTCTCTCTTCTTCTTCTCCCCAATCCATAAAGACTGTGATGCCCCCCCAGGTCCTTCTCTTCTTCCCTCGGCACCGTCTCTGGGTGACCTCTGCTGCTTCCTGTCTGCTGACCACTCACTCATGCTCTGGCCCCGTATTCTGAGGCTCCCCCAAGTCTCTAGATAAATTCCAGATGTTCCGCGTCACAACCCTGGATGGGGGTGGGGCGGGGGGAGTCCTCTCTCCGCAGAATAAGCTCAGGGAACCAATTCTCAAGGGAAAGGTCAAAGTCAGTGCTCGTGGGAAGAAGGGGACTCTGTCCTGTGGACCAAGCGGGCTTTCGAGAAAGAAATCCCTCTTTGCCACTGTGACTCGGGTTTGATTTTGGATCAGAGAGAGAGCCCAACTGCAGCCGGGATGTGGGAGGGTGTTTTACTTTGTCTCCGCTTTCTCTGTCCCCTCCCAGGCAGCGGAGCTGGTGCCTTCCTCCCTGGAGGAGCTTTCTCGGTTGCTAGGCCTTGGGCTTTGATTGTTTTTAGAGGGAAGGGAGGAGGTTTGAGGAAAAGACTGGGCTGCGTGCCTGGCCGGGCCGGAAGGACAGGGGGCTGCAGGATGCGAGGGAGAGGATGGAGGAGGGGGCAGGAGGGGAAACAGCCCAGGGCTTCCCCTGGGAGGGAAGGGGGGGCTCCTCCCTGTGACCTGCCCTCTCCACGGCCACAGCCAAGGCCACACAGCGCCACCCGGTCCGGCAGAGCAGGGGCCCCTCTGCCTTTCCTGAGGGCAGGAGCCCTGTGGGCGCCGGGGCTGGACCAGGGAGGATGCAGAGGCTGCAGCGACGCGGCCTCCACCTCCCCAGCGCCACCTTGCCGGAGGACAGCCAAGCCTGTGTACCCCTACACCTGCCATGCAGATGTCCCAGGGGAGACCCCGCCCGCGTTAGTTAAGGGCGCCACCATCTGCCCAGTCACACCCCAGACTGGGCAGATTCCCACGGCTGGTGGCCCAGGGTCACCCACTCAACCCCCTGTCTTGGCCTCCCCTGCAGAGGCCGTCCCCTCCTTTTTATTCCTCAGCTGGGCAGGGTTGGGGGTTCCTCTTACAGGCCTCCTTCCCCAAACCCATCTGTGCCTGAAAAAACATCAGGACGGTGGTTGCCTCTGGGAGGTGGTGGGGTGGGGACTGGCCAGGAAGGGGCACGCGGGAACTGTCTGGGGTGATGATAAGCTTCCAAATTCTGATAGAAGTGGGTTACCCGGGACACAAACCTTGGAAACTCCGTTGGGGTGCACTCCAGACATGTGCATTTCATCGGGTGAACACTTTACATCAAAAGAAACAAAATGCAAACAGCTGTTGAGCCCCCATCAGTGGCCTGCGAGCCCAGGGACTCGCGGCGGAGGGGACAGACAAGTGTCTGCGTTGGCTTCGAAGTGCCACAAAAATAAGACTGGTGGGCACGTGGGGGATGGGTGATGAGACTGTGAGATGCCGGTGGCAGAGCACAGGTGGTGGCCATACCACACTTGTTCTAGAATTTTGTCAACTTTGCAGCATGTTATGAACATTTTTGGAATAAAATGTTGGGGTTAAGTGTCTCCTGCGTCCAGACTTGTCGCCTCGGTGACATGATTCCTATTGCGGCCAGTGTGGTGCCCCCAGGACAGCACAAAGCCCCTGGCCCGCTCCTGTTCAAAACCCTCCTGTGGCTCTCTGCTGCGGAGGAGCACATTAGCCCCTGTAGCTTCCAAGGCCATCCGTGGTTGGCCACTTTATTTTTCTGGGTTTTTTTTTTCCATTCCTTCCCTCCAACCTCCCTTTTCCCACCACAGAAACTCTAAAGTACTTCTATTTGTCTGCATATATCATGCTCTTTCCACATCCTGTGACAGATATTTCTAGTTTTCATCCAATTTTCCTTCTCTCATCTTCCTGAGTAATAGAACTCTCAATTTTTGTCTGGGGATGTGGCCATATAGAAAAAACACTGCATTTCCAGACCTCCCTTGCAGAAAGGTGTGGCTGTATGGTGTGCAATGAGAGAATGGATCACAGCTTCCAAAAACTGTCCCTAAATGTAGGGGGCATGACTGTCTTTGCCCCTTTTGCCTTCCTGCTGGTTGGAATGATGACTCGATGGCTGGAGTTTAGGCAACCACCTTGTATCAGGAGGTGGAGGCCACGTGTGTAATACGGCACAGCACTAAAGGAGGCTGCGGCTGGGTGTGTTCCTTACCAGCGCTGGACCTACCTCTGGGTCTCCGTAGAGAAAGGAAACTACTTTTGTTGAAGCCATGCTATTTTGGATTTTTTCTTTTCTTTCCCTTTTATAAAAATTTTATTTTTTCACAAGAGACACACAGAGAGAGGCAGAGACACAGGCAGAGGGAGAAGCAGGCTCCCTGCGGGGAGGGGAGCCTGATGTAGGACTCGATCCCAGGACCCCGGGATCACGACCTGAGCTGAAGGCACACCCTCAACTAGTGAGCCACCCAGGTGCCCCTATTTTGGATTTTCTGTCACCCACAACCAACCCGACCCACCAACTGCAGCATCCCCCAAATTTTGATCCTTATGCTTAGAATATTCTTTCCTCACCCTATTAGCAAACCCCTAATAATCCTCCAAATTCCTACTCGGGCATCACCTTCTCTGTTACATGTTCTTTGGTGGAAGTAATCATGTCCTCCTTAATGATTCCTTTGTTCCTTATGTCATGGTGAGCAATTACTGAGCACTTACTGTGTGTGTACCAGGCACCCTGTAGAGTCCTGCATCTGCCCTTTCTCTTTTCATTCTTACGAGGACATTTGGGATAGGCAGTTATTTTCAAAGTTTCCATTTTACAGATAAAAAACCCCCAAAGCCTGAAAAGTCATAATACCCTCCCTGGGTCACAGAAATAACAGGTGGTGGGGCCAAGTGTAGAATCCAGCTGTGTGGTTCTCTGTGCCTTCCCCTATGCTGCACCATCCTCTTACTACCTTTATTACAAAGCACTTCATCGCCTGTTTACACATCCGTCCCTCTCATCACCCCCTAAAGTCCGAGAACCCTATGCTCACCTTGGTTTCTCTGGGACCCAGTGCAGAGCCCGGCACCCAGTGAGCACACATGTCCATGGACTAGCACTTCAAGTCTAAGTCCCCCGTCCTGGTTCTGGCACAGGAGGGCCTTCCCAGGTGGGCTCCCATCCCCAGCATGCTTTTCCCCATGTGTCCCCTGCACTGGGCTTTGGCACACACAGTCCCTTAGCTCTGCTTAGGGGCCTCCTGCTTAGGCCCCGCAGAACATGCCCTCATACTTTAAGATCCAGCCCCCTCCTCACTTGGGCCAGCAGGTCTTCCTCTTGTAGCCCTCCCACCCCCCCATCCCTCCCAGCCCCCTACCCCCCCTCCTACCCTCCCAAAGCCCTTTGTTCCAATCTCAATCCCCCCCCAAGGTTTCCTCCACTCGACCTTGAGTCCCTTAAGAGCAAAGACCACGGCTATTCATCTTTTAATAATTTGGAGAGCCGTCCCTGGTGGGTGCCATGACCACAGAGATGGAAAGAGACCCAGTCGCTGGGGCCCGTGGATGGGTGAGCGCGGGACCTCCCAGAGCCGGAGGCGTCCTCCTCGCCGCCACTAGATGGCAGCAGGGCCCCCAGGGGTCCGCCTCGGCCTTTCAGCCTCTGCCTCTACCTCCAGGAAGGACCCTGGGCCCACCCAGTTCAGGAAAATAAACGTGCCAAGAATTTCCTGGCTCAGCTCTCTGCTAGGTGTGCTGTCAGTGAGGTGAGCGGGAGAAGAGGAGGGAGCCAAGTTCAGACCAGTCCCCAGGCGCGAACACCCCTGGAGCCAGCCTGCCCACCCCCACCCCCCCGAATTGTACTTGGCATCTCCTATCTGGGTGACTTCGCTGCTCACTCACTCTCTGGGCCTCCTTCTCCTCTTGCGGAAAGTGAGGTTTATAAAAGCATCTATCAAAAAGGGCTGCTGGGAGGGGCAGTGTCCTGGAGAGCACTAACGTGGAGTGAGTGCCTCGTGCTTCTGAGGGAGCTGGCGGGCAGGCATGGGGAGCTGCAGCCCAGAGCGGGGACAGATAGGGCTGCACCGAGCCTGGGGGTGAGGATGGGGGGAGGAAGGCACACCTGCTAGGAAGGCGGTGGAGTTGGGGGAGGACTCTTGGAGCTGGAGCTGTTTTTTTGAGATGGACCAGGAGGGGAGGGAGGGAGGGGGCTGCGGAGGTGGGGCTGGGCTGCATCCGGTGACAGGTGGGAAATGGGGCAAGAGGAACCCCCCCAGGCCCCTGAGGCTGCAGAAGGGGGGGGCGGGGAGGAAGGCTGGTGTCCTCAGGCTGCACCTGTTATTGGGATATTGGGATCCTTGTGTCCCTGCCAGTCCTCTTCCAATAAAGCCCCTCCAGGCCTCCAGGGAGAGGAGGAGCTTTGCCATGTAAACTGTATTTTTAGTTCCCTGTGCCTCTGTCCGGCTGCTATAAGACACCTCTCCCCGCCCCCAGCCCCACGACTTGGCTGGAGGCTCCAGGAGGACAGCTGGGGAGAAGGGGAGACGTGGTCAGTACTATGGCTGCCAGGGGGCTGGGAGGAGTGGGGTCTGGGGTGAGCTTGGGGGTCCCGCTGCCCCCTCGAGTCTGCTCAGTCTGGCCTGGCGCTGGACCAGGAGAGCAGACTGCCAGGAAGGAGCAGGCTAAGCTGGGCGGGAGGGAGACACAGGCTGGCCTCCAAAGGGGCGGCTCCCAGGAGGAGGAGGAGGAGGAGATAGGGAGGCGGTCAAGGTTGATGGGACCCTTGGCTCTGAAGGGCCGAAGTCACCCCCTCCCTCGCTGGAGTCTTAACATGTAATCCCCCAGATTCACTGCGGGGAGTTGCTGGCTGTCCAAGGGCTAGCAAACTCCCAGGTCCTTGTTGCACAGACACCTGGGGACCCAAACCTGTGTGTGTGTGGAAGTGGGGGTGGGAGTGGGATGCTGGAAGCCCCTTGCTAAAGAGTTCTCTTTATGTGCTCAAGGAGAGGTGAGAATTGCTGCCTTGAAGACTGCAACACTGATCTTATTTTTGCCAGAGAGTCTCCTGGTTTACCTTGCCAGGGGCAGGTGCTCAGTTCAAGTTCTGGGCATGGTTAGTATGGACAAGAAAAGCCTGCAGCTTCCTTCATGAGGGAGACTCTCCTGGTCCTCTGTATCCCCAAAGAGCCAGCAGAGCACGGACAAGGGAGTAAGTGTGACAGGAAGGCATATTTTGGTTCAACCTAAAGAAGACACTTTCTTTTTTTTTTATTATTTTAATTTTTATTTATTTATGATAGTCACAGAGAGAGAGAGAGAGAGAGAGAGGCAGAGACACAGGCAGAGGGAGAAGCAGGCTCCATGCCCCGGGAGCCTGATGTGGGATTCGATCCCGGGTCTCCAGGATCGCGCCCTGGGCCAAAGGCAGGCGCCAAACCGCTGCGCCACCCAGGGATCCCAAGAAGACACTTTCAAGTGTTAGGTGGTGAGCTCAGTACTCCTAGGAGTATTCAAGCAGTTGCTGGGTGATGATCGGTAGGGGAAATTCCCGCATGGACCGGGGATCTTCTTGGACAAGCTGCCGTCAGAGTCCCCTGTTAGCTTCAAGACGGGACAGCCCTATCCTCCTACACTTCTCTAACCCCTGCCTTTCTGTGAGTCTGGAGTCTGGAGCCCGTTTCCAAAGTGGCCAAAGTTGGGAGACTTTGGTGACTCAGAACTTTAACCCTGGGATCTCAAGACTCCAGAATTTGAAGACTCGAGACTGATCCTACGTGTCTGGGATTTTTGCATTCAAAGGATCCTGTGACATGAGAAGGGAAAGAGGACGGGGTTCGTCCGACTTGGAGGGACCCAGTTTCGCCCCACGGAGTGTTGAACTAGCCCACCTCTGTGTGTGTGCGCGCGTGCCACACGTGAGGATAAGGCTGCTGGAGGTTTTTGTAGTTCGTGCATCTCCCGCTTCTCTGCCCCGGCCATTTGAAGGCTGTCGCAGGGATAATTATAGCCCCCAAACAAAGCTGGCGACTCCAGGTAGCCATGGCAACCGTTAGGTAATGCCCGTTCTGTTGTAGAGATGTGTAAGTACAAACAGATGTCGGCTCCTTCCTCTTAGCTTAAATGGTAAAACTTAAAAGGTCCATCGACTTCAAAGCCACAGGTTTCCATGAGCACGCCAGTTAATGGGGGCGCCTGCCAAGGGGTGACAGCTAAGTATTCAACACTTTAGCGTCAGTAATGATTTGATGAGCTTTTAAATGCTCAGGCTGTCCCCAGACAGCTCAGAGGCTGGGGATGGCAGAGCTGTGGCTTCAGATTGGGTCCCAGCCCCACTGCTCACCAGCCCCGGGCAGCGGGCACAGTGCCCTTACAGCCAGGTGGGGCACCACGCCGCCCTGCCCTGTGGGGCTCGGCCTGCAGCGAGTGACCGAGAGGAGGGGCGGCGGTGGCTGAAGGTCTAAGCCCCTGGCAGACCTTCCTGGAGTTGCCTTTTCTCTTGTTCCTGGGCCTGGCATGGAGTAAGCCGTTAGTACTGGGCAGCTGATTGAATAGACATAGGATAGCCACCCCCCACCCCCGCCCCAATTCCTTCTCCATCCCTTGGCGTTTTTAGCTACTCATTGTCCCTCTACACCTTCCACTGTGAACGGTGGATGGGCTCCACATCCCTGGGTTAACACGAGCCTCGAGTGGGACTCCTGGAGCACAGGGTCTGGGAGGGGCGCCTGAGAAGCAGCCCTGAGCCTCTGGTTGGGAACGAGCTGATACAATAAAGACATAGACAAGGCTCACTGAAAGGAGGCATGAGGGGTCATACAGGAAGTAGCAGCTCATGGTGATCCCCAAATGGGAATTGGGCCAGACTTGACAGAGAACTGAGTGACTTCTGAACCCCTAGATTATACCAAAGAGCTCTAAGTTTGGGGTTCTTACTCAGTGTTGGCCATGAAATGGACTATCTTCGATGCCACACTTCCTACCACCTAGACAATTCTTGCCAAATGCCCCCTTCATGTTTGGGGAAGGGATCTGATTGATGTAACTAACAGATACGGACAGATGGACACAGCCCTGCCATTGGCTACCTCAGGTTACATGCCAGCCCTGGTCCGGTCACCTGTGACTGACAGGAGCATGGGGAAAGAACATGACCCACATGGTCATGGAGAGACTAGAGCAGAGCAGATGCCTTTAGAAAGAGCTGTATATGTGGGGTACTCATAACTGACGAGTCCAGTATAGACTCAGGACAGCCAGGACACCTGCTTATTCTTTCTGAACCTCAGTGTCCTCAGCTATAAAATGGAGTGATGATACTCATTACTTTGCAAGGCCTTCGTGAAAATTAGATGTAATCCCACCCAAGGAGGCACTTGGTAAACTGTAAAATTCTGTGTTGATGAAAAGAAGGGCCTGTGTACCTTGATCATAGCACTAAATCAACTGTACTATAAGCTTGTTCCTTTTGTCTCCCCAAGAGATTATGAGTTTCTTGAACACAAGAATGTGTTCATTTAGTTTTGTTTTCCTTGGCATGTAGCAGTTTCCATCAC
This sequence comes from Canis lupus dingo, assembly GCF_003254725.2. NCBI lineage: Eukaryota > Metazoa > Chordata > Mammalia > Carnivora > Canidae > Canis > Canis lupus. Next base: position 29,334,057 of record NC_064252.1, read on the forward strand.
ACAGTAGATACTCCCTAACTATGTGTTGGATGGATGAATGGATTGATGGGCAGATGATGGATGAATGGGTGAGAGAGTGGATGGATGGATGGATGGATGGATGGACGGACAGATGATGGATGGGTGAGCGAGTAGATGGATGGATGGATGGATGGATGGATGGAGCCAGCATGGAAACATGGCCCAATGAAGGGAGCAGCACAGCAGGAGTACCTACATGTAAATGGAAGGCGGAAGAAATTAATTGTGCCTCAGGGGGGGATGTCAAGCAAAGCTTCTCAGAAGGAAATAGCTGAGTAAGGCTGTGAAGGCCACTAAGCCAGGAGTTTTCTGGGTACAGTGGGAAAATTCAGACTCCACGGAGCTGTGGGTTTGCCTGGGCTTCAACCAGCTATAAGGGGTACCACCTTGGCTCCTGCCCTCCGCCTCTGCCTGGGTGAGGGGCAGTCTGGCAAAGTGGGCGGGCTGTGGACAAGGAGACTCTCAGGGCCAGGCCAGCCCCAGGACCAGCCAGCGTGCTGCTGCCTGAGCTTGAAAACATGACAGCTCCTCCTGGGATGGCTGACAACGGGGGGAGTTGAGTTTCAGGCTGCTGGCTTTGGCTTTGATGGTGCCCTTTCTGCTGGCCTCGGAGACTCCAGACAGTGGCCCAGCCTCCTCCCTGCTCTTGCCACATACACAAACACCCCCACGCCCCTGTGGCCTGAGTTGTCCTACCACCCCACAATGGCACCTGCCCCAAAATAGCTTCCATGTGAGAGCTACAGAAAGGAAAAGATTAGACCCCACATGAAAAGAAGGGAGGAGGAGAGAAAGAGAGAGAGAGAGTGAGCGAGCCGTCAAGTGATCTGTGTCAAGCTTCAGGGAAAGTATAAAATCCCTTTGGGGCCAGGCGATCTCAAACCCCAGCTGTCAAAGCCAGGACGCCGAGTCAGCCCGGACTTGCTCTTTTTGTCTTCTTCAGCCTGTACCATGGGGCTCAGCGACGGGGAATGGCAGTTGGTGCTGAACATCTGGGGGAAGGTGGAGACTGACCTGGCGGGCCATGGGCAGGAGGTCCTCATCAGGTAAAAGGAAGAGATCCCATTGCCTCTGTCACCCACCCCTCAAAGATCAAAGGTGTGAGCCTGTAAGGTGGAACATTTGTGTGGGGTTGACCAGTTGGCTGCATCAGTTGAATTTATTAAGCCCCCGCTTGGTTCCCCTTTGCTTTGTAAGAGTCAGGGACTTGAGTCCGGGAAGGGAGAAAGGAAAAGGGATCCAGCTCATGCCTGTGTCAGCAGCAAGAGAAGACTGGTGCTCAAACCCTGGGTGCCTTGTGCCCACCAAGAGGAATCCTAGAATTGTAGACAGAATGAGCAAGGGCCCCGAGGCGTCTCGTCCAGCTGTGTCACTTAATGGATGAGGACATAAAGGACCTGAGCGGGGCAGGACCTCCCCTGAGTCACAAGTCCTGTAAGGTCTGTAAGCTGTCAAGGCTAAGACATGGTCTTCTAGATGAGACCTGCAGCTCAAGAATTGGCTCTGCCACTGAGCAGCTGTGTGACCTTTGGGATGGTGCACAACCTCTCTGAGTCTAACAGCCTCTCCTCTACAATGGCGGCGGGGTAGGGGGGGATGCTAATATCTACATTTTCGAGTGGAAGTGAGAATGGAATAAGATAATGCGCGTGAAGGGCCTGGCACTGTTCCTGGAATATAACAGGTTCTAGAAGGTGGTAGTAATTGTTATGGGTGGAGCCAGACTACGGATCTTCACAGTACGATAATTAGAAAACAGAAGACAGAGGCCCGTTTCGTGACCCCAAATGTTGAGGAAGGTTGAATTCGAGAGCTCTGAGTGGTGTGGCCTCCAAGCACGGCTTGACTGCTATAGCAAGGGGTTCCAGAATACGCAAAAGAAAACAAAATCCCAAGCTTTGTCCATAAAGGATGGACTGTGGGACTTTCTTTTCCCACTGCCCGCCACCCCAGATGGTGTGAGACCCCTCTCTGGTCCCTTCTCTCATGCTCTGGGCAGCACGAGTCAACCATGTAACTGGACGTAAATCAACATTTCTGCAGCTGGGAGCAAGGGGACCTTCTCCTTTGTCAGCCAGATTTTCCTCTCCCACTCAGGTGTCTTTCCAGTCTCCCTCGCGCTTCCGTTCCCACTCCCCCATCCAGGGAGAATGGCCAGGCCCATAAGCTCTGTGACCCGAAGTCCGAGCCCTGGGTGGCCACGCTAGAAACGTTGGGGAAGGGTGGTAGCATAATTGGGGTGTCCCCTTATGCCTTTCTCCGCCTGTCCTCTGATAGCAGGCTGCAGGGGCTGCAACAGGTCCTGTTTGGGGAGACAAAAGTACCCCCCAAATTGACATCTGCTCTGCAGCCACATTTACTGTGTGACCTTGGACAAGTCACTCCTCCTCTCCTGGTCCTGTTTGCCTCTTGGTTGTCTGCCAGGGTCTCTGAGGTCCCTCTCTGCTCTCAGGTCCTGGCATTCCCTGAGCCCATGCTCCTCCCTTGCTTTTGGAGAAGAGGCAGGGTTGTTGGGGTTGGGGACCAGTTTGCCAAGTGCAAGTCTCTCCAAGGTGATCTGGGGGCCACCAGCCCCCCAGGGCAGTGACTTGAAGGAGACTTGGAGTATTATGTCATCAGGGGAAACATTCCCTCCTGGCCCAGGGTGGATCAAGAAGACCTGCCAGGGGCCAGGGGCCAGGGATGAGACGTGATGCCTGAGACTCTAGGGCCCTGGAAGGTCCCAGAAAGCTCAGTGCCCTGCTGTGTCCTAGGCTGTGGGACGTGCAGAAACTGGAGACCATGCCAACCGGTCCCGCCCGCTGGGTGTTGGGGTCGGGCAGGAGGGCCCCCCTCTGTGTGGAGGGCGGGGAGGGGATGCTAATTCCCGGGGCTGCACGTGCCTCTGTGAGAGCTAGCCTCTTGGTTCTGTTCCAGCCCTGAGCCTGGGCTTCCTCAGCGACCTTGGCAAGGTCATTGTCCTCCACGTCTGACTGTAAAAGACAACAAATCTGCTCCACTGAGCCTGCTAATAAAACACCGAGGGCTTCGCTGCAATTACATGATCACAAAGGGCTGGAACGAAAAGACCCGAGGGTCGCTTGGAGAGCCTGGCTGCAGGAGCCGGGCAGGGGCCCCGGACCGAGGGGGCTTCCGGGTGTGCTCCTGCCTTTCCTTCTCTTATATTTTTGCATTTAGGCCAAGAATTTTGAGGCCACGAAATGTTTGAAAATCACTGCTGGTAGCCAGTACTTCTCTTGTTACAGAGAGGAAACAGGGCCTGAGGGTCACTGCCAGCCAGAGGCGGCTGCAGCAGGACCCCAAATCCCTGATCCTGATGGCGATGATGGTGATGGTGATGATATTGGTGACGGTGGGGGCCGTGGCAGTGATCACGGTGGTGGCGACAAGAAGGAGGGGTGAGGACAGCGAGTATGGACACGTGCACCCCACCTGGCCCTGTGTTGGGTGCTTCATACATCTTCACTCACTTAAAGCCTCACAAGTGCCTTATGGGGTAGATGTTATGATCACCACCCTGAACAGAGAGGTTGAGTGACTTGCCCACGGTCGCACAGCTGGAATTCAAATCCAGGCAGCTCGGACCCTGGCCTATCACACGCCCGCTTGGGAGCCCCGCACTCCACTGGTCCCCTACCCCCGCTCCTGCCACACCAGAGGGGGCCCCCTCCTCAGTCCGGTTCTTGGGTCTGGAGCAGAGAAGTAGTCCTCGGAGCAGGTCCCAGTCCTCAGTCTGCCGTGTGGGTGTCCGATGGGGCCTCCATTCAGAGGATGGCTGGGAGGGGGCCTCCTGGGCCTGTGACAAGCGAGGTGGGTGGATGTGGGACTGGAGGTGACAACACGGGGCTTCTGAACCAGTAGAGAAAATCTTTCCACCCTTCTCTGTGGGGTGAGGGGTTTCCTCTGTCCATTTGCAGGTAAACCCAGGTGTGGCCTTGTGTGGCTGCCCGGGGCTCCCGGCGGCAGGACCATGGGCCAGGGGAGGGAGGCTCCAGAATGGTCTGGGGGTGCTGACTAGCCCGATTTTCCCGCACTGTTCAAAGTAAATCTGGGCTCCTTTTGCTGGCTCACTGGTGGGGAAGGTGAGGCAGGGGTCAAGCCTGAGGATTTGGAGGCTGAGATATCAGCTAGACCGACCCTTTTGGTTTATAGATGGGTGAGCCCTGAGCCAGAGAAGTTGAGTGACTTCTTCAGCGTCACACAGCACATTAGAGGCAGCAGGGACTGGGCCTCAGCTTCCACAAATCTCAGCCCCGTGTTCTTTCTCCATCACCTCTGGGAGCCCCCCAGGATATCTGTGATCCCCTGGCTGCCTTGGGTGCCAGGTCCTGGGGCCTTTCCTGCCCCCAACAGGCTCTCTCCAGTGTCCTGACATCTGGGCTTCACCTGCGGGTACTGGGTATCGCGTCTGTCAGGCAGGGGGTTGAGGATCATTGTCACCAGATAATAAGTGGAGCTCAGGGACCCTTGGGTGAAAATTGCCGGAGAGGAGCTGTCAGTGCACAAGGCTTGGCGGGGCTGGGGCTGGTGATGTGGTGACGCGGGGCAGGGCGAGGACAGCCCTGGGCGATCTGGGGAAGCAGGAGGGATTGGCTCCTGGGGGAAGGATGTGCTCCCTGCTGGTGCTACCCTGTGCACGCCTGTGTGTGTCTGGGCGTGTGCCCGTGAATATGGGTGTGTGCCGTCGGATGTGGTCACAAACAGGAGCATGTCAGCGGCAGGGCTGCAGGCCTCGGCGGGAAGTTATACAGGACAAACTTTCCCAGGGCCTGAAGCTGGGGGCGGGAAAGCCGAGCAGGTAGTGTCACCCCTGCCAACACTTCAGGCTGTGACACACCACCTTGGGTGTGAGCTGTAGAACCATCCAGCCCCTGCAGCAGGCCTTGCCACCACCGGCCAGCCGGTGACCCTGGGCATGTCACCTACCTCTGTAGGCCTCTCGCCAACAGGTGAAATGGGGAGAACCACCCCTGCCCAGGCGGCAGGTAGGACTCCCTTCAGCCAACACCCACCTTTCCACAGCAGGAAACGCAGGTCCAAGGTTCAGGTGGATGCTCAGGTTCACGGGCAGAGTCCTGTCTGCGGCCAACTCACTGGCTCCGGGGCAGGTGGCTCCCTCCCCTGCCCCACCCCAGGGGCCTCACCATCTACTGTGGGAGCACAGAAGGGACGCAGTGGGGAGGGGGTCCAACCACAAAACAAGCAAGTGCTTTCTGAGCCTGAGAGCTAATCTGGAGTGGTAGTGAGCCTCCTGTAGCTGGAAGTATTCAGGCAACCAAAGGATGATCCCAAGGCAGGAAGCCGCAGGGATGGCCCCCTGCTGGGTCTACTTTTTGGGTCACTCAGGCCTTGGCCCTGCCTCACACCCACCCTGTAATGTTGAGTTATGATTTATCCCCTCTGAGCCTCTGTGTGCTCATCTGTAAAATGGGAGATGCAGGTGCACAGCCTGCAGGTGCAGGGCCCAGTGCACAGGGGGTACCATCAGATCCAGGGTCCTCCAGCCCCGGTGCCCCTCCCAGCCCCCCACCTCTAACCGTGATGCCAGTTGGTCACTTGCCCTCCAAACAACTTGGAGGAGATTGGGGTGAAGCCAGGGAGCCAGGCCACCACGTCCTCCCTCCCCGCCTGGCAGCAGTAGCAGACGATGAGGATGGGGAAGATGGTAACGGGGAGCCCCTCCGCCGCATGCGCTCGTCCTTCTCGCGCTCACGTAATCACCACTACGGGTGGGGCACCAGTCATCTGTGTGCTCAGATGAGAAAGCTGAAGCACAGAGGTGGGGGACGCACCCAAGGCCACCCAGCTGGGAAGTAGGGGGGCCCTGGCTGGAACTGGTGCCTGGCCACCTCCAGACCCTACTGCGCGTCCCAGTGGGGTGTCCCAGACACTGCAGTGTCTGACTGCAGATCTCCCTGTGCCCACAGGCTCTTTAAGAACCACCCCGAGACCCTGGATAAGTTCGACAAGTTCAAGCACCTGAAGACAGAGGATGAGATGAAGGGCTCCGAGGACCTGAAGAAGCATGGCAACACCGTGCTCACCGCCCTGGGGGGCATCCTTAAGAAGAAGGGGCATCACGAGGCCGAGCTGAAGCCCCTGGCCCAGTCACATGCCACCAAGCACAAGATCCCCGTCAAGTACCTGGAGGTGGGAGGCAGGGCAGGGGCGGGCAGGGCGGGCAAGAGGAAGGAAGAGCCTCGAAAGGGGTGTGATTTGGGCCTGAGTTCCAGCTGGGCCGCTGATGCATGGGTGACCGCTGTGCTTCCTCTTTGTACCCCCTGTTCCCTTATCTGTAAAGGGGAGCTGTTGCCTGCTTTGTCTTCCTCCGGGGGTCACAGAGACTAAACCCATTTCTCCCCCAAATCAGAATGTTATTCAGAGGAAGCAGGGGTGCACCCCTTCCCTGCCCCCTGCGGGAAGGTACCATTCTTGTACCCATTGGGCAGATGAGTAAACTGAGGCACAGGGAGGGGTGATAGCTTGTCTGTGGCACACTCCCAGGATTCAAACCAGGGGCCGACCCTCTGCTTCTAGCCCCTGTGCCACGGGAAGTGGCAGGACAATTGCTGGGGCTCCATCCTGGGGTAGGGGTGGCTGGTGGATGGGGGGAGTTGGTGGGCAGGGGAGAGTCTGAGCTGCAGGTCTTGCCTCTACAGCCAGTTGGGGGAGGGGTGTGACAAGAGGAAGCACTGGGGTCAGGGGGTGGTGGAGAGGGCCTCAGGGGGATAGGAGCAATCCCTGGAGGTGGGAGCAGTAGCCAGGCTGGTGCAGGGAGGAGGATCAAGATCGTGGTCATCGCTACCATGAGGAGGGGCCAGGGAAGCCTTCACCTGGATGGCTGCGTGGAATTCCCACAGCCTCCCCCAGATGAGGCACTGCATCCAGGGCGCCTTCTTCTCTGCCACAAAGGAAGTTCAGAAGTAGGGAGTCCAGAGCTGGCTTGGGGGCCCCACAGCCACCCGGGGGCAGGCTCTTTCCCTGCTGCCGATGTTGGCGTGAATCCCCAAAGTTGACTCCTGGTCCAACGTGGCTGCGAGAGCTCCAGCCATCCGTGCTATACTCCAAACAGGAAGCAGGAAGAAGAGAGGAAAGCTCTCTTTTAGGGAGTCACAGAAATTCCATCCAACAGTTTTGTTTACGTCTCACTGGCCAGAAGTCAGTTGTAAGACCACATCGGTCTGCACGGGAACCGGGGATGGTAGGCCTCTCGCCGCTGCAGGTACAGCTGGTGTTCTGTTACCCAGGCAGAGGGAGAAGACGGACATGGGGCAGGAATTAGCAGACCCCGCGCCAGGCAGGTGTCCTTCTCATACCCACTGCACAGATTTGGAAACTGGAGGCTCGGAGAGGTTAAGGAGCAGGCCCGAGGTCACACAGCTAAGTAGCCGGTGGCTACGGTCTGAGCTGCGGTCTGAGCTGCGGGCCCTGGGAACTCCGGCTCTTCACCCCTGTGGCACCACGTCTCTCAACCGCCTCCACCCATGTCTTCAGGCCCTCAGCCTCCCCCCATGCACCCCACAAATCACAGCTGCCTCACAGATCACACCCAGTCGGCCCTGCCCGCCCATCCGTTCAGCCTCACACACGTGAGGAGCGGGTCCTGCCTTGGAGATGCTGCGCACGCTGCGGCCCCTGCCCTCCCCATCTCCTCTTGGCAGCAGAGCCCTGTCCATCCCCCGGGGCCACCTCCCCTGCATGTGGCCATCAGCTGCTCCATCCACCAGCACCACCCCCCGCCCCGCCTCACCCCTGCCAGGGCACCTGCCCGGCTGTACTGTGATTTCTGCATCTCCCCAGCTGCATCTCTGGGCTGGGGCATGAGCTCCTCGGGGGCAGACCCCCGCTCTCCCATTTCTGAACCCCAGTGGCATGTGGTGGCCTCACTGTACAGCCTGAATGAGCCTCTAGGGGGACCGGGAAGCAGGCTCAGAGAGAGAAAACGATGACTCAAGGTCACCTCGCAGGCCCAGGGACAAGAACCCAGGTCTACTTCAAACAAGTTTAATTCACTGCAAACCCTGCAAAATCTGAGGCGGAGCCCCGGGGTCCCCCCACCCCGCTGTGAGACCTCCTCCCATGCTCTGCAAAGGGGCTGCTGCTCCCCAGCTGGGACGGAGGGGACCACAGAGGGCGCTGGGTGCCAAGGGCAACTTTTCTCAATTGTCCGGCTGGCCTGGCCCACACTCTCCTAGATGTTAGTGGCTCTGCCCCAGGGCCACTAGGGTCTGAGTGGGGAGACCCGATGGGGTCGCCTGAGCCGCTGTTTTAGGGTGAAGTCACACATAGGGGTCACAACAGAGCAGGGCCTGGAACCTGGGTATCCCACGGTCTCCAGGGCAGGGTTTACGTCACGGTAGCCCGAACCCCCTCTCTGTTGTGTGACATTTATGACCTGAAGGGTGAGCTTACGCACGTGTCCAGATCGGTGCCCAAAGGCAGGTGTTTGTGGAGCTGTCCCTGTCTCTTCCTTTTTCTTTCTTATTTTTTGAGAGCGAAAGAGAGAGAGCATGAGGGCCGGGAGGAGGGGCAGGGGCAGAGGGAGAGGATCTTAAGCAGGCTCCATGCCCAGTGTGAAGCCTGATGCGGGGCTCGATCTCACAACCAACCTGAGATCATGACCTGGGCCGAAACCAAGAATCTGACGCTTAACCCACTGCGCCCCCCGGGCGCCCCGCCGTCCCTATTTCTGGGCAGAACCGTGTTTACTGGGTGTTGCCATTTGTGCCTCTTGAGGTCTCTGTCAACATGTGCCCCCCGCCACCAGCCTGTGGTCACTTGTGCTCGGGGTGAGAAAATGGGAAAAGCCAACCGAGGTGCGGTCCCTGCGTCCGTCCCTGGCTCTGGCGGCCGTTTGTCTACAACCCCCTGGGTGCAAATTCCAGCCCTGCCGTCCACTTGCTATGTGATCTGGCTACATTTCCGTCTGGGCCTCTGTAACCTGATACCGCTTGGTCCACCGGCCAGGGCTGTGGTTGGCATCAAGTCTTGACTAAATGTCAAAAAGGCCCAGTGGCATTTTATGGCGCTGAGATCTTTCAGTGGCTAAAGCAGCGGTGCTGTAGATGTTCCTGGGAATGACGCTGTGGGTGTCTGAGCGCACGTGGGACGTGAGGTTGATACGGGACAGGATGGGTCCTGAGGGCGAGCAGTGGTCCTTCCTCGACCTCCCTCCTTCCCCTCCACCAATAATTCTGAGCACCGGCTCTGTGTTTGGTATAGAAAATAGGATGCTCTGCCCCCCACCCCCACCAGCGCCCACACAGGCTACTTGGAGCAATAACCACACTAAGCCACTGAATGCAAAAATTAAACATACGTGGATGGAAACAGTTTTTTCCTAGATTTTCTGGCTGCAAAATCCTGGGTAAAACCATGGAATAGGAGCATTTCCCTTCCCTCTGGCTGCCAGCGCGGAGGCAGTGCCCCGGGCCCCCGCATCCCCAGCACTAGCTGAGGAGGGTGGCAGGTGAGCCGGCCCACCTGGCTACGTGACCTGGAGCCCGTACCGAGGTGGGCCTGGCTCCCCGGGGCACCTGTCTTACAGGGTGGTAGGGAGCGGAGGAACGAATCCACGGACAGCCCTTGGACGCACGCCTGGTGTGTAGTAAGCGTAAGCGCTTCATAAATGGGCGTGGAATAAAGAGAAGGGGGCGCTCAGCCTGATTCCCGTCTGGCTCCTGTGACCCGCACCCCTCTCCTCCCCACTGCAGTTCATCTCAGATGCCATCATCCAGGTCCTGCAGAGCAAGCATTCCGGGGACTTCCACGCCGACACCGAGGCGGCCATGAAAAAGGCCCTGGAGCTGTTCCGGAATGACATCGCCGCCAAGTACAAGGAGCTGGGGTTCCAGGGCTAAGCCCCTGGACGCTGTCGCCCCCACCCACGTGGGCCCCGGGGCCCCAGGGGCGGGCGGGTCTGATCTCCTGTAGCCGTGTAGACTTTGCTTCTGAGTGTCCGCTTTGTTGATGAGAAGTGGGCGGGAGAGGCTGTGCAGGGTGGCTTCGCGGGCCTGGGGCCTGGGCCCCTTGTGGAGGGTCACCGCCCCGGGGGCCGGGAGGAGTGTGGCCCTTTGCTCACTGTGGCCCACAGAGTTCTGGTCACACTTCTCCTCTCTCCTAAACTCCAGCCCAATCCCTCCAACCTCCTCAAACTCAACCACACCTTCACCCTCCCCTCTGATCCCAAATCCAAGCCATAAACCAAGGCCCGGCCATAAGAACGCTCTGATCCATCACTGCCCCCCAGTGTCCATCTGTAATGAAAAAGAGGTCTGGACAGAGTGGGCCAGCCACCCCCCAGCCCGAGGGAGGCGACGTGGATCTGGAACATAAGTGTGCCTTTTCTCAGCGAATGGAGTGACTCACCTGGTTTTAATAAAAGACCCTGCAACATCATAGTCTCTGTCTGGTGAGCTTCCTCTCCTGGAGCAAGTGAAGAGGGCCCCAGGGAAGAAACGGCTGGGATTGTGTGCGCAGACAGCCCTGGGGGGTGGAGGCAGAGGGAGAGGAGGAGAGGAGGGAAACAGACGGAACCTGCCCTCCTCAGATCACCCTCAGTGGCAGGGACCCCATGCGGGGCATGGGGAATTGCAGGGGCTGGGTGGTGAGGGGAGCCCTGTGGGTGGCGGAGGTGGGCTGGTCACCAGACCTTTGCACCCAGAGGCAAGCAGTTGCACCCAGAGGAGAGGCCTGGGGGGCGAGGGGGGGGGGCGGTCACCGTGGTTACAGCAACTTCAATAACATGCCAAGGACACTGCTAGTGAGTGACAAAGCCGGGTTCAGAGCTGGGGAGGCAGCGGGGACTCCAGCTGGGGAGGCAAAGAGGTGGCCAGCCAGGGGCGGGCACTGACCTTCTGGCCACAGAGGAGGGACAGACGCAGGGGAAAGAACTCACAGACACGGGCCAGGAGACACGATCCACATCTACAGATGCCGAACACGGACAGGATGTGTGGTCTTACCACAAGGACCCAGAATAAAATGTTATGTGACCGTGGCCACCAGGCAGGTGGCAGGCTGGAGCCCAGGCCATGGACAGGGGCCGGGGGAGAGGTGGCCCGGGGCCATCGGAGTGCCCAGGCCGGGAGGGCCTCGAAGCACGTAAGACCCCGGTGCTAGCTCCGGGAAGCTCCAAGTCCTCGGCCCCATAAAGCTCTAGGAACTCCTAGAACCAGTGACCTAGTCACCTCTGCCCTTGAATCCCCGAGGTCCAACTGCCTGTGATGAGCCCGACCTCAGACCACGCCAAGATTCGCGGCGGCAGCTGAACGGGGCAGGGCTCCTCTGCTAGTGTAGACACGTCTCAAATCCTAAAAGGCTCACCCATCAGGCTGTGCTGCTGTATCCACGGTCCCCCTCGTAGGGCTTTGGGAATTCTGCCATCTGAGAGAGTGGGAGGGCAGGGGAGGGGAAGTTCGGGTCATGGAGCCTGGGGAAAATTCCGTGCATTTATAATAATTCCGTTGAATGCGCAGGCCGGGAGCACTTGCACGTAGGCCCGTGTCCAGGACCTGGAGTTGCCGCAGGCTGGTCCCTGCCCTCGAGGGTTGGCGAGCTCGGGGGCCCTGATAATGAGACCGGGGCAGAATGGATCAGGGCTGCAGAGAAGTACCGGTCACGTGTCATTCATTCAGCGCACGTTCCACAGGATATTCGCTGGGCACAGCCGGTGGGAGAATCTCCGTGCACACCTTTGATGTGCCCAAAACGCGACCTCTTTTTTTCTATTTGGGATCCTCACTGTGGCTCCGAGGCACATGCTCCGTCTCAGTCTCCTGGAGGTCGGGCGCTCTCTGGTCCCAAATTTCCTTGGGGTTTTGGCTCATTCTAAGGCGGTGTCCGTGTGCCAAGTAGTGGCGCGTGTGGGCGGGAAGGTGGCGACCTGTGGCTGTCATCTTTTCCCAGGGGTCCTCAGGGAGGCTGCAGCCCACCTGGTCCTCACTTAGGGTCCTCATCAGGTGCTTGGGGAAACCCTGAGGCTCTCCCAGGCTCCTTCTGCCTGGGCCACTTCTTTGTAGGACCACCCCTGCCCCATGAGGGCTTCACCTGGGATGGGAGGCACAGATTTCCTCGGAGTCTAGACCCTACGGTCCTGTCTGAGCTTTCCCAGCCTCCTCCGGGGTTTGGCAGGGGTGCGCAGGGGTGCCCTGTATGGTTGTACAGGTTGTGCACTCCACATGAGCACTGGAGGACAGAACCAACTAAGGGCAGCATTCGGTCTGTGCTCCAGTTGCCAAGCTGGGCTCCCAGAAGGGGTGCTTTTTCCTACATCACACACAAGCACCTCCAAGAACTACTTTCTCTGCCCCCCCCGCCCCCACTGCAATCAATCTGTTTCTTTTTCAGCTCTTCTCCTTCTGACAGTTCAGAACATTTTTTTCCAGCCTGGGAAGCAGGGATGCCTTGCGATTTCCTCCAAATCTTTGCCCTTTCTATGTGTTCTTTCTGGTCCTCTCAGGGCCTGAGCTTTTGAATCCGCAAATCCACACAAGAGACATGTTTTTCTTGCTTTCAGTAGTCACGTCTTTTCCTGAGCCTGGGGCTCAGAAATGCCTTTGCTGTCTGAAAAGGAAAGAGCAAAAGAAGAAAAGAAATCCTGCGGGAGGGAGCAGAGCGGGGGGAGGAGTAGGGGCGAATATTGTACAAATGTAATCCTGCAACGGCGTTTATTCTGCTTTGATTCAACGAATATTTATTGAGCAAACACTATGTGCCGGGCTCCCGACTGGGACGAGGCTCCGGGCCATAGGACAAATGTGTCTCTGCTCTCATGGATCTTCTGTGGCACGAGCCTGGGGAGGCCAGAGACTGTGCCAGGGCTTCAGGACGGTGTTGGGGGGTGGGAGCTGATATGTAGAGAGGGTGGGAGACAGTGTCAGATGCAGGGAACCAACCTCATTAAGAGAGGCTCTCAAATTCACTCGATGGGGCGTTCGCCAAATATTTACTGAGGCCTGCATCGTGCCTGGAGCTCAGCTCTGGGGTCTTGGTAGAGCGGACAGGCCTGGTCCCTGCCTTTGGGGAGAACATGTAGGGCTCCGGGCCTGGGGGTGGGGCTAAGGCTGAATCCTGGGGAGTCGAGGGGGACGGGAAAGTCACGGCGACGGCGCCGGATCAAGCAGGGCTCTCCAGAGAAACAAACCAATAGATTTATTTTTTAAGATTTTATTTATTTATTCATGAGAGACACAGAGAGAGAGGCAGAGACACAGGCAGAGGAAGAAGAAGAAGCAGGCTCCATGTAGGGAGCCCGATATGGGACTCGATCCCGGGACCCTGGGCTCATGACCTGAGCCAAAGGCAGATGCTCAACCACTGAGCCACCCAAGGGTCCCAATAAATCTTAACAACAGCAACAACAACAACAACAACAACTCAGTAATTCTAAAGGAGATAATAAATGTAGGGAAGACAACATTTGAAGGGATATTTTATATAAATATTTTATATTTTAAATGTAAAATCTCTCTTCAAATGTGAAATCTTTTTTTGTTTTTTTTTTGTTTTTTTTTAAAGATTTTATTTATTTATTCATAGAGACACAGCTAGAGAGAGAGAGGCAGAGACACAGGCAGAGGGAGAAGCAGGCACCATGCAGGGAGCCTGATGCGGGACTCGATCCGGGGTCTCCAGGATCACACCCCGGGCGGCAGGCGGCGCCAAACCGCTGCGCCACTGGGGCTGCCCTCAAATGTGAAATCTTACATATATTTATAAAATATGTATTATATATAAAAATAAATCCTATTGACACACTCAGTCCCTGGATCCCAGGACCCCAAATTAAGAGTCAGCCATTCCCCCTACTGAGCCACCCAGGTGCTCCTAGAATTCCTGTCTTTTTAGATTGACTCACATCGTCCTCCATGACTCTTTCCTGTTTTCCACCTTTTTGCTATTTTGCACTCCGAGGAGGGACCTCTTATTTTCTTGAACATATTTTTTAAGTTTTTACAGTGTTTTTTATCCAGAGATGTTACACCATCAGAAGTGGAGTATATTTCACCATAAGTAACTCGTCTGCTGTACTTCCAGAAATGGAAATCTGTGTCAGGATTTATGACTTTTTTAAAGCCCATTTTATTTCCCTTGTTCGTTTCATTTCTCCCGAGCTGGGCACAGAGGGCAGGGGTCTCCTGTGTGTGGCTCACTGTTGCACACCTGGCTTCTGGCCCTCTGCCCCCTTCCCGCCCACAGCTCAGTGAGTGCCAGCTGAGGACTTGAGTGACACGGCACTCCCTCCCGTGGGCTTAAAGGCATGTTATCAGCTCTAGAACATTTTAAAAATTAGTGATTTGGGAGGTGCTGGTGGAGCTTGGTGCGGAATATCTGGTTGCTGAAGTTGAGCCGCGTGTATGTGTGTGTGTGTCTCTCTGTCTGTCGCTCCTTTGCCATGTGTGCCATGTCTCTGAGCCTGATGTGTGTGCATCTGTATATAAGTGTGACAGTGAACACACTCGTCTAACTCCTCCACTCCCAGATGCTCTGAGATCCATGGCAGTCAGGGCCCCAGGATGGCCAAGGTGACCTCCTCAGGGACGCGAGGGTCAGCTCTGCTGTCTCCGCCTGGGACCGTGCTTCCTGGGCACAGCCAGGCTGAGCCACCAGGGCTTGGGGCATATTTGGGAAGGCAGAAGCCATAAATTATCAGGGGTGCCTGGGTGGCTTAGACGGTTAAGTGTGACCACTCATATGAGCTCTCAGCAAACCTTTAGCTAAGCAAGCTAGAGGCATCGGGTGTTGTCAGAACAAAACGAGCAAGGCAGGCTTCAAGGAGGGTGCCACACAACACACACCACACACCCGTGTTTGCCATTTTATTGGTGACCTGAATTATACCTCACATTGTGTATTTCCTGGTGTGGCCTCTGTCTCTCTCTGTCTGTCTCAGTCTCTCTCTCTCACACACACCATCCATTTTGTGATCCCAAACAAATGAAAAGTCTATCTTTAAAAAAAAAAAAAAAATAGCCCCAAACTCTTCACCTCCCATTGTCCTGCATCGATTCTGTTCGGCCACAGATTATCCACAAATGTGAAAATTCTTTCTGTGCTGACATTTTGCACAGAAATAGAGACACAAAAAAAAAAAAAAAAAAAAAGAAATAGAGACACAACATTGAGGCTATGTTAAGGCATTTAGAAGAGTAGGATCTTCCCTGGAAATATTTCTGAGCATCAAAGGATGGCGTCTCCTCAGGGAAAACCGGCATCCTGTCCAGGGCCCGGAGCCCCTGATATTCTGGCCAGTGGCCTTGCCCTCATGGTGGCAGATGTCAGTTTTAATCAGCTCATCACAAGTATTCACACAAATTATTAGATATATCAGATTCACAACACTCAGAAACCAGAACGGCCCCTTCACCGCATGCTTTAGGGAGCAGAGGTGGTTTCGTGGGCCTAGTGGATTTGTCGCCTGGGTTATGTGGAGCCTCAGAGTTTGAGCACCCAGGACCCAGGGGCTCTGATGCATGTGGGGCTGGGGGAGGAGGGAGTGGGTGGGATGGGAGTCCTCGCTTCAGCCAGAGCAGTGGTACTTTTAACCAATCATGGAGTTCTGCATGACATTTCATTAGGAATAAACCAAATGGGGCTATTCTGCTGGAAAAGTTTTGCTACAAGCCATTAGCCTAGATGGATGCTCTCAGAAGGGCTGTATTGTCCCCGGTGGGGGCGTTTTGTACACTCGTGGGGGTGTTCTTTTGCAGCAATGAGGATGCTGACATGTAGTAGGGGGGCAAGCGGAGGAAGGGATCCCAGGTGTTCTAGAATGTGCAGGAAAAAACACATAGCGAATCTGTCCCATGTTCTAGACCAAATTCTAGAACTTGCTTGTAAATACATTATCTTTGAACTGTTTTAAAAAAATGGTGCATTACTGGGGGAAAAAGATTTTATTGGGAACCAAGACTTGTTCACTGTTTCCAAAAAATGGCACCCCCACAGCAGTGCCACCACGGGCTCTCTGGGCCTGGGCCTGTCTTCACAGGTGTCTGTCAGGACTCTGAGTGTCCTCTCCTACCAGGCACATAGCAGGTGGCGTTTCCTCACACCTGTAAGGCTTATTTGGGCCGACAAAACGTGAGTGGAAGTGTGTCACTTCCAGTGGAAGTCTTACGAGTTGGTGACTGGTCTCCACATCCCTCCCCGGTCACAGGTCCCCTGTCACAGAGGTCATGAACGTGTGGGTTGATGTGGAGACTCCGCTATCTGGCTGAGTCTCTCTGGGGAGAGCAGAGCCCCTGTCAGCCACACTGAACATGAAATGTGAGTGAAAATAAACTTGTGAAGTTGTGATGATTAGGGCTGTTTGCTGCAAAAGCCCAGCCTGTCCTGACGGTGCGGACACCTGTGCGGATGAGCACTGCATACGGGGTGATTCTAGGCAAAGGGGCAAGCACCTAAGCACTACGTATCTCCTCCACAGCCATCATATTAGATATGAAAAAAACATTAAATATTGGGCACCTGGGGGCTCAGTCAGTTAAGTGTCCGTCTCTTGGTTTCAGCTCAGGTCGTGATCTCAGGGTTGTGGGATTGAGCCCCAAATTGGGGAGTCTGCTTCTGCCTCTCCCTCTCCCTCTGCCCCTGCCCCTCCCTCTAAAAAACAAAAAATTAAATATTGAAAAACATTTTATTTTATTTTATTATTTAAAAAACTTTCTTCTTATCTTTATACATATTGTAGTTAAGACATGATAGTGAATTTTTGAAATTATGGATGTAGGTAAATTATATTATCAATGAGCCTCATTTCAGGATAGTGAAGGGGGTGTTAGCAAATATTTGTTATTAAGAGAGGGGTAGTGTCTGGTAGCATTGATAATTACTGATCTATATGCCTCTGGTGTGGTGCCAGTTTCTGGCTTCAAACAGTACAGGGGCTGGAGAGGGATGTAGGGGAGGATATTCATGAAAGTTACACAATAGATAATAATCAACCTTCCAAAAGTACATGGACTGGTTCTAAACTGATTCTCAGTAGCACCATCCAGCTTTTGCACAAGTAAAGGCCACAACCTCAAAGAGAAAACCATATCTGAACACCAATGAATCTACTATTGAGTGTATATGGATAATCCCAATACATTTAGGGACTCCTTTGGCTCAGGCTCAGAACAATATCATGTTAGAATAAGACAGTTCAACAGCCAAAAATAATTGAGAGGTCCCACCCTTGAATTTCTTTTCTTTTTTTTTTAATTATTTATTTATTTACTCATGACAGAAGAGAGAGAGAGAGAGAGAAAGAGAGAGAGAGAGACAGGCAGAGGGAGAAGCAGGCTCCATGCAGGGAGCCTGACGTGGGACTCGATCCCGGGTTTCCAGGATCACACCCTGGGCTGAAGGCAGCACCAAACCTCTGGACCACCGGGGCTGCCCCCACCCTTGAATTTCTTGAAGGATAATAAAAGAGCCCCCGGTACACTGGCCACACCAATACTTACCAGAATTGTCTACTTCTCTCATGCCTCAAGACTGCAGGCGAGGGGCGCCTGGGGGACTCAGTCGGTTGAGTGGCCAACTCTTGGTTTCGGCTCAGGTCATGACCTCGGGGTTGTGAGATCAAGCCTTGCATCTGGCTCTGCACTTGGCGAGGAGTCTGCTTGAGATTCTCTCCCTCACCCTCTGCCCCTTCCCCTGCTTGTCTGCTCTCTCTAAAATGAATAAATAAATCTTAAAAAAAAAAAAAAAGACTGGGGTGCCTGGGTGGCTCAGCCAGTTAAGCATCTGCCTTGGGCTCAGGTCATGATCTCAGGGTCCTAGGATTGAGCCTTGACTTGGGCTCCCTGCTCAGTGGGGAGCCTGCTTCTCCCTCTCACTCTGTCCCTCCTCTCTCCTCCCCATCCTTGCTCGTGCTCTCTCTCACTCTCAAATAAATAAAATCTCTAAAAACAACAACAAAAAAAGACTGCGTAGAAGTGTGACAGTGAGCACACTCGTCTAACTCCTCCACTCCCTGATACTCTGAGATCCATGGCAGTCAGGCCCCCAGGACAGCCAAGGTGACCTCCTTCTTAAAACTCCTAGCCAACGCAACTTTGCCCACCCTCCCTCCCCATCCTCCATGCCTGTATTATATACAACAAATTGGTTTCCCTCCCAGCAATTAGAAAATGACCTTCCTCTTTAGGAAGAGGAGGAGGGCAAAATATGGACAAAAAAATCAAAAGATAGTCTTTGCCAGATCCAGCAGAGGGAGATTCTGTAGATGTCCCACATTTATACTTCTTGCACCATTACAATGAATTAGAGTTTCTGGAAATGGAGCTGGCTGCCCGGGCAGGAAGTGAGCTCCCCGTCATCAGACACAAACAAGAGTAGACCGAATGATCGCTGGCTGGGACCACGCAACTCACCCCGCAACAGGGATCACAGGCGCCTGTGCCATGCCTTTTGGGACAAGGAAGACAAAAAGGTAAGACAAAATCTCCAGCTCCGGGCAACTTGCAATATAGGAAGCGAGAGACAGAGAGGGCGGAGTGCCCAGGGTACAGGGGCAAGCAGAGACGTGATCAGTATTCCCAGAGGAGGTCAGGGGACGCTGGGTCCCGCAGGATGGGCAGGAGTTCGCCGCCCCTCTGGCGGGGAGGCGGGAGGGAGTCCAGGGGTGCCGGGCTGGGGTGAAGCAGGCCCCCCGCCGAGCCAGTTTGGCAGCGCCTCCTTCCTTCTTCCAGGATCGTCCAAGACCCCAGGGGCCGACTGAGTCCAGGGAGGGGGCCAGTCCCGTTGCAAATGTGGCTGGGAAGAGGCCCCAGGCCCTGATCTGTCCCCTGCGGCGCCCCCTGGGGCTGCCCCGTCACCAGCCCCCCAGCTGGGATCGGACTTCTCTCCGGGGGTGGGGTGGGGTGGGGTGTTGCTGACCGGCCTTGTCCAGACACCCGGGTCCTGCAGTCCTGCCCTCCATCCCGCAGGCACCCTGAGGCAGCGCCCTTGACACCCAGTGATACTCCCCAGGCAACACTCACTAACCAGCCAGTCAAAGCCAAGGGACCAAATCCCCCGCTAAGTGTCTACAGGCAGGGCTGGCGAGACTCCTAAGCTGTGGGTGACGTTCCAAAGGCTACTGGGTTGGCCAGATCCAGGTCACTCGTATCTCACCTCTCACCTAGCATCAAAGTGTCTCTGAGAAGCCACTAAAGAACTCTCTGGAGCAGAAGTGAACCACTCCGGGGGAACCTGAGGTCATGCAACTCGGTAGAAATTTACATTCTTTCACATGGTGGCTTCTCATTAAAAAAAAAAAATTCCTAATCACATGCTCCATGTGTTTAACTCACTAAGCATCTATGAACCACTTACTGTTCTGATTTCTATTGCTGCATAACAAACCACTCCAAAACGTAATGGTGTGGAACACAACAGTTCAACATTTCACTATCGCCTCTCATGGCCCTCAGGATGCACAGGGCTCAGCCAGGGGGTCCCGGCTCAGGGCCGCTTGCCCAGCTCTAAGTCTGCTCCTCTCCACGTCGCCTTCCCCTCAAGCTTACAATGTGGCTGCTACAGCTCCAGGCATCACATCTTCACCCAACAGCCAAAGAGAGGAAAAGGGAAGTCTTTGCTTCACATCCCTTTTTGAAGAAAAATAATTCCTAGAAGCCCCCTTCCTTCCAGATTCCTTCTTGGCCCTCATTTTCCAGGACTAGATTACATGCCCTCGCCTATGTAGATCATCGGCAAAACCACCAAGGTGGCCTGAGGGCAACTGTAACTCACCTCTGGGGTCAGAGTGGGTTCAGACTGGAGTCATTGTCCCGGGGCAGCACTGGTGACTGCCCTGGGGCGACTCTTACTGCAAGGAGGAAGTCAGGCCGGAAGCAGCAGTCTTGGCCACAGGAGGAGCCAGATGATCCACATCGGGCACCTAGCCTGGTGGTAGGATGTAAGGACACTCCGAGGGCGGGCTGTCACCCTTAACAGACTCAGGCATGAACGGGAAAGAGTAGACAGTGTCACAAAATCCTGGTTTGTCACCAGGTGCTAGAGCCAGCCCTGCCTCTTCCCAGGCTGTGAGCTGGGGTGGATGTGTGCACGACTCCCAGCCTGTGATCTGGGGCCAGTGTGTGCACCACTCCCAGCCTGTGATCTGGGGCCAGTGTGTGCATGACTCTCAGGCTGTGATCTGGGGCCAGTGTGTGCATGACTCTCAGGCTGTGATCTGGGGCCAGTGTGTACACCACTCTCAACCTGTTATCTAGAGTGAGTGTGTATACCACTCCCAGCCTCCGTTTCCTCACCTGTGAGATGAAGACAGAGGTTTTCTCATGACTCACCCCAGAAGCCGTTGGTGATGATCCAAGGAAGTGACATCACAGGCCCAGAAAACGCCTGGTGTTTCTTCCTGACGTTCGCCATCAGCAGTAAGGTGTGCGGGCTGGGGGCAGCCTTGCTGGCAGATGGATGCGGGAACCGGGCCCCTTCCCCTTGAATCAATTGATTTCTTTCTCTCTTCCTTTTTTTTTTTTTTTAAATATTTTTATTCATTTATTCTTGAGAGACACAGAGATTGAGGCAGAGACACAGGCAGAGGGAGAAGCAGGCTCCTTACAGGGAGCCTGATATGGGACTAGATCCTAGGACCCCAGAATCACACCCTGAGCCACCCAGGGGTCCCCCTCCTGAATTTATTTCTGTCCTTAGTAAAGGTGTCCCCAGGCTGCAGTTTCTCTGGGAGGAAGTGGGGAGAAAGAGCCAGGCTCTCTGCTGAGAGAAGGTCTGCAAAGCACGTGGGAAGAGCTTGTGTGCAGCTGGGTCACCTCTGCCTTCTGAGCACCGGCCAGGAGGGGAGAAAGCAGGGGAGATGGTGAGCCAACCCCTGGGAGACACGGATCTGGGTCCCCAGACAAGGAGGCCAGAGCCCTTGGTCCTGCTGAGTGGCCTCACGAAAATGTCCGCACATCTCTGAGCTCCAGCTTCCCATCTGCTCCACAGGCAAGTCCCCGAGCCCACAGCAGGGGATGGAATATTAGAGCTTCGTCCAACTCTGAAGAATTAAGAGCCTGGCAGGACGCAGGCCCCCAGCCCATCAGAGTTCGGGGAGCGCTTGGGGTCCCTGAGTTGGGATTTGGCTTACAGATGACACAAGTGAGGCCCAGGGAAGGTAAACCTTGGTCTGTCCCCCGATCTCCCACTCCTGGCCCCTTCCTGCCAGAGGCCTGTGCTGTGTACACACGTGGAAGGAGACAGGTACTTGTGCGCTTGGGGGCAGGTGCGCCCCTGTGCTCGTTCTCTGTCTCCTCCATTTACTGTCTCTGTCACTGTCTCTTTCCTATGTCTCTTCTTTCTCTCTAAACCCAGTTCTATTTTTCCTCCTCTGTCTCCTTGTATTTGGCTCTGAATCTGTCTCTGCCACTCACAGCCGGTCTCTATCCCTCCAGTCTTCCCACCTCCAATTCGTTGATGTCTCTACGGCTCTCCAAACAGTTTGAAATACAAATGAAAATAAAGTCTACAAGCTTGCAGTGGGGGGAGAACCCAGGTTGCAATCCCCGGTGTGCAGTGCACGTGGGGGTCTAGAGATGAGCCCCAATCTCAGGTTCCACAGCAGGGGTTAAACTGGGTCCAGAGAGCCTCACACACAAGAGGGGTCACTGCATGACCTTGGGACTCCCTCGCATCGGTCCAGGTTCTGATTGTGATGAGCAGTGTGACTGCCCACAGTCCTGGTAAAAATAGCCCGGGGAGCTGTGGCGGGCCTCCAGATGTCTGCCTGCCCGGGTCCCCGGAGGGACAGTCGACACCAGGCAGAGTGACAGCCTGCAGGCCAGATTGGGCAAGTGACCTGGCCAAGGTCACAGAGCAGGTGGGCAGCAGAGCTGGGACCAGAGCCCCACTCTCCGACAGCCAGCTGGCACCCTTCACAGCAGGGGAGACCTCCCTGGGGTCCCTGTGAGGTCCCTGAGGCCAGTGGCTGGCCGGGGGGTGGGAACGGGCCTCTTTCTGCCTGCTGTGCACTCACTGTAGCCCTGGGAGGCAGGGGCTAAATCACACCCATTGTCTAGATGAGAAGACCAAGGCTCAGAGAGGTCCACCGACCTGCTCCAAGTCACAGAGCGCTGTTCGGGGGAACCGATGTTCCAATCCAGGCTCTCTGGCTGTAAACGAAGTAATGGATGAAACGTGAATAAAAGTGTGGCCTCTGACCACAGTAGGCAGGGGCGGCTGTCATTTGAATCCTGGGCCACCAAAGGTCACGGAGCTCCTCTCCCCACACTGGCAGGCTGAGCCCACAACCCTTCCCTCAGATTCCATTTCCAGGAGTGGGTAGTGCTGGGAGCCTGGGATGCATGTTCACACCCTAAGCCTGGCCCTTCCCGGAAGAGGGGACCTGGGGAAGTCCTCCATCTCTGGGCTTCCATGTCCCCACCCATGACAGAGGACACTTGATGGTGGTGTCAGCAGGTCGTTGAGTCGAGTCGATGATTCTTACGAGGACAGTGGGGTGGATCAGGCTGGGGTCCCAAGCTGAGGGCAGCCTGAGAGGCCATAATCCAAAAGTTGATTTCTTGGGGGGCAAGATATAGAACGCGTTTTACAAACACAGCGAGGACTGTAAGGGGACCTGAGGTGATCGTGTCTGCCCAAAAGGGCCTTGCCAGTGCCAGCAGGCGGGAGCAGTGCTCCCAGCGCAAAGGGCATGAGAGCAGAGGCAGCCTCGCGGACGTGCCGGGCAGGGCGGCCCCCCTCGATGCGGCCGAGGCAGCCCTGGCACAGCCCCCCGGTGATGGTGCTAAGTCCGTCGCGGGAGCTGCCTCCAGAGAGGACAGGTGCAGGGGAGGAGGAGGAGGCAGGCGGAGAGCCGGCTCCAGGGCTGGGGCTGAGTCATCCTGCAGGGCTGGGGTCTGGGAGCCGGAGGGGAGAGAGCTATTTCTAGAGGGAGAGGAGGCAGGAGATGTGAGTGGACCAGTCAGCGGGGAAGGGCAGAGAGCTGGGGGGGCCTGGGTCCTCTGAAGGGAAAGTCAGCCCCCCGGCCCCTGCCTGCCCCCCGTGTCCTGCTACCTGGTGGTGGGACCCAGTGCCTCCCCGGCTCCTCTGCCACTCCAGCTCCCTGTACCCACAAATGCCCCTACCCTCTCAGCCTTCCTCCCGCTCCCAATCCTCTGCACCTGCCCCCTGTGCTGGCTCCTGGAGCTGTCAGCTAGCCCTGGGCGCCAGGCCTAAGAGGTGGGCCCTGGGGTCTCTAGGACCAAAGGTGCAAATCCACTCACCAACTCGGAGCCAGGGTGACCCTGGGCAAGTCACTTGACCACTGTCTCACCTAAACAATCAAGCGAGCACCGTCTTACCGCAAAAGGTAAGGCTTCCGAAAGAGGTGCCTGCGAATGACCATATGTCATGTGGCTCCGTTTATAGAAACATCCAGAAGAGACAAATCCACAGAGGCAGACAGTGGATGAGTGGGTGTCCAGGGCGGGGCGGATGAGGGAATGGGGTTCCATTTTGCAGGTTTCATTCTGGGGACGGAAATGTCCTAGAAGGGAGGCTGGCGACGGTTGCCAGCTCTGTGAATATATACACCCACCGGATTGTGTGCTTTAAATGGGTGAAGGCTCCCGAGTGCAGGTTCTAGCTCCGGAAAGCCAGTGGAGAAAAGGAGATGCGTGTTCTGTGGCTGGTGTGCGGGGGCGCGCACCTGCCCCCGTCCTGCGCGTGCGCGCTGCTCCCTTGGCCAGAGCATGAGTCATTCTCCAGAGGGTGGGTGCTGAAGGGCAGATGAGGTGACTTTGGAGGAAAGCAGGATGGGCCCGTCGTCCACCCTCAGGAGGAGGCCGCCGGAGCCGGGGGGCCGAGGGACAGAGGCCAGGACTGAGCGCCCAGCTCTGTCTCTCTGTGGCTGGCTGTGTGGCCCCAGGCAAGTTGCTCAGCCTCTCTGGCCGCAGCTTCTTCTGAAGCTTCGGAGGTGATGCTGGTCCCAGTTCTCGCCGCAGGCCTGTCGTTAGGATGAACGAAGCCTTCTGTGCAGGACAGAAGCCGTGGGGCAGAGCGCGCCCTGAGCTCGGGGAAATGAGGGCTCTTGCTGGTGGAGCGGGGGAGCGAGGACGAGGGCTGAGTGAGCAGAAGACCCCGAATTCAGTCCCGCTCCTGCCTGGCACGAGTTTTCCGCCCACGTGGCTAGAGCGCCAGGCTCTCCCCGTGGGCCCCGGCTCCCGTCCCCCCACACCCTCCGCAGTCACGCGCCCTGCATGGTGTTACAGACCCTCCTCCCAGAGTCCTCTTGTTCATCTGTCCACCGAGGGAAGTGGACCAAAAGAAGCTTAAGGTCCCTATTTCTGGTGGCCTTGGCCTCCTCCCTGGCCCCACACACCTCCTGAGCACCTGCTTTTGGCTCTAGGATTCAGCCCTGTCCGGCCCGGGGTCCCAGGTCCTCAATTTCCACTGTCTGGCTTCTCTTCTCACGCAGAGGCAGGAGCCCCCTTTCTGCTGTGTTCCCTCCCTGCCTGGTGTGTTGCAAAGCAATGCTCAGCTGAGCATCTACCTGGGCTGAGGCCCCAACACAGATTCACCTTGGGCTGGATGAATGACCTTGGGCAAATCCTGGCTCTGTGCCTCAGTTTCTCCCACTGGAAAACAAGCCTAATCATTTTGATGTCCCCTTTGCCGTCCAAAGGAAGACAAAGACGAACCCTAGCAACTAGGGGTGGTGAGGGACCGTAAATGGCACTGAGTCCAACCCCAAATCGAATGCTTCAGGACCCCTAACACACCCAAGCTGCTCTTGCATACCTCTGGAGTGATGGGGAGCTCACGACCCGTGCAACCCATTCTGTTCATTTGCTTTGCAACAAGGAACTGCCTCTACCAGGGGACGCACACAGAGGCAGGTGCTGAAGGCTCAGAAACAAGCACGGGCAAGGTGACACAGAGGTAAGGACATTGCTCGGGTTTGAATCCTGTTACCACTACTTCCTAGCTCTGTGTGGATAGTTTCTTCATCTGTAAATGGCTGTCGCAACGCCCTTGGAAGGTCACTGGAAAGACCGCCAGCGGGTAAAGCCCCTGGTGGACACGAGCATTTGTCTCAGGCCAGTCTCCTGCATTCTCGGGAAGCAGGTGCTGTCACCATTCCATCTCTTTCGGATGAATTTTTCTGAGGTGCAGAGAGGTTAGTGAACGCATCTGAGGTCCCACAGTGAGGGGGCAGGTAGACCTAACCTGTGCCCAGGCCCCTTGTCCCTCACGCTTCTCATAAGGGGCCCAGCTCCGTACGGCCCAGCTCCCCTCTTACAAGATGAGTGCTCCGTGCTCCCTGGGAGACTCTGTGAGCCTCCCTTCTTAGAGGTCAAGAGGGGCTGGTGGTTTTCCAGAGTTATTTTTAGCCCTGGCCCCACCTCATTGTTTTAGATCCAGAGCACAGAGCCTCTGAGGTCCCTGTGTACCCGGCCAGCACCCTGGGTGTGTAACCTTAGCAGCTTTGCTAAGGAGCACAGATGATAAGTTGACTGGAACCTGAGCTCTGACCCATCCTACTCCCACACCAACCGGGCTCCACTGGAGGTGACTCAACAGAAGCTGCCCTCCCCCACCTGTCCCAGCCAGCTGGCATCCACAGGTGGGCACGGGGCAGCACCCCCGGGGGCTGGACAGGAGGAGCCAGCTCTGGGCAGTGAGCTCAGCCATGTCCACTCAGCCCCAGGTCAGCCTGCAGGAGGGCCCCCTTCCCAGTGAAGGGGATGGGAGGGGACAAGAGCCACCCGGGCAGTGTCATGCGGCAATGAATCCTGTGGCGCCAGACTGCCAGGGGCAAGTCTGAGCTCTGCTGGTGTGATGTTGGGTGAGCTGTTTAACCTCATTATACCTGGTTCTTCATCCACAAATTGGGCTTGGAGTAGTGATCATCTTACACAATTGTTGTGATGATTTATTCCAAATCACACGTGTGAAGCCCTTAGCACAGCACCCAGCACAGAAAAAGGGCTTGTGAATGGGAGTTGTTATACACCCACATGTTTATACAACAAATTGCTTCAAGACAAAGTACTCGAAGGCTTAGTGGCTTAAAATAGTCAACATGTATTTATTATCTCATGGTTTCTGTGGGTCGGGAATTTGGGAGCCGCATGGCTGGCTGGTTCTTGATCATGGCCATGGGGCTGTGCTCATCCGAATGCTGGACTGGGGCCGGAGGGTCTGTGTCCACTGCAGCTCCTTCACAAGGCAGGCAAGTTCGTGCTGGTGATTGGCCTGTGGGCCTCTCCACAGAGCTGCCTGAGTGTCCGCCCAGCAGCTGGCAGTCCCCAGGGTGGGTGGCCCAAGACGGTGAGGTGGGGACATACCATCCTTTACGACCTAGCCTCGGAAGTCGCACCCTGTCATCATGCAATACCTTATTGGTGACACGGGTCCCTGTGCTCAGTGTGGGAGAAGATGATACAAAGGTGACAGAGGCTGGCTAGCTGGTGCATGACTCAGGGATACAATAGCTACCCAAATCACAGTTCTTGTTCTCGCTGCCAAGTGGAAATGTGTGTTTGTGCATGTCTGTGTCTGCATGTGCATATGTGTGTGTGGGAGGGTGAGTGCAAAAAAAAAAAACACAGAGCAAACCCCAAAGAAAGCCCTGAGACACTCTCTATAATGGAAACAAACAAGGTGCCGTGGTGGCCCATAACAAAGTGGTCAGGGGGAAGGGTGTTCCGGGCAGAGGGAACAGCATCTGTGCACCGTGAGAGGAGGCCGTGTGGCAACCTTGGGGCTGGCCTTCCTGACTCCAGCACTCATTTGCTTCCCCTGTGGGCCTGGTGTGGGGATCACAATAGTCCCTACCCCCTGTGGGTTGGAAGGTTAGGGATGGGACCACAGGGGGAGCCCTGCGCACGGCCTGGCACAGAGTAAGTGCTGGGGAAAGTGGAGTCCTGATCATTATTCAGCCTTGGCATGCAAACATGACAAAGACCTGGCCCTGTGTGAAACCAGGATGCCCAATGGGATTGAGGCCTATTGGAAGCATTTCATGATGCCGCTCTCCCTTCATCTAGCACTGTCATCCAGTGAGGGAGAAGCCTAAGAAGCAGGCACAGAGCACCCTGTGGCCTGGGCGTGGGAGCAGAGCTGCCGCAGGTGGGGGCAGGCGGATTCCTCTGACCCTATAGGGGAGGGATGCATGGGAAGGTCTCCCTTGGGAGGGCACGGGAACCTGGAAAGACAAAGCCAGGATGCAGACTAGAAGGGAGCCCACAGGGTGGGTGCATTAGGGAGCAGCAGGCAGTTGAGTGTAGTTTTGGGAGCTGAAACCCTGGGACTCTGGCAACAAGGAGGGAGGAGAGGGAAACAGGCCGAGGGAGGAGAGAGGGTGGACCTGGAGCATCACATTTGAACTGGCTCTCTGGTGGGGTGGGGATCGATGAGCAGGAAAGAGACAGAGAAACAGATTGATTTGTGTTCTAGAAGCTCCTTCTGGCTGCAGGGGCAGGGGAGGGGCAGTGAGGCGGGTGGAAACACAGGTCCAGGCTGGAGATGGTGAAGCCTGGCCCAGGGCAGTGGACTTGGGAGTGGAGGGGCGGGAGGAAGGGAGGAAGCTGAGGGGGAGGGGAAGCAAGGCTCCAGCCAAGACTCCCCTCCTTTCCTAATCAGCCCCCCACCCGTTCTCTCCCCAGCCCTAAGCTGACAGGCAGAAGCAGGAGCCTGTGGGGCCCGTTCAGCGTCCCTCCCTATGGCACTTAGGTGGGCTTTGGCTATCACTCCTGGAGTCCCCACTTGCATCCCCGCGCCTACCTGCGCGCACACCCCACCTCATTTAAAGCCACGGATCAGAAGGTTAATTAATGTGCCACAGTCACACAGCTGGGGAGAGAGAGTCGAGATTTCCCCCAATTCCCTAATACACGGGACGTGCCTCCACCAGAGCCTGGCAACAGCAGGCACTCAATAAATGCTCACCACTCCTCCTGCCGGGATCTGCAGTGAGGTCTGCGGTCCTCGCGGCTCCACGGGTTTGCCCGTCTGTCCTCCCCACTGGGCTCTGCGGGTCAGGCTGGCCTGAGGGTCACCGGCGGGCGCCCGGGCAGGCTCAGAGCAGGTGCTCAGCGACCCTGAGTGAATGAAGCTCCTTGAGGACAGGGCTACATTCGTCTCTAAGAACCACGGCATTTCCTCACCTGCAGGAGGACGGTCCTTCAGGGCACTTTCGGCTCAGCCTCGTCAGTTTGCAACCAGGATCTGGCGTGATGGAAGATGACCTCTGTGGGTCCCCAGGGAACCCCCGGGGAGCGGAGACCTCCTCGGGGCCACTAGGTGGCGCCAGCGGCTCACAGGTCTCCCTGAAGGCGGGTCCTAGGGAGGAATTCCTGCCCGGGGCCTACAGGGACCGGCCACCTGCCCCTCCTGCTGCAGACCCGCCAGCCGCCTGGGGCAGGGTGTGTGGGGGCTGGGCACGGGTTTTAGGGTCAGGCACACCTGCACCTGGAGGCTGCACAGCGGGCCATCCTCTTAGTGAGTGTCCTGCATCCCCTTGGGGTCAGCTCACCCGATGACCCTGGGCATGTCACATGACCTGACACCTCAGGTTCTTCATCTGGGCTGGAGATGATGGCAAGTGTCCTCTGGGGCACCATGGAGACCAAATGACCCCAAGCATGGATATTCTCTCCTGCCTCGGGGCCCAGAGCTTCAGGGAGTGCTGTCACTGGACGTTACTCCTTGTCCCTGAGTCTCCCCTGGGAAGAATCTCAGGCAGCACGCCCAGAGATCTGGGTCGGCATTTGGCAAGTCCCTTCCCATCTCTGGTCTCCTGTTGGCCTCAACCAGCCTTGAGAGACACGGGGTGTCATGGAAAACTAAGGACTTGGAGGCCAGACAGACTTGGGTGTGAATCCCTCCCACTTCTCCTCTTCCCAGCTGTGTGACCTGGGGCCTCTCTGGGCCTCTCTGGTAATTACCTAATTACTTGTGATTATTTGTTCTGTCTCTCGGCTCCGTTGTAAGTTCCATGAGGGCCAGGACCGTGTCTCTGCAGCTTACCTACAAAACACTTGGCTCAGTGTCGGACACAAAGTAGGTCCTTGATAAACAGGACCCAGTGTTCTTATTAATTCTTATTATAATCGCGATTACTATATGCATTCAACAACAGTAGCAAGCTCTGTGTTCAGAGCTTTCCCTGCACTATTTCAAACAATCCCCAGACATTATCTCTATTTTTTAAAAAGATTTTTTTTTATTTATTTGACAGCGAGAGCGAGCATAAGCGTAAGCGGGAGTGGCAGGCAGAGGGAGGGAGAAGCAGGCTCTCCACTGAGCAGGGAGCCCCATGTGGGGCTTGATCCCAGGACCCTGGGATCACTACCTGAGTCTAAGGCAGATGCTTAATTGACGGAGCCTCCCAGGTGCCCCCATTATCTCTATTTTAAGGGTGAAGAAACACACCCAGAGAAGTTGGGTCCTTGTCCAAGGTCACACAGCTACAAAGAATCCAAATCTGGGATTTGAAACTCAGCTCCATGACCGATTTGTGTTGGCAGATAGAGAAGTGGAATAATGCCCTCCAAGGATACCTGCATCCTCATACTCAATGAATGTTACCTGACATTAAAAAGGCAACCCTGCAGGTGCGATCAAGGATCCGGAGAGGAGAACATTATCCGGAATTATCCAGGTGGGCCCAAGGAATCCAAGGATCCTTCTAAGAGGGAGGCTGGAGTGTCAGAGTGGAAAGATGGTAATAGGCAGCATGCATCCTAGAAAAGGCTTCCCCGCTCAGGCCTCCAGAAGGAACCAGCCCTGCTGACATCTTTCGCCCAGTGAGACTGATTTGGAGCTCTGGCCCCCAGAACTGTAAGGTAATGAAGGTGTGTTGTGCTAAGCTACCCAGTGTGTGCTCATCTATTAGAGTAGCAAGAAACTCATCAACAGACAAATGAGATAATGTTTAAAAAGCTCCTGGCATCCAGTTAGAGCTCCCTAAATGCTCTTTCCTCACCCGTCCTAACCCTCTTTTTTCTTCCAACTATAATGATATAACAGAGGGGGAAGGACTTTTGGGATGTTGCTGCTCTACAAGTCCATTTTACAGATGAGGAGCCTGAGGCCAGAGTTACGGGAGGCCTTGCCGCGTCTCCCAGAGGTGCGCGAGGGGAAGGAGGGCTCCCCCGGGCCCGGTCCTGGAGCTGCATGCTCTGTTCTTCCAGACACCCTGCACTGGGCAGCCAGGGAGCTATGGGTTCATCCAAACCCATTTTCCAGGTGACGGAACTAAGGCCTGGAGTTGCCCAGGAGAGTTGCGGCTCGAACCCCAAGCTGACAGGACCCGAGCAAGCCCAAAGCCCTGGGGATTCCTCCTCCCCCCACGCACTGCCCTCTCCTAGGGAGCAGCTCCTGCATATTTATCCCCAGCAGACAGGGGCCGGCGGGGTCTGGGAAAGCCGAGGCTAGAGCAGCCCAGCTGTGGTGGAAGAATTCAAGAGCAGCTCCTTGGTGGCCTTCAGCCTGGGAAAGCTCTGCTGCCTTCCTGTCCCCGCCTGCCCCTCCCGGGGCCCTGTCCCCACAGCTGTGCGCAGTTCCCCGGAGGCAGCGTCCAGTGGAGCTGGAGGGAGGAATAGACCCAGACTAGGGGACTTGATCCTGATCCCTGATCCTCAGCTGGTGGGTGGTGGCACCAGCCTGGATTACCCTGAACCTGGGGCCTGGGCTCGTCGGGGGGACCATGGGTCTCCCTGCCCAGGGACGTGGGGCCCCGGGGCGGGGACTGTAACACCCAGCGACACAGGTATGTTCTTCCTAAAGCACACCCCCCACTGGCATCCTCACCCCACAATGGCCCCGCAAAGGGCAGCCTGCTACCCCGTCCCATTTGTGGGTTGAAGAAACCGAGGCTGGGGGGAGGAGTGGCTTGCCCAAGGTCAAGGTCCCATGTGGCAGTGCTGGGCCTCCACCACCTGCATGAGCTCTCAAGGGATGACCCTGGAAGTGACTCTGGCCGGCTCTGGTCCCAGCCTTGCTGTGGGACCTGAGCAACCTCCTTCCTCTCTGAGCCTGGGCTGTCTCCTCTGTAATCACAGAGATAAGAGCAGGGAGGTAGGGGGGCCGTGCCCCGGGCACCTGGTAAATGTCCCATCACGGCTTACCCCCGTCGCGGGCACACTTCAGTTTCTCTTTCTTTCTTTCTTTCTTTCTTTCTTTCTTTCTTTCTTTCTTTCTTTCTTTCTTTCTTTCTTTCTTTCTTTCTTTCTTTCTTTCTTTCTTTCTTTCTTTCTTTCTTCTTTCTTTCTTCTTCTTTCTTTCTGATTTTATTTATTGATTGATGAGAAACACAGAGAGAGGCAGAGACACAGGCAGAGGGAGAAGCAGGCTCCCTGCAGGGAGCCCGATGTGAGACTCAATCCCTGGACCCCAGGATCACACCCTGAGTCGAAGGCAGACGCTCAACCACTGAGCCACCCAGGGGCCCCTACACACTTCAGTTTGTAACGAACCCCAAATAATACTGGGCATGTGCTGTGTGCGGGACCCCGCCACAGAAGCCACAGCAAACCAAGTAAGCGTGCTGGCTAACCAGGGTGGTAGAAAGGTCTAAGTGCAGGGGATGGGGGATGCGGGGTGGAGTCGGGGGGCTGTCTACACAGAGGTGAGGGCATGACCACGTGGCTGTCGGGGGAAGGTGGCTGGGCAGCACAAGGTGGGGGCTGCCCGGCATGTCCAAGCAAACCAAGAGGTCAGGGAGGGCTGAGCGGTGAGCCCCCAGGGGGTGGCAGGAGAAACTTGGGGTAGGGGTGCGGTGGAGCCATGGAGCACGGCATCTGGCAGCCGGGCTGTCCCACGAGTGAAGTGGGAGCCATCAGAGAGTGTCCTCATGGTCAACAACACCCCCAAAGCCTGAAACAGGGCCTTAGACCCTGGGCTGCCATCTGAGGAGTGGGATGGCCACTCTCCACCACCCAGGACTGTCCCCCCCGGGGCCCACCCCTCCCTGTGATGCTCCTGGAAAGGATCAGATGGGGGGGGTGGCAAGGCAGCGTTACTAAAAGGGAGTTTGGAGGTGGTTTGGATGACAGGTGAGGCAAGGAGCTGGGACAGGGAGAGGCTGTCCCAGGCCACCCATACACAGTGGCCGTGTCAGCAGCAACCCCTGCAGCTGCTGCCTCCCAGGGCGGCCCCTCCTGCTGCAGGGCCCCGATCACGGGACGTCTCGTTCTCCTGGCCACATCCAGGGAGTCCCCAGGGGCACCCTCTGGGTTTGCCTTTGTGGAAGGCCTCTCTGGCTAAGGATCCCTTCCAGGCTGTGGCGCTGCCGCCACGTCTGTCAGAACCTGTGCACAACCAGGGCAGCTGTCCCACCACGTGCATGTGCGTGGGCTCGGCCCCGTGCCTGCCTCCTCCCCGTCACCTGGCTCCCTAGGACTTCCATTCCAGGCACAGACCTGGGGACACAACAAGCAACTGCTCGCTGCCCCACGTCCAGGATTGTCCTGTTGGAACAGTAAACAAAATAAGAAGCTCCTGACCTCTCTCTCTTTTTAAAGATTTTATTTATTTGAGAGACAGAGAGAGCATGTGCATGGGGTGGGGGAGCAGAGGGAAGAGAGACAGTCTCAAGCAGACTCTGTGCTGAGCGAGGGGCCTGATGCAGAACTCGATCTCACGACCCTGACGTCATGACCTGAGCCACCTAACCCCCTGAGCCGCCCAGGCACCCTTCCCTGACCCCCTTTTCTGCATTCCGTGGAGGTCTATGGCAGTTCCATAGCTGCCACTGCCAGCTCCTCAGCTTCCCTTCAAGAGGAATGAACCCCCACCACCCATCCCGTCTCTGGTTCTCTAGCCTTCCTCCTCTCCATCTTACTGCCCATTGGTCCAGTTAGTCATCTTTCAATGCTCCCACCCATATGTCCATCTATCCACCATTGGTCTGAATAGCCACCCATCTCTGTCTGATTGCTGTTGATCCATCCTGTCTCATCCATCCAGCCCATCCACCCATCCATCCGCCCATCCATCCATCCATCCATCACCCATCCAACAACTCGCCCACCTGTCCACCCTTCCACCTGTCCATCCATCCATCCATCTACTCATCCATCCATATCTTACACTCTCCCTCATTTACCTGTTCTCCACCCCAAACTTACCTCTCTGCCTGTGCATTGATCTACTTATCCACCCATCTACCTAAACTCTTACCGATTTCCCCACCCAGCCATCCATTTACCACCTCCCTCCCATTCACCCATCACCCCACCCCACTTCCTAATGTCCAACTGACATGCCAGCTTGTCTACTGGTCCCACCCACCCATTCATGTCACGTCAATAGAGACGTATCCTTTGTGCTCAGCATCGTAGTATCACCAGCTGTAGTAACAGCTACCACTACCACCTACCAGACGGACTCTTGTTTTACACCAAAAATTCTACCTACTTTCTCCCTCGGTCCTCCCAACAACCTACCCTATTTGACAGTTGGAGGGGAACAGGCTGGACAACCTCAACTGGACAACTGTCACATTGCTTAATTAATAGCGGCTCTACAAGGGAGGTATTGCCGTTATTTTCCAAACACAGAAAGTGGGTTTGCCTGAAGTCACAGCTCTAACAAATGACAGGATTTGGACCAGAGCGCCAACTCTAAGTTTGGTGCTCTTCCATCTGACCACCACTGCCTGGGCTCTGACCTGAGCGTCAGGAGACCCACTGTCCAGCCCTGGCAGCCACCCTGGTGTGTGACCGTGTATGACAAAGTTGGGTTTGGGATCTCAGCTGTCTTGCCCGAATAAGAGGGGGTTGTGGGAGGGGCTCTTGATGTGCAGGGTTCCTGCGGCTCTTCAACTTTTCCCAAAACCTGGTTCTCATGAAAGCCTGTGTAGGGCCAGGAGAGGAGCTGGGTCAGCCAGACATGGCTCAGCCCAGCATGGACCCACTCATGACTCTGTTTCACTCACCCACCCCATATCAGGGCATGGCCCTGGATGTCCATTTCCTACCTTGACTTCAGAGCCAGGCAACACACCACCAGGGAGGAGTGGGGCAGCCCCCTGAGCAGAGAAGAGTCATGTCTGCCACCAGCTTGCTGTGAGGTCTCAACATTCCCCTCAATTTTCTCGTCTTCCCAATGGGCTAGTGATACCCACCTCAGAGGACTAAACGAAGCAATACAATGTGAACACACCCCACACGGCCTCTCCTCTCCCTTCCTTATATGTGAACAACAGGGTTGGGCTTGAGCAGAGGTCCCAAGGGCGACTCGTGGGTGAACTTCAGAACAGGAACCTGAAACCGTATGCAGGATTTCATGTGTGCATGTGCCACCTTCTACCAAGAAGGTCTATGTCTTCCATCTAATTGGCAAGAGGCCCATGATATTGTTGCTACTAATCATTTATTGAGTGCCGACCCTGAGCCACTTCGGTACTAAGTACTAATACACCTTATCTCATCCAATCCTCAGCGGACAGTGAACCCAGTTGTGATCCAGCTCCGGGACTCTGGAGCCTCATTGCCCGGGATTAAATCTTGGCACCATTACTCTTCAGCTGTGTGAGCTTGGGCAGTCACAGACCTAACCACGCTGTGCCTCATTTTCCTCATCCCTAAATTACATGACAAAGTATTTGCTTCATAGGGTTGCTTAGAGGAGTAAGTGTAGTTACAGACCTTAGAGCCACACCTGTCACTAAGCAAGAGCTTAGTAAACACTGTCGTAAAGTAGATAAGGAAAAGGGGGCTCAGAGAGGTCATGGAGCTTATCCGGGGTCAACCACTGAGAGAGCCCAGATTCTAACCCAGATGGCCTGACATTGGCACCCTTATACTTAATGCCTATGTTCAATGGATGATGCTCTCAAAAGGACCCTGACCTCTCGCCATGCTGCTCCAGTTCTGACACTGGGGACTCTGGACCTTACTGGCAAGGCAGAGAGGCCGGCCTGGATCATCTCTAAGGTTCCCTGCCCTTTCTGACCTTGGAGGCTCCTCCGTGGGAGCCCCAGTCTGGGGGCGCAGACTCAGCAGCTGACATGCCCCTGGAGGAGCTGTATAAAAAGTACAAGAACCAGAGTGAGCGCGAGCACGTGCGTGCACCTGAACATGTGCACACCCCCTGCCACCACCCAGAAGGTGCAGCTCCCAGGGCTCCCTGCATAGCCTCCCAAGGGAGGCGCCCCCGCAGGCTCCGCTCCTTGCCGGAGCCATGTGACACATTGGGGGGACGTGGGTGGGAGGAGGAGAAGAGCTCCCCGCTTACTGACAGCTCTCCCTCCGGGGCAGGGAGCTCCGGGGGCTGCAGCCCTAGCCCCACATGGCTTTTCTCAGCCTGGAGGGGGGTGGAAGATGGGCTCTCCTGGGCCACTTCTTGCCTTGCTGTGACCTGTGTAAGCAAGGTCTTTGCTTCTCTGGGCCTCACCTTGCTCATCCATAAAGTGGGGACAGTTGCTGCGACCCCACTGGGTTGTGGTGAGCGAGGCAGGAGAAGGAGCATGCATGTCAAATATCCAGCCCCCAGCAGACTCGGCACCCCGGTTCCCTCTCATTTCTTTCCCCAGGAGGCAGAGAGGGACTCCCGGGCTGAGACAGGTGGCCTCCTTCGGCACCTGGTGGTGGGAGCAGTTTAGCTGAGGCAGGGGCTGAAGACCTGGCATGGGCTGGGGTGGTCTGTGCGAGTAAAGAAGTTACAGGTTCTTGACATCAGGAAAATTGCTCTGGACAGCTCACCCCGTGGCCTTGCAGAGCTGAGTAAATAAGTCTTCTTCTCCCTCCAGGCCTCAGTCTCCCTTTTGTCCAACTGGGTCTCTGGGAACTCCACCAGCGTGACCACCCTATGGGATCCACTGGGCAAGGCTGAGGGCTGGGGAGGGCCAGCAGCCCTCTCCTCTCCCCACACATGTGTTCATTTACTCACTCCTTCAGCAAAGACCCTCTGAGCACCTACTAGAAGCCAAGTTCTAGGTGCTGGGGGCACAGCAATGGTCAAGGTTATACCTTAGGAAGCTGCCATTCTGATGGAAGCAGTCAGATCCTGCCTGGCAGGTAGTGATGAGCCTTAGGGAAGAAAATAAAACAGGGAGATGTGTAGTGACTGTGGTGTTTGTCAGGTAGAGAGGGTCAGAGGAGGCATCTTCCAGGTGGGGGCACATTTGAACAAGACCCTAAAAGAGTCAAGTGGAGGCCACACGAATATCTGGAGCAAGTGCATTTCCAGCAGAGGACGCAGGGAGTGCAAAGCCCTGAGGCTGGAATCTGCTTGGCATTTGTGACAATTGGCAAGAAGGCACTGGGGCCAGAGTACCGTGAACCAGTCGGGTGGGAGGAAGCAGACAGGGTCACAGAGGGAAAGGTGAGGGTAGAGGAGGTGATATAGAAGTGGGAAGTGGGTTAGGGATCCTTGCCTCCCGGGCTAGGGAGAGAGGGAGTATGCTTTGGAGTCATTCCTCTGAGACCCCTGCCTCCAAGGCCAGTAAGCTGCTAGGGCCTAGCAGATAAGCAAGAACACACTCTTAAAATTCTGGGTTCAACCTACGAGCCCTAAAGCAATCAGGGATCATCTGGTCCAGCCCTCTTTGATCACATGAGCCCACACTACAGATAAAGAAACTGAGGCTCGAAGGGGAAAAATGACTCCCCCTGCCCAGGACCCCAAACCACATAGTGTGCCTCAACCCTGAGGCACGTCTCCCCACTTTGCCGCGCTACAGCCCTCTCTCAAAATGATGTTTGTGAAAATTAGTCTCAGTAAAGATAGCTAAAAAGCATGGGTTGGGATGTTTTTAGCTGCCTGAAAGCCGGATAAAAGGTTCTGTTGTTGCAAAAATGCTCTTCTTGTGTATGCTATACGCATCCATCAATTTCAGAAATTATCCAGCCTCACTAACTAAAAATGACGGGTGCTTTTTGAATTTGAGATGAAGAGGGGTTTTTTTTTTGGTGCTGTTGATGGTGGTTTACTCATGTCAGACTCTTTTCCTACCCTGAGTGTAATATCCTAAATTTCAAGGAGGCAGGGACTGATTTTTTCATCTCTGCAGCCCTGGAAAAGTAGGTACACCATGAACATTTACTGAAGAGAAGGTTTCTCCTGAATGGCCATTCAGAAACCTACGATCACGAGATCCTCTGTATTCAGGTGTAGGGGCATGGTCATACAGTGGATGGATGGATGGATGGATAGATGAATTTGGGTCAAAAAGACATGTCTTTGGGGCACCTGGGTGATGGCTCGGTCGGTTGAGCATGAGACTCTTGATTTCAGCTCAGGTCATGATCTCAGGGTTGTGAGATTGAGCCTTACATCAGGCTCTGCACTGAGTGGGGAGTCTGCTTGAGGTTCTCTCTCCCTCTGCTCCATCCCCAGGCTCACCTGAGAGATATATATATATATATATATATATATATATATATATATAATAAATAAATAAATAAATAAATAAATAAATAAAATTTTTTGGGGGAGAATGATAGGTCTTCAAGTTATCAGGAACCACAAGCTTGAGACCTCTGGGCATTAGGGTAAGGAAGAGAAATCATATTCTTAGGGGTAGATTATGGGTGAGGAAGTAGCCAAAAGCTTGAAAAGAAATTTCAAATCTTGGGACACCTGGGTGGCCCAGTGGTTGAGTGTCTGCCTTCAGCTCAGGTTGTGATCCCAGGGTCTTAGGATTGAGTCCCACACTGGGCTTCCTGCAAGGAGCCTGCTTCTCCCTCTGCCTGTGTCTCTGCCTCTCTCTTTGTGTCTCTCATGAATAAATACATAAAATCTTTTTAAAAATTCTAAATCTGGATTCCTCCTTCCAGAGTTAAGATCCAGTCACATCAATGCTACCGGGCACCTGCATTAGTCAGCTCTCACCAGGCTATGCTGTGTAACAAGCATCCCCAAACTCTGCTTCTTACAGCAACACTATTTATCTCCTGCTCCTGCTGCATGAACATGGCAGAGGCTCAGCATTTGTGGCTCGGGTCCCATCTGTGCACAGTCAGGTCTGTTCCACACACCTCTCATTCTAGGGCCCTGCCTGAAGAAGCAGCTGTTAGCTGGGATGCACGTTCTCATGGCTGAGGGCTGCAGCCCAATGAGGAAGGAGAAAACTTTCAACACCTCTTTAGGCCTCCACTGGAAACTTCCACCCTGTCAGTGAGGCCCACATTTTGAGGGGGAAAATCAAGTCATATGGCCAAGCTCAACACCAATGGGCAGGGCTGGTGAGGACTATTTGCTGAACAGTAATATCACTTATCACTGGGACTTAGGGGACCCTGAGTCTGGTGGGTTTTAAACTATTCTCAGAAACACTCCCAACCACCTTGGGCCACAGTGAATTAGGAGATGTTGGGCTTGGAGGAGCCACAAGTGGTCAGGGTTCCAAGACCTCCACCTCCAGCAAGAACACTTCTGCGGCATCTGTCAGGTTGCCACATACCTTTAGATTTGAAATCTACTTTTTTGGGGGGGAAAAAAGACATATTAAAAAATAAACAAAAAAATTAATTTTAAAAAATAAGATATTTTCTTAAAAAGTCATTGTTCTAAGTCCCCCCACATTATAGAGATGGAGACTGAGACCTCAGGAGGAGACAAGTACGACGCTGATCAGCAAGAACTCCTTGATGGGCACCCAGGTACTGACTTGGTGTTCACAAACTCATTCAACAAACATTTGCCATCCACCAATTCTGTGCCAAACTTTAGCAATCAGAGCATTCTTCTTTATTCAGTCTCTGTTTTGCCAACATTCTTCATCCATTCATTCATTCAATCTGTATTTCTGAGGAACTACTATGTGCCAGACGGTGCTATAGGCCCTGGAGAGACAGCAGTGAGCAAACCAATCTTCCGACCCCATGGAACTTGCATTCTAGGCGAGACCCAGATCACAAATAAGATAAGCTGCACAAAGTGTAGTAAGTATTATGAATAATAATGAAGCCGAGAGAGGGGGTAGAGTGCCGGAGGGGCTATTTTGAACAGAGTAGCCTCTTTGTCTAGAGACTTAAGCAGATGGACAAAGCAGGGACAAAGGCCCTAAGGTGGGTGTATAACCAGGGAGCTGGAGGCAGGCAGAAGGCCTGAGTGGGAGTGGGCCTGGGGGCCCGAGTGGTGGTTTGAGCCTCTGAGGTCCCAGGAAGGAGTCTGGCTTTTTTGCCAAGTGAGGTGGGGGCGCCTTTGTGTGGCTGGCATCAGGGGAGGGGTCTGATCTGCCTGTTGTTCAGGGACAGACTGTGTGACGAACGGAGGTCAGGGGGACCTAAGAAGGAGGTTCTTGTACCATGTAGGGCTCAGAGGGCCGGGGGGCTGGTTTCGGGGTGTGGCCAAGACAATGCCAGGCTTGACTCCACTTCATAGAGGTCAGAGTCCTGGAAGAGCAGGATGGCAGGTGTCCCGGAGCCGAGCAGCAGGGGCTGGAACCAGGGAACAGGCAGGGCCAGCTTCCAGGAGTGACAGACAGGGGACAGCGCCAGTTCCTTCAGGGGCGGGGCCGAGGCCTTAGAGGCTCATGGGCTGGAATTGGGGCTTCCGGCGGGGTGGGGAAGGCCTCCCAGCTGCCAGCCCCCAGGAAACGACCCAGGATGACGGCCAGGTCTGATCTGTGCTTCTACCCACGCTCAGAGCCCAGCTGCATTAGCCACCCAACCCCACCCCAACCAATCAAAGCTGGTGGATCTGAGCTGAATCGAAGGTGACTGCTTGCATCTCCTGAGCAACACTTCAGGTCCTGCCCCTCAAGAAAGAGGTGAAAGACTTTCTGCCGGTGCCCAAGGAGCCAATCTCTGTCTCTAATTGTAGAACCTGAGCTGCATCCCCTAAAGATCACCCATTGCTCACAGCCTCCAAGTTCCTAAGCACCCATGGAGAGGCCCCCATGGCAAGGCTAGGGCCCCCAGCCAGTGGTCAGAATCAACGGCCCAGCATGTCAGGGAGCTGCCCTGGATGTGGGTCTTCCAATCCCAGACCAGCCTTCGGATGAGGGCAGCCCCTGGGTGATGTTTGACCACAGCCTCATGAGAGCCCTAGAGTCAGGACAACATAGCTAAGCTGCTCCCAGATTCCTGACCCACAGAGACTGTGTGAGATCATAAGTGTTTACTGTTTTAGCCACTAAGTTTTGGGGATGATTTGTTATACAGCAATAGACGACCCATCTCCACCACCTCATCCTGCCAAGTCTGGCTGCCAGTGAGTGGCCTTTGGATGCAGCTCAAAATCAGATCAATATCCGAAAAAAGACTTGTCCTCACAACGGCTTTGGCAAAGGATGTCAACCAACATGGATTAGCAGGCTGGTTGGCATCCGTGGGGCGTTTGGAGTTTATGAGATAGTGGGGGTGAGAGGGCTGCATAGGATGGACGCCGGGGCAGTGAGAAGGAGAGGGTAGACACAGCCCAGGGAAGGGCATGAAAAGAACCCAGATTTGGGCGTG
The DNA here is from genome assembly GCF_003254725.2 of Canis lupus dingo. Taxonomy (NCBI): domain Eukaryota; kingdom Metazoa; phylum Chordata; class Mammalia; order Carnivora; family Canidae; genus Canis; species Canis lupus. The sequence continues at coordinate 29,374,421 of NC_064252.1, forward strand.
AAGCCCCCAGGCTGGAGTCTGGCCTCTGTTGCTTGCTAGCCACGTGATGCTGGCAGGTGACCAGGGCTCCTGGGCCTCTGTTCATTGTTTGTCTAATAGACTTCACTGACAGCACCATTGTGAGGTTGCCAGTCTGGTCCCTGACAGCAGCCGGAAGGATCTTTTTAAATTGCAAATCCAATCGTGTCATCCCTCCCTTAAAACCCACCCGTGGCCTCCCACTGCCTGGACCAAGGCTCATGGCCACAGCTGGCCTGAGCCGCTGCCGTCTGCCTGGGCCTGCCCAGCCTGTGCTGTCGTGCTCCCCCTCTTTCTGATATAACTACACACCTGTCCTCTGGTTTCCGAAAGATCCCTCACTCCTTCTGGCCACAGGACCTGTGGCCCCTGTGGAATTTCTCTTTTTTTTTCTTTTTTTCCCTGTGGAATTTCTCTACCTGGAATCTGCCCCCTTCCGCTTGCTAGCTTGTCCGTACCCTACAGGTCTCGGCTGGCGTGGGAAGCCTTCCCAAACCACTAAGTCTGTGCCTCATGGCCCTCCCCAACAGGTGCATTTTTGTGATAAGTGGATACATGTCCCCCCACGAGTCAGTGAGCACCACAGGCATCATCCCTGGCTGTGTGCAAGGTGCAGGCTCATCGCAGGAGCTGAAGTGCTGGTGTGCAGTGGGAGAATGAGCAGAGGGTGGTCCAGACTGGGCAAATTTTCATCTCCATCTCCTTCCCCCATCCTTGGATTGCACTCTGACCTCAGGAGCTCACAGGGACTCAGGACTCAGGCTGAATAAACCTTCCAGGGGCAAAAGCTTCTAGATTTCTATTGGTTCCTAACTTTGGCTGAGCATTCACATTATCTGTAGACTTTTCAAAAAAAAGTTGACGCCTGAGTCACACTCTCAGATTCCAGTGTAGATGTGGGGTGCACAGGACATCAGGAGACCTGCCCCCCCAGCCAAGCCTCAGAACCACTGCCCTGGCTAGAGGGGAGACCAGGAGGAGCCTAGAGACTGTCTCACTGTGGAGGACTGTGGGGCTGGAAATAATAGGAGGAAACCCAGGGGCTCTAATGTGCTAGACGCTGCTGTACCAACTTTCCTTAATTAACTCATGTAATCCTCCAAAGAGTCTGATGAGCAGGATGGTCCATTTCATAGATGGGAACACTGAGGCTGGAGCTACAAAGTAACTTGTGCACAGTTTCCTAGCCACTAGCTGGCAGAAGCAGGATGGTTGAACCCGGGGTAGTCTGGCCCAGCGTCCATCCAAGGCTGGGCCATCCCCCCCTACCCTGGCTAGTGAGTGTTGAGAGATACCCACTGATTTCCCATCCTTGGGTTGGGGGCGCTGATGTGAGTGGGGCTGCTGCACATGTGACATCTCCGTCCCTTGCCAAAGGGATATGCCTTGACCATGGAGCCCAAGTTAGGCAGGCACAGCTGACCCATCCCGGGCTGGGCTTCTCCAGCCCTGAAAAACTCCTCCTGGTGATAGGACCCACACAGCCTTAGGAAGACACACGTCGCTATGGAAACCACGGGACTCTGCAGCCATACCACTGGCTTCGAGGAAACCTTTTCATGGCTCCGCTTGAGGCTCTGCTGTGAGGTGGCCAGGGGAGCTCTGGCTAATTGAGCCCCCCTCCCTTCGGCCAGGATGTCAGGTAAACTCTCGAGTGCGCAGCAGCCTGGGACAGGCCCTCCTCCCCACCACGCACACAGCGCTGTTTCCAGCCCTCCCGTGGGAAGGTGCGTTGGTGGGGGAGGTCTGCAGGTGATTGATGTGTGGGGTTGAGTCTTTAATTAAAGCAGGCATCATGTGCCAGTCAGAAGAAAAGAAAGTTCAACTTGAAGCTGAGGTCATTATCCTGAGCATCATTTCAAGAGTTCTTTCCCATGAGAGGGTGAGTGTGACCTCGTCTGATATCTGAACCCAAATCCTTCTGAAGTGTCCCTCATCTGTCCCTGAGCCCAGCACCTGACAGCATGGGGTCAGTGTGCAGACCCAGCCGCTGCACCGCACGCTGACAGTCAACACCGTGTGCTGGCCCTTAATGAGCATCAGACCTGTGGTCCTCAGCCCTGGCGCCCGGGAGAATCCTCTGGGCCATTGTCTTAAATCATCCACGTCTGAGTCTCACCCTGGTCCAGTTATAAGAAGTTTATGAGCGTGGCACCCAGGGCCAGGCTACTTGGTAAAGTGCAGCCAGGGCTGGGTGCAGGTCCAGCCTCCTCTTCCTACAGTTGGGGATGCTGAGGCTCCAAGAGGTGAAGGGATCTGCCCGTACCTCCCAGTAGACAGGAGCCTGAGGCCGAGGCCAGGGCAGTGCACTTACTGCTCCAAAGGTGGATGTGGGGTAAGGAGCTGGCTCTGAAAAGGGAAGTAGGTGACACCGGGGATGGGGGGTTGGGGGGGTGGGGGCCAGAGCCAGGGAGGAAGGGAGAGCTCTGAGAGAAGATACCATTGTCCTATCCCAGCCAGGAACTGGGGGTGCAGTGTGCGGGAGCCAAATCTCAGCCTCAGCCTACCTTAAAAAAAAAAAAAAAAAACGTGCAAGAGCATAAGTTCTTTGTAGTAAAGGTGTAGTCACCTGGGAGCTTGTTAGAAAGAATCTCAGGGCCATTCCAGACCTACTGACTCAGAGTCTGCATTTTAACAAGATCCCCTGGCGATTCATGTGCATGTTCAAATTTGGGAAGCCCTGTATGGAAGCTCTGATGCTGGAGTCCTGGTTATATGACCTGGGAAAGTTCCAAAATGTCTCCATCTGCTCTAGGAAGGTACCCGAGCCTCCAAATGTTGAAGCCAGAAGGACCAGAGATGGGCAGCGGATGGGCCAGGTGCACACAGCGGAAGTGGCAGAGTGGCTTAAAGCAAGGTCAAGGCTTCCAGTCCAGCGTGTTTCCCTCCACTGTGTTCCCTCCTGGCAGGGAGCGTGGGGGCGGGGTGGGGGCGAGGGGTGCTGCAGACACTCCAAGAGTCCTCCACATTCTTCTTTCTATATTTTGTTCTGGCAGATTCTTTGCTAGAAATCACATCACCCATCTGTAAAACCCCGGGGTTTGGTTCTAGTCCCATGTCTTCGTGATCTAATAAAATAACAAAAGATATCAAAACAAAAACTGGTGCCAAGAAGACAAGTCATTTGAACTGGAGGAAAAAGAATGATGTGTCTACCTTCCTCCTCTTCCTCCTCCTCACTTGTTCCCGGCAGAGTCTTGCGTGTGCCTGTGTGTGCCGTGCCTGTACGTGTGTGTGCTGTCTGCATGCATGTGCGCGAGTGTGCTTTGCAGGCATGCATGTGGTGTGTGCATATGTATATGTGCATGAGGGTGTCTCCGTGTGTGCGCATTGGGCATGCATGTGCGTGCAAGCATTTGAATGTCTGTGTGGGTGTGCATAACTGCACATGCGTGTGTGTTCCTATGCATGTATGGGTTGTACATGTGTGGTGATAGCTGTGTACGTGCCTGTGAGCCCCATGTACGATATGAATGTGTGCTCATGTGTGTGTACAAGCATCTGTGTGAGCAAGCATGCTTGCGCACCTGCGTGCATGCCATGCCTGTGCTGCATGCGCCTTGGGATGTGCCTGTGTGCGAATGTGCGTTCCTATGTCCATGACCAAACGCATATGCCTGCATGTGCATTATCTGTGCATGGGTGTGCTTGTGTATGTCTGTGTGCACATGTGTGTGTCAGGTACTATGGAACATTACGTGACTTGAAGGCTATGTTCAGTAGGAGGGACGGGGATTGGAAAGGCCTCAGAAGCCCCTGACAGCCAAGGGGTTAGCAAGCAGCTGGGTCTCAGCTCAGGTAACCCCAAGGCCGTGGCTTGTAGTTGTTGATATTTTTGATGAGTCAAAAATGTCAGTGTGGAACTTAGCTAGTGAACACGCCTAGCCGGCCACCCAGTGACAGACACGATTGCTTTCAGGAAAAGGACCTCAAAAGAATGCCAGTTGCTAGAGCTCCTCAGAAGAGAGATGAAGACATCTGCAACATTATCTGGGCTTTTAGTCTGCAGAGGGAAGCGGGGAGTGGATTAGGGTGGAGAGAGGGATTTGGCCCTGGCTTAGATCCGGGCTCCTAACGAGCCCACCATATGCTGCTGTCAGCGACCTCCAGGGAAAGTGATTCCCTGAAGTCCTCGGGTGGGGGGAGGGGGAGCGCCTCGGGCGAGGCTGGAAGCGCGCTGCGAAGTCTGCAGAACCTGCTTTGGTTTGTTTGTTTGTTTTTTATAAATTTATTTTTTATTGGTGTTCAATTTGCCAACATATAGAATAACACCCAGTGCTCATCCCATCAAGTGCCCCCCTCAGTGCCCGTCAGCCAGTCACCCCCACCCCCGCCCACCTCCTCTTCCACCACCTCTAGTTTGTTTTCCAGAGTTAGGAGTCTCATGTTCTGTCTCCCTCCCTGATATTTCCCACTCATTTTTTCTCCTTTCCCCTTTATTCCTTTTCACTATTTTTTATATTCCCCAAATGAATGAGACCATATAATGTTTGTCCTTCTCCAACTGACTTATTTCACTCAGCATAATACCCTCCAGTTCCATCCACGTCGAAGCAAATGGGGGGTATTTGTCGTTTTTAATGGCTGAGGAATATTCCACAGGTCACTAACCGGCTGAGACCGCAGCTTCCATCTCAGCTCTGCTCCTGTTTGGGGGGGGATGGCCTGTGGCGGGAGGGTGGGGGGCGCCTGCGGTGGGATTCTTAGAGCTCTGGTCTTCTGCTGCCTCATGCATGTCAAGAACCCTGGGAGGGGAGGGGGGTGCTGGGGAGGAGTCAGACTGATAAATGCATGGAAATGATTAGTGATAATATGTTAATAGCTCATCTATATTGAGAGCTGACAATATGGCAGACGTGAAGCTGAGAGCTTTTATATTAAGTCTAATTATCCTTATATTAAGTAGAATAACATGATTTTCCACCTCCAGGAAATTCTTCCTTGGCAAAATTCTACAAATCCTTCAGAGGCGGCTACAAGTGCTGCCTCCTCTGAGGAGCGATGAGCTCCCTGAGCGGTACCGCCTGCCCCCACCGCCCCCCGCCCCCAGCCTCCCTAAGGTGCCCTGAGGACCTCGGCTGTCCCTCCCCTGTCCCAGCACAGCTCGGGGCTCAGAGAGAGCTCCGGTTTGTGGCGTGGACATTAAATGTCACATGGGCTTCTTCCTTTCCGCTGTCCCTGGGGACCCTGCTCCCCACCCCCTGGACGGCAGCCCGCTCTTTCGCATTTGGGATGAAAATGGTGCAGGCTTTTCCACTTGGGGTTTAATTTCTTGCGAAAACACTGGAGAGCTGAGATGGGTCTCTGGGGGCCCGGCCTCCGTCCCCAGCGGGCAGCACACCAGGATTCCAGTTGCCCCAGAAGGCAGGCTTCCTTTTGGCCCAGTTTGGCCCAGGGGGGCTCGCACCACCCCCTCCCCGCCCGCCCTCCTTGGCTGTCCAGAACCTTCGTCTCTGCCCTGGGATCCCAGCCCCTCCTGCTATCCTTCCCTTCTGGATCTTTCTCAATGGCCTTTGGGTACATCCTGGGAAATGATGATGACACCCGCAACAGTGCCCCTGGAGCACCGAGCTCCCCCATTTTTGTAACCATGCTTCCCTTCCACTTTACAGCCACGATCATTCAGAAGGAAGGAGGAAAAGGTGCCCTTGCAGGGTGCGCATCATGCTCTCCTGCACCGCTCGCACCCTGCTCAGGTGGGCTTCCTCCAGCAACCCCCCAACGCTCGCTGGCCCCTTTCTTGGCAGCTCTTGGCGGCTGGGCTCACCTGTGCCTTCTCAAACCTTCCTGTTCCCTTGGCGTCCACAGCCCCACACTCTAGTTTTCTGCTCTGCTCTCCTTTCTTTGGTTCTCTGTCCTCTCCTAACTTCACTGTTCCTCTGGGTCCTCTTCTTCCTGCTTGGTCTGTCCCATTGATGGTCTCCCCACCCCCATGGTGGCGACAGGAGCTCAGATCTAGGGAGGCCAGCTCCCCCCTCTCCCCGCTTCAGACCCTCAAATCCAGGCTCCTGCTGGGCAGTTGCCCTTGAAGGATCATGGGGGCCTCAGACTCCACACTCTCAAGCTCAATTCGTCTTCCCCTCTTGCTTCCCCCCAACACACAGCCTGCCAACCTGCGCCCTTTCCTCCTGGAGCCCCATCTTGGTGACTGGCACCACCAGTCACCCAGCTGCCCAAATGCCAACACCGACTCTCCACCAGGGCAACACCCCACAGCTGCTGGATCCCAGGTCCACCCTCCCCCCACCATCCCACGGCGTGTCCCCAGAGAGGCTCTTCCATGCCGACAGCTCCCACCTGGACAACTGTGGCCACCTCTTACCTGCTTCCCTTGCCTCCTTTCTTGCTCCTCAACCCTACCCTACAGCCAGGGCGGGCTTCCAAAGGGGTAGTTGATCATGTCTCTCTCACTCATTTACCTGCTCCTGATGTATTTATTGAAGACCTACTGTGTGCTGGGTACTGTGCTATGCTGGACGTGTGCCTTAGTCCTGTGCAGTTCACACTCCAGGGGAAGAGACATACAGCAGCCACACATTATAGAGTCAAGTGGTAATAAGCTTATCTGGAAAGATAAAGCAGGGAAGAGGATGGAAAAGGACTGACTGAGAGAATCTTAAGTAGAGAGACCAGGAGAAGCTTCTTTGAAGAGGTGATATTTGTGAATGGAGTGGCCAAGGGAGTAGTGGAGTCTGTAGAGGAAGCACTGTTCAAGGTAGAGATAATGGCCAGTGCAAAGGCCCCATGACAGCTGAGTATTTAGTGGGCTTTTGCTCTCTATGCTCCACCTACATTGAGCTCTAGTCCCTTGTACACTCTGCTTAAAAACCTACTCCCTCATTCTCTTTGTTAGCTTTTAATTTGTTAGATTCCACCCCAGGATCATCTCCCCCAGAGAGGTCAGTGCAGATCCTCACCCCAGCTGGATTAGGGGCACCTCCTCTGAGCTTCCACAGCCCCCATCGGAGCATGTGACTGACTACATCACAATTGTTGTTTGTTGTCTGTTCTTTGTGGAGCAGGGACTGTATCTGATTCATATCTGTGCCTCGAGACCTGGACAGTGAAGACAGTCGAGTAAATGTTTTAAGTTCGTATCGCTGCCTAACCAACCACTCCGAAGTCAGTGGCATGAAACAAATGCTTTATTCTGTTCTCAGATCCTGGGATCAGGAATTTGGACAGAGCACAGTGGGAACGACTTATCTCTGTTCCATCACGTCCAGAAGATTCGAACGGCTGGGGCTGGAGCCACCTGGAGTCTCCTGCACTCACGTGTCTGGCTTCCAGGCCAGGCTCAGCCAGGACTGTGCCAGGAGCACTCTTACCCCCTTGTGCTCCGATGATCTGTCCTGAGAAGTGCATACCCTGGGTGGCTGCGGGCTCTTCAGCCCTGGGGGTCCCAAAATGAACACATGGAACACCAACAGCCTCCCCACGTGGATCGTGGACAGGGCTCCTTACAGCACAGAGGTTGCTCCTGAGAACAAGACAGCGTTCCAGGAAAACCAGTGGAGTACATGGCCTTTCCTGAGCTGGCCTTAGAAGTCACACGGCACTGGCCCACCCCAGCACACTCTGTTGGTCAAAACAGTCAGAAATCCATCCAGATCAAAGTGGGGGGACATGGACCCCACCTTTTGGGGGCAGGGGGTGTCATGAATTTAAGCCACGTCTTAAAACCCTACAGTGAACACATGTCGACGTTTGCACCCAGTGCTTTCAAGAACTCCTTGTCTCAGTGGTCCCCACTGAGATTCAGGGTTGAGGAAACAAGAGGTGTAGAGAAGCGGCGTGTCCAAGGTTGGGTCCCGGGAGGCACACAGCCAGAGCCACTGTTGCAGGGCAGGAGCCCCATGGGGAGCGCGTGCCCACCCCAGTGGGCTCGGCTGAGAGTCTCCTGGCACGGACGTCGTTGCAGCTGGCACTTATTACACGCCAGGCAGCTTTCTAAGCATTCCACAAGTATTAATTTGTTAACTCATTATGATCCAGTGAGATGGTGGTGATGATTACCTCTCCTACAAAAGAGGAAACTGAGTCACAGAGAAGCCAGGTGTAGTAGAGTAAGCCGCGCTCACCAGCCTTCACGCCTTCCCTGCGCTAGAACATGTGCTCAAGCTCTTTGTCGTGTGGCTCCCCTGGGGTGGTCAGGGTGCATTTCCCTACCCTGTGGATCGGGGGCTGACTGTGTAGGAGGTGCTTTGGCCATTGAAACAGGATGGAAGTGACAGTGTGTCAGTCTTGGGCTGAGGGTGTCTCATGCTCCCACCTACCCCCTTGTGCTCCGATGATCTGTCCTGAGAAGTGCATACCCTGGGTGGCTGCGGGCTCTTCAGCCCTGGGGGTCCCAAAATGAACACATGGAACAGACTGAAACGCAGCCTGAAGCCAGGGAAGGGTGGAGGTGGCAACTGCCTCTGGGGCAGAATTTATTTTATTTGTTTGTTTGTTTATTTAAATATTTCATGTATTTATTCATGAGAGACAGAGAGAGAGAGGCAGAGACACAGGCAGAGGGAGAAGAAGCAGGCTCCATGCAGGGAGCCCGACGTGGGACTAAATCCCGGGTCTCCAGGATCACACCCTGGGCTAAAGGCAGGCGCTAAACTGCTGAGCCACTCAGGCTGTGGGGCAGAATTTAGAGAGCTGCCCAAACACTCAGGAATCAAGCGTAAATATTTTCATGTAAAAAATTTAAAAATAAATAGTAATGTGAAAAATCTGCTGCTATAGACTGAATATTTGTGCGCCCCCCAAATTCATATGTTGAAACCTCACTCCCAGTGTGAAGGTATTTGGAGAGGATGGGGGTGGGCTTTGGGAAGTGATGAGATCACGAGGGTGGAAACTACATGAGTGGGGTTAATGCCCTTATACAAAAGACTCCAGGAGCACCTGGGTGGTTCAGTGGTTGAGCATTAACCTTTGGCTCAGGGAGTGATCCCAGGGTCCTGGGATCGAGTCCCTCATCGGGCTCCCCACGGGGAGCCTGCTTCTCCCTCTGCCTGTGTTTCTGCCTCTCTCTGTGTGTCTCTCATGAATAAGTAAATAAAATCTTTATAAATAAATAAATAAAATAAGAAGACTCCAGAGAGCTTCCTCGTCCCTTCCACCATGTGAGCCCACGGTGAGAAGACTGCCATCTTTGAACCAGGAAGCAGGCTTCACTGGATCCAGAATCTGCCGGCGCCTTGATCTTGGGCTTCTGGGCCTCTAGAACCGTAAGAAATAAATTTCTATCTTTATAAGTCAGTTTATGTTGCAGTATGGGTCTATCCTTAATACTCAATTTATGGTATTTTTGTTATAGCAGCCTGAATGGACTGAGATATCCCCAATGAACAAAATACCAACATTTCAAGTAAGGACGGATGGGTATGGAGGCCCAGCCTGGCCCTGGGCAGTGTTCTTTTCCTAGGTGAGGCTGGAGTTCCTCCCTGAGTCCAATCTCCAGCTTCCCTCCTGCCCAGCAGGTGGTCCTGGCCCGCTCCCCTATATTTCTGCCGAGACCCTAGCACCCTAGCAAGACTGGTCTCAGGTTCCAAAGCCAGGTGCCAAACCAAAGGCAAAAGTTTCAACATGTATGGCCAAGACCCAGCTTCTTGACTCTCAGGCTTCTCACCTATGTCAAAGATAGGAAAGAGTCGGTCGTTGAGAGAATGTTTTGGGAAAGAGGCTTTTCTAAGAGCGCTATGTAGCATGCTGTGGGAGTCCCTGCCCCTATTTTAAGCCTAGAGTGCTTGATGCATGTCCCTTTAGCTGAGGGCTCTGTGGACCACTGTTTGTCCTCTGCCTGATAAATCTAATGGGTGATAGACTATCTGAGTTAGAGGCCAGAGATCCTCACTGAACTCAGATCAGCTTATACTCTTAAAGTTGATGGGGGCCAAGGATGTGAGTTTCATATGGACCAGATGTGGGAAAACCTCGAGAGAAAGCTGTCAGATGCCTGAAACCCCATCCAACAGAGCCCTCTGGAGGGGCAAGAGGCCGCAGCACAGGAAACCGACAGGTTTTAGAACATTCTTAGAGGCTGCAGAAGGACCTAGCAGGCAACCCACATGAAAATGCACAGAACTGCGTCAGGTTGGGTGCAGGTGAGCCGTTGCCAGGGATGGTGGGATTGTGTCGGGAAAATCCACAGAATTATGCCTGCAGTTCTAATGTCATTGTTAAACATCTCCCATGCTCTGAGCATGACACTGTCTTCCTGAGACACCACAGTATCAGGCCAGTTAGAACTTTCCTGTGCCTCTGATCTTCTTCCCCCCCCCAGACCCACCTCCCAAGGATGGAGGACAGCAGAAAGAGAAACTGAAATTAGCTAAAAGGGGAGCCAGAGAGCAAGAAAAGGACAACCTGCCCATCCTGCTCTTTCTCAATTTCTATCTTTTTGTGTGAGCAGACCACAGCTGGGGGGAGGGGGTGGAAGAGAGAGTGTCTTTCCTTTGCCTAAAGCCTGAAGTGTCCATCCATCATCATGATGTGGGCCAAAGGGATGTTTAACTGAGGCTGCACCTGCCACCTGAAGTACCTTGGTATAGATGAGAAAAATCACGGGACAGTCCAAGTTTTTATCAAGGGACCGGGGTGGGGTGGAAATAAAGCCCAGATCCTCCTTAAGGAAGCAGTGGGAGGTCAAGCTGCTTTTTGAGCAAAGTCAGGTTGCACAAGGTGCCCTTGAAGCCTTGGACCCACAAGTGAGGGTGCCGGGAGGAGGGGACCGTTAGTTGGCCAGCCAGAATGCCCTCTCCTGTTTCTCCAGGCGGAGGTGCCACTGGGCCCGGGGCCACCTGGCAAGGAACTGCGTTTCCTGGTGCTTCTCACTGGGGAGCCTGGCCAGGGGAAGTGTGGGGAGAGATGTGTCCAGACTCTGAGAGCAGCAGGTAGGCATCCCTGCAGTCTCTTCCCCTAACCCGCTGGCTGAACGTGAATGTGGTGGCGGCTTTGATCTTGCAGATGGTGACAGGGTCCTAGAGGTGGGACAGCCTGGCCTGAAACCTGGATGCCTGAATGACTGGGGGGGCAGAGCCTGGCCCCCACTGCCCACAGCTGGCCTAGCACACTCATCTCAGAAGTTCCCAGGAAACAGAAGTCAAGTTCTGTTACAGTGGCCAGGCCTTTTGTAATGAGCTGTAGAGCATCTACCTCCCTATGAACGACATGTTCAAAGTCCCTGAACTGCGGTCAGATGGCACCCCTCAGCCTGCCTGCCTTTCCCTCCAGCAGCCCCTCAGCCAACTCCGTTATGAAAACTCTGGGGAGATAACGTGCTTTGCAAAGAGATGTGGATTCTAGCTCAGCTCTGCCACTTACAGCTGTGCAACCTTGGGCAAGTGGCTTCACCTCTCTGAGCCTTGGTTCCCTCGTATGTAAAGTACAAAGGGACTCATAATCCTCGCATGCAGCTTTGCCACCAGGATCCAACGAGAGGCTGCAGGTGTCAGGCCCAGCACGGTGCTCAGTGCACAGTAGGTCTTCAGCAAAGGCCAGCCCTCCCTCCCTTCCTGTACTCCCAGCCGCCTTTGCTGCTGAGCCCCAGCTGGCCTCCGATCAGCCCCACCAAGCCGTGACCCAGCCTGAAGTTTTTCTTTTGAGTAAGTGACAGGTTCAGGGAGGCGGAACAGAATAAGCACTTGGAGTTCGCAGTGCAGAATTCTCTGAAATCCGATTCCCAGTGTTCCCGTCCTCGGGTCGGACTGAGCCCGCCGGCCCGCGCTTGTCTCTGGATGGTCTTGCTGGGGGCGAATTTTCCTACAATCCTATTCTACCCTCTGTCCCAGGGCTAAGCAGAGGTCTGTGGGGCAAGTCTCCCCCTCTGCCGCAGCCAGCCCGGTGCTCACTAACCCGCGCCCAGGGCGAGCCCAGGGGATGCAGGGAGCCGGGGCTGGGCCCCGACCGGAGCAAGCGTGTTCTGTTTAGCAACGAGCGGAATGTGGCAGGTTATGTAATAGGAATCTTAATTCCCTCTTGCAGGGAACATAGGGTTGCAAGGGGCTGTTGGTGTGTTGTCTGGTCCCACTGTTCTGTCCCCACCTCCCGTTTAGAGATGAAGAAGCTGAAGTCTGGGAAAGACATGACTTATTCACAGACCCGGTGGAGGGAGGGAGTGGCAGAGGGGGCCCAGGCTTGACCCACAGGGGAAGGCTTGCTTTGGTGAGCCCAGCTGCAGCCCTGTTAGCCCTTCTTAGGGTACAGCGCTGGCCTGTAATGCAGGAGGCCCTGTTGGGCTCGGTGTCTCACATTTACAAAGACCAGGACTGGGAAAGGGTCAGTGATCTGCCTCCCACGCTTAGCCTCTCTACCTAGTGTCGGTAAAGGATAGGAGGGGAGCTGGGCTCCCTCGGAGGCAGAGGGGGGAGCTCTCCTCCTGCTCCCCCACACCCCAGGCCCACCTGGGCTTGCTTCCACCACAGGTAGGCTCACCTTGCTTTGTGAATGTCTGCACAGCGCTCTCTCCGAGTTGCGAGCCCCCTCACCTCCATGCTTCGTGGCATTTGCTGATTGATCAAAAGCACAGACCATCAATGCAAAATCCTTTCCTCACCCACATGAAGCTGAGGTGGCCTCCGGCTGGGAATCCCCTCTCTGCCACAGCACCAGCTATGCCATCCTGGAGAAGGTAGGGACCACAGGGTGACCGTGAGGAGCAGGTTTCTCATGGACTTGAAGACGGGAGGGTGGCACGAGACTTGAAATGTAAAGCTCACAGCAGGTGTGAGGCTGGTCCCCTCCTCTCCCCTCTACCCAGGGAGAGCTATGGTCTAGGGTTATAGATTCAGAGTGGCAGACATAAGACCTTGTCCTTCTATCTCCACCTGTCCCCACCCACATCCTGCCTCATTTCACAAGAGGGCTCACTCCGCTTGCCCCGTGTTTATTAAATACTGTCCAGAAGTTGTACATCAGATCAACCATACAGACCTGGGCTCTGTCCTGACCTTGAGGTCCAACCATCCAACTGAGGCTGCCCACTACTGACAGATGGGGTAAGACAGCTCTTTCTTGAGGGTGTTTAGTAGCATCCCTGGCCTCTATCCAGGATGCTAGCAGTACTTCCCACCGAAGTCTTGGGGATTCAAAAATGTTTCCAGACAATGCCAAACATTCCTGGAGCAAAATCAATGGTCTACAGGAGCCACACTGAACTCAGACATATAGTGGCCCCAAAGGGCTGATGGTCTATGGGGTGGCAGGGATGGGGGGATCTCTTCTCTGACCCTGCTACCCCTCCAAAGGAACACTGACAACTCGGCACACACCGCCCAGAAGGCCCAGAAGGGCAAGGCCAAGAGGCACAAGGCACAACCTCCTGTTGGGGGTGCCCCTGCCCCACATATTTAAACCTGAGGACTGACTCGGTGCTGCTACTGTGGCAAGGGCACCAGGCAGATACAATCTAAGGAGGGCAAGGCCAGCTCTGGTTGGAGGAAGAAGCATCCCTCCTTTTGAAAATACAGAAAATTCACACGGTCAAGGACACAGCTTAGAAACAAACCCACTTTAATTGGTAGCGTACACAGAGATCTGGGGCAGCGGGGACATCACGGGGTGGGACCAGGCCACACACCTGTCCTGGCCATGATACCCGTCTGCTGAGAGGGTTCAGGCTGGGGCCAAACGAGGGCTCAGAAGCGGGGTCAGAGTTGCTGCCTGGAGCAGCAAGTGCCAGGGTAGAGGTACAGAGTTTGCGGCATGGGAGTTGGGGTATGTGTGTATCTTTGTGTTCACCTGTACACGGACATACCCTGGAGTGACATACACAGAAGTTACAGGCGTCCCCAAGGACTGAGCTAGAGAGAGGGTCAGGGGAAAATACCTCCAGTTTCTGAAGGCGCCCCCCCCCCACCTCCCTGGGGGGCTGAGGAAGCTTCACACTAAGCCCTGCTTCTGCCACTCACAGCTTGCTGTGTGTGGGCTGGAGCCAGTGAGAGTTACTCACCCTCTCTGGGCCTTGGAAAGATTCACCAGATGATCACTAAGATTCCTCGTAGCCTTAAATCTCAGTATTTTAAAGGAGATTAGGATACAAAATGTATGTGTTAAGGGCTTCTGACAAGACCTTTGGTCTACAGGTGCCACACCTGGTATGCAGCTGTCTAGAGCCAGGTACGAGGAAGGGACCCGCAAGGAGCCTTCCCACCTACCTCTCCGGGCTCAGCTCCCTCCTGCATCTCCCCCCCCAACAGCGGTGAGCCCACAGGGCAGTGGGGCGGGGAGGCAGGGGTGGGCACAGGCCATGCGGGTGAGGGAACAGGCCAAGGGAACAAGCCCAGGCTGGGGAAAGGCCTGGCCTGGGGGGAATAAAGTGCACTGCTCACCCTCTTTGTTTCCTAGCACACAGTGGACCCAGCACCCGACAGATGCTCAATTAATGCTTGAGGAACGAGCACAGTAGAAGACGGCCTTGCAGTTCTAGGCAGAGCTCTGCCCTGAACCGGGTGGGGTGGGCTGGGCTGCGGCCTGCCACGCCCCGACCCCCGGGGTCTCAGCCGCCTCCTCTGTGACACGGGGTGGGGTGGGGGGATATGGGGGTGGGGTGGGGCCCGGGCGCAGCAGCCCCTGCCCGCCCCGTCTGCGCGAGTGTAAACTGTGAAGCTCAGAACCGAGGGCAGTGTCCAGCTGCAGGCAGGCCGGGTCGGCCGGGGCCGGGGGCGGGGGCTGCCCCCACAGAGGCAGCGGGTCTAAGCCGGGCCGGGGCCTGGCCCAAGAGGCGGGGAGGCTTTACAGTACAAGGATTTCCGTTCCTACAGCTACTGCACGACGTGAGGACAGCGGGACGCAGGACAGCAGGAACTGCAAAGCACACCCGCGGACGCAGGCAGGAGGCGGAGGGAGGCGGTGCCGCGGCGGGCGCGGTCTGGGGCGTGGCCACGCCCCTCTCCCAACACCTGGCCGCGGGGGCTCGTCGTCAGGGACGCCGGGGGGACAGTGGGGGGACGGGGAGGGGGCGGGGGCTCGGGTCCCGCACAGTGGAGACCTCTCCCACCTGGCTCCGGGCTCGTCCCCCCTGACTGTTCCAGGATGCTCCGTCAAGGTAGGGAGTCTGGCCCCTCCGCCGACCCCAAGGACGGGCCAGCTCCGGCTCCGAGTCCAGACGTCTCCCAACCTTGTTTGCGGCCCCGCACGGAGGAGCTGAAAGCCGGGGGGGGGGGGGGGGGGGGGGGGGGGGGGGACGACGACTCTGAAAAGCAGAATCAGGGGAAGTGGCGAGAAGGCGGCAGAACCTACAGAGGTCAGAGGCTGGGGTCCCACCCACGTCTGGCGCCAGGGCCCTTCGCACGGCCGTCGGGGTGTCGGGGTGTCGGGGTCTCGTTAGGCAGGGTGGGGGAGGACGCGGGCAGCGGGCATCTGGGGCCGCCTCGCGAACGCACTGCCCATGCCCCACCCCCGCGTCCCTCCTGCTCACTGGATGGTGCATTTGTCCCGCTCGCGGGCCTGGCCCTCCCGAAGGACCTTGGCTTTGATGTACTTGAGGTCACTGTTGACACTCGGGCGGCGGGCAAAGGGTGACACCATGCCATAGGCACCCATGTCCTTGACCCGCCGCATGCAGAAGGGCCTGGGGTGGAAGGCGTCGCCGTACTGCACGGAGATCTTGCGGTGCAGGGCCGGGCTCATCTCGTGGGGCAGCTTGGCCATGCTGAAGAGCCCGTAGAACATCTCGTCCACGTTGGTGTTCTTCTTGGCCGACACCTCGAAGTAGGCGCAGTTCTCGTCCCCGGACACCAGCAGCTCGGCCTCGGTACTGGGCACCTGGCGGCACAGCTCGCTGTGGTCGTTCTTGTTGCCACAGATGACCATGGGCAGCTCGGCCGCCTCCTTGGTCTTGTTCTTCAGACAGGACTTCACCTCCAGGATCTGCTTCTGGAGGCGCTTGACCTCATCGAAGGACTCCCGGTTATCCAGGCTGAACACCAGGATGAAGACATCACCTGTGGAGAGAGAGACCCCAGGCAGTGAGGCCACGGGGGTTCCTGACCAGCCCCTCTCAGTCACTGACTCAACCCTTCCCACAAGCCTGTGGGGCAGTCACTGCTCTCCCCATTTTCCAGGGCAGGATGCTGAGACCCAGAGGGTTAAAGCCCTTGCTCAAGGTCATGTCGCTAATGTGTGGCTCAGCCTGGCTCAGACACAGTTAATTCCCCCGACATTTCCCTGCAGAGCTGGAGATGGAGTGAGTGGCTTGCGAATTTGTGTAGACTATGTTAGAATAATAATAATAAATATGATTTTCATGACTGTAGGGGTCTTGCCCGACTTGTTCCATGCACATCACCCAGGCCTGGAATCGTAGGAACTCAGAGTGCTGGCACCTGGCTGGCCTAAGGTTTATATCTGGCCCCTGCCACTTGCTGGCCGCGCAGCCTGGGGCAGGTCAGGCCACCTCTCTAAACCTTAGTTTTCCCCATCTGCCCCATGTGGATGAAATAGAGCTTCTTTACCAGATAATGAATGGGAAGTGACACATGCTCAGAGGTATTGAGAGCCAGGGTGGGACATATGCCTCATGCCGACTTTCCTCCCAGACTCCTCCCCAAACCTCTGCTTCCTGGTATAGGTGAGCAAAAAGAGGCTCAGGAAGGGTGAACAACCTGTCCAAGACCACACAGCGTGAGCATGGCTAGGCCAGGATGTTGACCTGCTACTGTTCTTGCCCAGCCAGTGCCTGGCATACGCAGGTGCTCTCTGCTTCTTGAATAAATCAGGGATGAGTAAGTGAGTGCTAGCCTCCAAGACTCCCTGCTTCAACTCACTGCGTCACTCAAGGCAGGTCTTTGGGTATGAAACAGGCCATGTAGGGGTCGCAGGGGGTGGCGGGGCGAGCGAGTGGGCAGTGCCTGCATCTCTGGATGTTAGCACAGGGGTTACAAGCTCATGCTCAAACTTTGGCTTCAACTCGTTAAGAACCTGTGGGGAGATGTCAAAAATCCCTGTTTCCCAGATAAGGAAACTGAAGCTCAGTGGTGTCGGTGACTGGCCTGCATTCTGGAGAGGAGAATCCAACAAGTCTAGCTTCTGGCAGCATGGCTGCCTCCTCTCTGGGGACCCCCGGGGCACACCATTTGTCCCCCCATAACAGCACATGCCATAATCAGAACCATGCTCCAGCCAATGGTATGCCCTTCACCATGTGCTCTGGGGCAGAAGGAGAGAGACAGTGTCACCTTGACCTCATCTCCCAGCACCCAGCACACAGTGGGTGTCCATAAAGCTGGGTGAAAGTGCGGGATGAGATGGGAAGAATAGAGGTGGGGGCCACTGAGAGAAGCACTTGCAAGGTGGCCCCTGCCTGGCAATTGTGTCTATCTGGGCTGCCAACCTGCCAACCCCCTGTCCCATTAGGCTAATCCCGGGCCCCTGAGGACTCGGCGGCCTTGACATATTCAAATGCAAGATCGCGATGCCAAGCTTCAGAGACAGCCTGGCTGGCAGCTGGAAAGAGTGCTGGCAGCAGAATTAATGGCTTTCAGAATTTCCTGCGCACCAGCACCAGGTTGGAAAATGAGGCACTGGCTAGGGAGTGAAAAGAAGCAAGCACGCAGCAGACAGATGTGCTCCGAATCGTAAGTGCACGTTCAAAAGAGATGGACAAAAGCCCTCCCTGTTACAAAGATGATTCAAATATAAAGGTCAGTGTGTTCGTGGGGGGTCCGGAAATGTCCCCACCGGACCGATAGAGCAGCCGCCTCCAGGGAGGGGATGGGAGCCTGCAGTTGGGGACACACGTCAAGGGGGCATCTTTAGCCTTATCCGTGTTTACAGGAGGGTGTGTTTGCATATCGTTGGTATCATTAAAAATTAATTTTGGAAATATGCACACGGTCCTCCTCCACACCTCCGTCCCTCCCTCACTCTGATGTTAGCCTTATTTTTTTTAAAGATTTTATTTATTTACTTGAGAAAGAGTATACATGAGAGAGAGAGAACCCTCCAGCAGTGGAGAGGGTCAGTGGGAGAGAGAGAAGCAGGCTCCCCATCGAGCAGTGAACCCGATGCAGGACTCAATCTCAGAACCCTGAGACGTGACCTGAGCTGAAGGCAGCCACTTAACCCACTGAGCCACCCAGGTGCCCCTGATATTAGCCTGTTTTATATTGGGGGGCACCCAGTCCCCTCCCCAAGGCAAGGAGAGCTGACATCCCTGCAACACCCACCATGTTCCGGGAGGGTCCCCACAGCCACACAGGGTGGGGGGAAGGGGTGAAGCAAGCTGATGTGTGCTGTGCAGCTGGGGAGACTGAGACTCAGAGCTCCGGTCATACATTGGAACCCCCAAGTGGTGGAGTCAGGACTGGGGCCCAGGTCAACCGAGGGCTCCTTCCATTCACACGCTGCCTCTACAAAATATGGGGCCGGGGGTGTGATCTGGGTCGGATGGTCAGCAAGGACAGCCTACAAGAAGAAGCCACCTGCCCCAGGGGCTCCAGAAGGGGGCATGGCCAGATTGTGGAGGCGGGAGTGCACACGGTGTAGGCTGCTTGGTGCAAGTGCATCTCCATCTGGGAGGTTATTTTAGTGATGGAAACGGGGGTACTTGCTCATTCCTCCCCATCATCACTGACCAGCAGTGGGAGAAGTGCGGCTCAGGAAAGGACTGCATAGCCCGGAGCAGGCACTCTAGATGCTGGGTTGACTTAAGACCAGGGTTTACTGAGCACTTACTATCCGTTCACCAAGCACTTCCGCTGTATTAACTCCTTTACTTTTCACAGTGATCTGGGGGGTGGGCGCTGATGTGATGCTCTCACAGGGAGGAAACTGAGCCACAGATAAAGTCACTTGCCCGGAGGTACAAAGCCAGGGAGCTGCTGGCCCAGGCAGACGGTTTCTGGCCTGCCCTCTCAGCCACCGCGCAAAGCTGCCTGAGTAAATGCAAATGATGGCCCAGTCCCACGTCTCCACCACCCCCTCCGAACCCTGGACCATCTGCCTTCCCTCCCCACCATTCCCAGCAGGGCCACGAGACTAGGGGACAGCTCAGCAGTGGAGGGTAAGAACCAGACAGCCAGGGACTCACTCCGACCTGAAAGGCAGCGCTGAGGTTCTCGATCCACAGCCAGACAGAACGGAATTCGGGGCCCGGCTCGGGCAGCAACCCTCTCTGACCCTCAAGGGTGCCAGGGGCCTCACTAAGAGTTTCCCTTCAGGCGGCAGACACGCACAGCGCCCTGCGGGCCATCCGGCGCCCACGCCCACCCCGGGCACCCACCTGTGAGGATGGAGAGCCTGCGCATGGCAGGGAACGGGTGGTTGCCGGACGTGTCCAGGATGTCCAGCTGGTACATGTCACCTCGGATGTTGTAGACCTTGCGGTGGAAGTCCTCGATGGTGGGCGTGTACTGGTCCTCGAAGCGGCCGTTGAGGAAGCGGGACACGATGGAGCTCTTGCCCACGCGCGAGGCGCCCAGCACCACCATGCGGTACGAGTTCTTGGCGGGCACGCTGAGCGTGCAGTTCCCGCTGGACACGGTCTTCATCATGGCTCGGGTCTGCGGCGCGGAGCGGGGCGCAGGCGTCAGGAGGCCCTGGACCCGGCCCTGCAGCCTCTTGCTGGCAGCCTTGGCCTCCTCTGCGTGGCTCCGGTCCAGGCGTGCGTTTTCGGCCTGTAAGATGGGCACGTTAGACTCGGGGGCTCTAGCAGGCCTCGAGCTCCGCCTGCCCCTTCATTCATGGCCTCTCCCGCCTCCTTCCTCCTCATCTACCCGCCACACATGTGCTCATCTGCCCTGGCGTCTGTTCACCCCTTGTCTGTTCTGGACCAGGACGGCCAGGGGGCTTCCTCCTCACTTCACCCTGGCTCCCCGCTGCTCCTGCGCGAGCAAGTCACTTATGTTCCCTGGGAGTCACTTGTCTCATCTATAAAAGGGGCTGTTGCATGTGGTGAGGTCGCAAAACGTTAACTCCTGCTAGAACCTGATCCCTCCCTGGTCCTCCGGTCCAGAGCAGGAGCACTCTGGCCTCCCCGGACTGTGACTGCAGGGCCTGACCTGGGGAAGGCGCTAGGCCTAGGGGTGCAGCGGCCTCTCAGCCCTTCCCAGAATCAGGGAAAAGGCCACATCCAGACCACATCCTCCCCACCCAGGGCCCCGTGATTTCACCCCCAGGCCCTGGGGGTTTGCTCACTTCCAGGAGAGCCAGAGGCCTGGACTAGGGGAATTGGGGCAGAGAAAGGACCCATGAACAACCCAAGTTCCTCAGAGCTCCAAGGGTTCATGGCTCTGGGGTGTACCCCTCACTTTCCAGGGGGACTTCTTGGCCTTGTGCAAGAGACTGCAAAGGGTCCCGGCCCCAAAGCCCAAATGGAAATAAATAACCCCCAGGGCCCCAGCAGGCCCACCCCAAAGGCAGCCACAGCCCCGCCACCCTCCCTCCCTAGGTCAGCACCCAGCAGAATCCGCTGACAATCCCTGAGCCCACCGCTCCTTTGGAGCTCGGCTGAGATCTGCCTCCACTTCTTAGCTCGTGCTAGTCACTCTGCCAGAACACCCTCTTCTCTTTATGTTTCAGGGCCTGGCTCATATACCACCTCCTCTCTGAAGGCTTCTCTGGCTCCCTACCCCACCCCACCCCAGCAGGAATCCCTCCCCTCTCTAGAGAAGAGGAACTACAAATGGATACAGGCCTGCTGGAATATCGATTCCCCTCTGCCCTCAGCCTGCTGCCACACACAGTTGTGCAGGCTGGGCACTGCACAAGGAACCCAGCTAGGTGGGAAGGTGAGGGCTGTCTTGGTGGAGTTCATCTGCCCAGAGAAGGCACCTTTTTTCAATGTGCGCTGGGAGCTGTATGTGCCAGCTCCCACTGGTCCCCACCCCTGGCTGCTCCAGCTCGGGAGCCTGGAATGCCTCCTCCACTCACCTCAAGGCTCTCTCCAACATCAGAATGTTCTCTGTCTGCCATTATACCAAGAGACCAGAGGTGGAGAGACCTCCTGTGCGTGAGTCTCTTGGCATCCATCCTGTTCAGGGCATTCAGG
Organism: Canis lupus dingo; assembly: GCF_003254725.2. Classification (NCBI taxonomy): domain Eukaryota; kingdom Metazoa; phylum Chordata; class Mammalia; order Carnivora; family Canidae; genus Canis; species Canis lupus. The sequence goes on from NC_064252.1 coordinate 29,395,422, forward strand.
CATCTGTGTCTGCCCGCCCTGCCCAACGGAGAGCCACTGTGCAGCACACCAGCTCTCAAAAATACCTTTTTAGAAAGCTTTTATTGGTAGCGTTTATCAACCTCCGTGGCACACACATTCCCCCCATGGCCAATTGCAAGCTACCAAGAGGATCTCAACGAAAGAATTGCCAACAGATGCACACAATAAGCCGCTCAGCACACTGCCGACCCTAAGCCTGGAGCCCTGGCAATCACCACTAACCAAGCCCCTGCCTTTTGCCGAGCACTGTGCTAAGTTTAGAACAATAAGGGGAGCTGACATTTACCTTGCAGCCAATATATGCCAGAGTGTTCTAAGCGCTGAACGTGTAACCCCTCACTCCAGCTCTCAGTAACCCCAGAAGGTAGGTGGTGTTACCCCAGTTTACAGGGGATGGTACAGAGGTAAATTAAGTTAACCACTCATGGTTACACAGCCAGGAACCAGCGAAGGAGAGATCTGAGCCCAGGCAGTCTGCCCCACGCAGGGGAGCCTCCTCGCCACCTCCCTGCGAGGAAGATATTATCTGCCCATTTCACAAATAAAGAACCTGATACTTAAAAGACTCCATGACCGGCCAGTGTTGTTAATAAAGGAGCCAGCACAGTGACTCTGAGACTAAGACCCCCACCTCCCCAGCTAATTCATGCCTGCAGCCATCTCTCAAGTTATCCAACAGGATTTCAATGCCAGGTACACCACAGATGCTCAATAAATGATCCACGAGTGAATGAAGCAAAAAGGTCTGCCTTTGGAGCTCACCAGAAGCTTCCTTCTTAGGTCCTGATCCCCAACCCCCCATCCCTGGCCTGGCTGACCCAGGTGCTGCCCTGAGTGTCTCTGTGCTCTGGACACACCTGTGGGTGCCCAGTGGGGAGAGCGCTGAAGGCTTCTCAGTCTCCTCTGGGGCTGGCAAGCCAGCCTGGGCCTTCAGGGGAGATGGATGGGGGGCAGCAGGGTTGACCCCACACCATGACAGCGCCACCCCCCCCCCCCAGCCCCTCTGCAGGGAGTTTGACTCTGCTATGATCACCTCTGTCTAGACAGAGAGGGAAGGAGGCCAGCAGCCCCCGGGGACCATGTTTGTCTCCATCAGCGCCTGCCCAGCTTCTAGCCCGGAGCTCCTGGTACAGACGTGCTAGGATCGGTGGCTGAACGGGTCTGAGGAAGTCAGAGAGAAGAGGCCCAGAGTCAGGGAGGAGACAGGGTGTCAGAAAAAGAGGCAAAGGGGGGCGGGGAGGTAGTGGCTTTCTTCCCCGAGAGAAGACTGTGAGTCTTCACATGGCCTGAGGCACGTGGGGCTGCGTGAGACACCCAGACACCTGGACGCCAGGTGACAGGGCTGCCTTGAGCCCCACCTGCTCCCGCATCTTCTTTCCCTCCCCTCCCCCAGAGGAGGCCCTGCTGGCAGCTGTGGGCATAGCCTCTCCCCTCCGCTGCCTGCTGTCCTCGGCCAGGCCGCCCCCAGGCTGCGCTGGGCAGACGGACATCAGAGTGCCAGGGGCCCTTCAAGCACTGAGCCCAACCCTAGAGGCTCAGACGGTGGTTGGGGGACACAGAACCACTGGCAGCACAGGAACCCACATGCGAATTCTGGGACTCTCAGCTGACCCCACCCTGGGGCCATTCTTAGGGCACTCGGGAGGCAGAAAGTCCCAGGGCGGCGAGAGAGTGGAGCCCCCTCGGGGGAACAGTAGCCGTGGCCACGGGAGCTCTCGTCATGCTGGGTGCTGTGTCCCACGATCCAATGACTACAGTCCGGTCAAGAGCAGCCCACCATCCATCTGCTGGACTGATGGGGACACTGGAGATCCGCGAGGCTGAGTCACTTGCCCCAGTTCACGCAGACGACCGGCCAGGCCAGGATTACAATTAGGCTGATTGGGCTCCAAAGCCTGGGCTCTCACCTCCATAAAAGCCTACCCCCTGGCCAAAAACAGTGCCTGACTCAGTGAAGCCTCAGCTGGCGTCAGGCAGAGGAATGACCCCTGAGGCCTATTATATTCTGGTTCCCTCTCCCGCCCCACAGGCAGCTGGGGGCAGGCACTCTGCCTGGGACTCACCCCCAAACCTTGCCCAGCCAACTCCCAGCCAAAGGCATTTTCCCCCTACTTCTCCCTTAAGCCCCTCGCCCAGGGCCTGCCTTGAAGATGGTGGGGATCAGATGGACATCAGGACAAGAGTCTGGACAGGTCCTTCTCCCTGTGAGTCCCCCAGGCTTGTTCCACTGCACCGGCACCCCACCCCCATCCCTCCCACACACCTCAAGCCTCTTCATCAGCACACATGCCAGCCTCTCTGGACACACACGTTATTCCCTGGGCAGCTCGGGATGGTAGAAAGCAGCCAGGCATTGGCTTCCAGAAGACCAGCCCTGCCTCTCACCAGCTCAGCGCCCTTGGGCAAATGGTCTTGCCCGGTGAGGCTGGTCATCTATCAAAGGGGTATCATAGAAACAAACCCGTGCGGTGGCCCGGATTGTTCAGTGAGAAGTCAAGAGGCTAATACGGCTCCTGGCACACAGCAAGAGAGTTCCTTTGAGGCACCCTGTCTTGGCATTCAAGGGGCTGCCTGGAATGGCCAGGTGGGGTGAGACTAGAGTGTGGGCAGAGGACCTGGGGGACCCCATCTTGTCACGGTGACGCCAGGATAAGCCTGAATCATAGGCTCCTGAGCTGGCTGTCCCTTCCCAGCCTGGCCTCCTATCTGCCATGAATTCTGAACATCCTTCATCACCCTCCCAGGGTAGGGGGCAAAGGGAGAAGAGGTCAGAGAGAGCCCCTTGGAGGTACTTGCAGGCCCTCGAGCCAGCTGAATACAGGAAACATTTCCAGGGAAAAGAAGTATCCAGGAAACTTATTCCCTGCACCAACCCCCACTCCTCAAAAAAAAAAAAAAAGCTCAAGGAACACTGGACAGAAAGGTATTCCTTAATCTTCCCCCCTCCTTGAGCCTGTGTCCTAATATTTAAATGGCTTTTGCCCTAGGTCCCTTCAATGGAAAGCTCCTAGCAACACATCTAGCACATAGTAGCGGCTCAGTAAGTCTTTCCTACCTGGACTAAGTAAAGGGCCTAGCACTCAGCCTGACACATAGTAGGTGCTCACCTAATACCATTTTCTCCAGATATATAAAGTTGCCTATCAGTAGTAGGTGCTCGATCAGTTTAACTTTCATTTCACGTAAAGTCATGTAAACCTTTCGAGTCATGTAGAGCTTCCTCTGGCCTTCCCCCCACAAGCCTCAAACGTTTCTTCCTGGCTTCCCCCATTTCAGCCAGCTCCCCGGTTCCGGCTCTGTTGGGGTGTCTCTTTCCTACCTGAGAATGGCGGGCTGGGCCTCTGGCACAGCCTGGAGGGCTGCCTGGAAGCGCCTGGAGCCGCGGGGGACCGCTTGCCTGTCTGGTCACCGCCGCCGCCGCCGCCGCCGCCGAGGCTTCCAGAGTCTCCAGCGGCTCCTCGGTCACTGTGCCGGGCTCCTCCTCTGCGCGGCTCCGGGCGCCGGGCTGGGCGCGGCCGGGCGAGTGGACGTGGGGAGCCGGTGCCCCATGGGTGGGTTCCGAGGGCTCGGCGGGGCCTGGGCGCCGGGCGGGCTCGGGCTCGCCGCCGCCGGCCCTGCCCTGCCCCGGCCCGGGGGACTCCTGCTGAGCCAGGTGCCCGGAGGCGCGGGGACGTCCGATCCCGGGGTCCCCGCCTCGGTCTCCGGGGCTGGGGGAGGGCGCTAGGGGCGACTCCGGGGCTCAACGAGGGTCCCTGGAGGTCCCGGCGGGTGCGCGCGAGTGTGCGCGTCCCGAGTGGGCGAACCCGGGCTGGCCCCCTGTGCCACCTCCGCCCGCGCCAAACGGGGTCGCTCGGTTTGGGGGTGCTGCCCGGCGCGCCGCGGCCTCCTCCTCTGCCTGCGGCTCTGCAGCTCTCCCCGCGCCGCGCGGTCGGCTCCTTTCTCCCTGCGAGGCGACGCCAGCAGCTGGAGGAGGAGCAGGGCGCTGAGCTCCGCGCGCGTGTGGGAGGGGGCCTTGAACGCCGCCCCAAGGTTTCGCACGTAGCTGCGAGTTAGCCTGAAACCGCGCGCCCTCCCACCTCGCCTCCTCCGGCCCTCGGAGGAGGCGAACTTTCTGCGGGCCCAAGCTCCTCCCTCCCTCCCTCTCCGGGAGGCGGACGCCCCCCTCTCCGGCGGGGCGAGGTCGATGGTCCCTCCGGAAAGCGGTCGCAGCCCGGCCTCCCGGGGGCGGGCCCAGCGCAGAAGCCCACCGGGCCCGGGCGCTCCCTGCCGCGCCTGCGATCGTCCCTCCGGGAGCCGTCGCGCGGCGCCCCCCGCCCCCTCCGCGGCCCGCGAGCAGCCGGTCCCGCCGCCCCGCGCCCGCCTTCCCCCGCGCCCGGTCCCGGCGCTGCGCTCGGCCAATGGGCGGCGGGTCCCGCGGCCCGGCCCCGCCCCCCGCCCCGCCCCGCCCGGGCGCCGCAGCCTGGCGCTCCGCGTGCCCTGGCGCGTGGGGCCGGGGGGGGGGGGGGGGGTGCGGGGGGCCGGGGGCCGGGGGCCCGGGGGGGGAGCCGGGGGCGGGGGGCGCCGCGAGCGCTCGGAGGCTGACGTCTGCACGCGCGTTCGCGCGCACACCGCGCCGGCCGCAGGTGACCGCGAGGGTCCCGCCGCCGTTCGCCCGGGGCCCCCGCGCCCTCCCCCATCGCGGAAATGCCCGATGCCCTGCGGGTGCCCGCGTGAGCCCCGCACGTGCCGCCGGGGGTGGGCGCGCAGGCACCTTGGCCTCCCGCCGCCGGGGCGCAGGTCTGTGCGCGCAGGGCGGGGAGAGCACTGCAGAGAGAGCCTCGCTGCAGATAAGCCGCCGCCTTGGGCATCCACCTCCAGTCTCCCCGCCTTGAACTAGGGCGGACTGACGTCGTTCCTATTGGGCCATACCTAGACACCACTTATTTCTTAGTATTTTCTTAAGTTCAAGACCCGCTCTCCCCCCAACACATTTTTTTAGAGGATCGTTATATCACTGCCTTAAATGGGAAGCCAGTATCACTTGCCATAAATAGAAGGTAAGAGTAAAAATAAACACAACGGAAACAAACCAAGGTTATTAAATTCTAGTGCAGAACTGGCGTGCCGAAGCTTGAGATGTGCCCCCAGTGAAAGAAGGGAGACGGGCGAAGTTTGGAGAGGTGTTAAAGACCTATTAGCACCCACCAGGGACTTCTTCCATCATGCTTTCCGGAGGCTGAAAGAGAAGATTCTCACTGTGTGATGCGGTGAAGGCGCACGCACTGTGTATCAAACCGAATTTTGTATCAGCCAGAGACCCGTCCATCACTTGCAGAACCCGGGACCTGAGCGTGTCTGCCAATCCTCCCTCCTCTACCAGACCTATCCTCCCACTTCACAGTGGACCTGAGGGTGGTGAGGGTGAGGGTCTGAGCGGCACCAAGCTGAGGGGCCAGCTCCACTCCGTGAGAGACTGACGTTCAAGTCCTGCCCCTGTAGCCCCTCAAATATTTGGCCCTGGGCCAGTCATGTTTCCATGGCTGGCCAGTCTTCAAGGACCAGATGGAGTCACAAAGGGCTGCCCTGTATGGTTGTGTGGTTGTGCAGCTCAAGGACACTTAGCTAAGGAAACTCCGCTTGTGCTTTCTTCTGGGCCTTGGTTGTGTCGCCTATAAAATGGGTACGATATGCTAGGTCCACAGTGACAAAAGTGCTGAAATAGACTTTGATTATAAAAGTGGTTTGCTCTGCTTTGTCCCTGTGTGGTCTTGAGATTCTGTAGGAATGTCAACCAGAGAACGTGGGGCCGGTGGAGGAAGGACTAGGTGGAGTGTGTGGCACTTCCATTACTTGATTGTGTTTAATCCCCCCATCAGAAGATGTGCAACCTGGGCTAAGGCTAAGGGATGTGCCCCACGTCACCCAGCCAGCAAGTGGCAGGATCCCAGCCCGGCACTTTCCACATCCAGACTTTGCTTCTAGGAACTGGCTTCAGCCCAGGAGGGCTTGTGCTCAGCACACAGAGGCTGGGAGCCTTGAGCTGGCTGTAAGCTTGACAGCACGAGGCAGGCAGGGTGTCATGCTTCCCCAGAAAGGCTGAGGTCAGAGGCACTCAGGCCATCGGGCCAGTTCTCCCACTCTCATCCGGGAAATGTGGCAGGCGGCTAGCTCTGAGCCGGCCCAAGACCCATTACTTGCTGCTTCAGCCCCATCCTCCACTCAGCCGGTCACGCTCTATGGACCATGTCTTGAGCCTTGCTGCACACGGAGCTGCCCGGCCCTGGGAGACCCACCTGCTCCTGCCCCTACCCCTGCCCCTCCTCAAATGCAGAATGGCTTAGTCAATAAGCAGGTGCACATAAGGGATCGATGCCCAAAGAAGCTTCACGTGGCAACAGCACACTTCCCAGTGTCCCCACTGTCCTATCCTCCTTCCCCTGCTCATTCGCCTCACCATCTCACGTGGTCCATTTGTTGCAGTTATCACCTCGCTTACTGGGGTCCCTGTATCCCCCCTCATAATCCATGACCACTTTAATCTTTTTCAAAAATATGCTGCCACCTGCTCAAGAGTTGTTATGGCTCAAGACATAAAATCTAAACTCCTGAGTCCAGCGTGCAAAGTCTCTAACTGGGATATAGCCCCCATCATGTCCCATCATCAGCCTGCATTTCAGCTAAATGAAACCACCTCCAGGTCCCTGAAGAAGTTGGGATTTCCCTCCTCCAGGCCTTTGTGTGTCAGATCCCTCTATCTGGGATAACTTTTTCCCTATCTTTACCCAGTGAACTTCTACAAATCCCTCAAAGTGTGGTGTTTACACCTCTCCCCCACAAACCCTCCTAGACTTTCCAGTGGTGTGAGTGGCATCCTCTTCTGGGATCCCATGGCAAAAACAAAAATAAAAACAAACCCAAACCATTCCTTTACAGCCTCAGTTTCTTTACCTGTAAAGTGGGTGTTATAGTGACTATCTTATGCATTGTTGGGAGGATTAAAATATACTATAAAGTGCCTCACACTGGGGCCCTTGCATACAGTAGCCTTCACCATGATTACTTCCTTTATGGCCTGTGTCACATCCTCCTTACATTTTGGACACATGCCTCATCATCCCCATTAACACGTAAGCTCCTTGCAGTGGGGACAGAGCCTGATTCATCTTTGTAGTCTCACATCATTAAGGGCAGCATCTTACACGTTGTGAGTTTTTAATAAATGCTTATTGAATTGTGTGCAGCTCAACAGCCGCAGAGCAGAAGCGATGCACAAGCTCTCCTTGGAAACAAGAGGAAGGGAGGGCAGACACAGTGAGGCAGAGTTCCATTTAGTTCTCCTAACAGCCCCACTTACAGAAGGGGAAACTGAGGCTCAAGGAGGCTGTTCAGAGCCAGGCCGCTAGTGGGAGGGATCTGAAAGACATTTCTCCAAAGGGAAATAATGAGTTAGCCCAATCCACGTCCTGTCACATCCCCGGCTGCTTTTCTAGAACAGTGGTTCCTATCCCTGGCAGAGCATAAAAATCACCCTGGGGGAGGCTTAGATGATAACAAAGCCCAGGCTCCTGCTCAGAGGCACTGATTTAATTGCTCTGGTGTTAGGCTTGATACCCACACTGTTTAAAGCTCTCCCAGGTGATTCTAATGTGCAGCCTGGTTTGCTCAGTGGTAGAGCAGTGGTTCTCAAAGTTTGGTCCCTGGACCAGCAGCATTAGCACTATCCAGAACTTGTTAGAAATATGGGTCCTGGATGGCTCAGTTGATTAAGCATCTGCTTTTGGCTCAGGTCTTTATCCCAGGGTCCTGAGATCGATCCCCATACCGCACTCCCCGCTCAGGAGGGAGTCTGCTTCTCCCTCTGCCTCTCCCCCTGCTTGTGCTCTGTGTGTGTGTATGTGTTAAAACAAATAAAATCTTAAAAAAATAATTAAAAAAAAAGAAATACAGGTGTCACCCCAGACCCACTGAATGGGAAGATCTGAGGCAAGGTCTAACCATCTGGGTTTTAGCTAGCCCTCCCAGTAATTCTGGTGCATGCCAAAGTTTGAGAAGCACTGATTAGCAGATTAGAATTGGTAAAACCTAATTAGCCGTCATGTGGCCCAATCTTTCCCACTATAGGTGACTCCAGTGCTTTGTAGCTCTGGTTGTTTTTGTTTTTGTTTAAGATTTTTTTATTTATTTGAGAGAAAGAAAGAGAGCACAACAGGGGGAGTGGCAGAAGGAGAGGGAGAAGCAGGCTCCCAGCTGAGCAGGAAGCCCAATGACATGGGGCTCTATCCCAGGACTCCGGGATTATGACCTGAGCCAAAGGCAGGTGCTTAATTGACTGAGCTACCCAGGCACCCCCTAGCACTAATTTTTATACAAATGAGGAAAGTTGCTTCTTTCGGGAAGAAGCAGAACTTCTCTAAGGCTCACAGCTTTGGTGGGCAGGGGAAGGGGAGGAGAATAAGCTGAATTTCCTTAGCTAAGAGCCCTTGAGCCAGTGAGCAACCTGCACAACCATACAGGGCAGCCCCTTGTGACCTCATCTAGTCCTTGAAGAATGTGCCACAAGATAGTTTTGCAGGGAGCAGTGATGACCAGGAAAACATGATCATACAGCAGATCTACCCAGGCTAATGGTGTAGCCAGGAAAGAAATAGCCAGAATGGACCACAGGCTTTCAATCATAATAAGAACCATTCCTAAAGTCCCTACTTCTCTCAGGTACTGGGTTGGCCCGTGTAACTACAAGAACCCATTTTAGTCAGGCCACCACCCTATGAGAGGGTAGCACGATTAGCCTCATTTGTAGGTGAGGAGGCTGGGAAGGACCTCATTGGCTCAAAGATGCCTGGGCAAAGAAGCAACAGAACTTGCGCTGGAGTCAATTTGCTTGACAGCAGTGACCGCCTTGGGTAGGGTTGACTCTCCCATACAGCAGCAACCACAGCTGCTCATGTGCGTGAAAACGATCATGGCACGATCTCCATGGGTGCTCCCCGTTAAGTACGCAGGGCAGTAGTTTGTTCCCATTGTACAGGGGAGGGAACTGAAGCTCAGAGATGTGCAGTGATTTGTCCAAAGTCACTTGACTAGTAAGGGCGGAGCCTGGACTGAAAAACACATGAGTCCTTGAAACAAGTAGTCCTTATCTTTTAATGATATCTTATCATCTTCTTAAAGCTTGGCCTGGATATGCTCATCCATCCATCCATGTATCCATCCAACATCATTGTCATCATCTCCACCTCCATCATCTCCAACTACATCATCACCTCCATCCTCATCATCATCACCATCACCACCACCATCATCACCATCACCACCACCATAACCATCTCCCAAGCCAATGAAATTTCTGCTCCTCTCTGGATGTTTATCAGGCCCTTGGCCTTGACCTGGTGTGGTCCAGATGGAGACATAAAGGGAACACAACTTGTTTTAGCCTTGCCCCTTGGACAAGGCTCTACAGGTGTCTTCTTCATCCTTCATCATATTTAAGCTTCCTACAGCCCCAGGAAGCATGCAGAGCAAAAACGTTACATGGAAGAGCAGCTGAGAGGCAGGAGAGGTTCAACGGCAACGGGAGAACAACAGATCTTCTAGCCTAATATTTGTCAACCGTTTCCTTTATGCCAAGCTCGGGTCAGGGAGGCTGGTCCTGCTCTAAGCTTGATGCACCAATTAACTCATTTGACCTTCTCAATAACCCTATGAAGAGTATCTTATCCCTGTTTCCCAGATAAGGAAACTGAGGCTCAGAGAGGTTAAGTGGGCCAAGGTCACTCAGCTCTTATTGGTGGAGCTGGGATCCTGAATCTGTGTGGGACTCTAAAATCAGTGCTCTCTCCATGGTAGGAAGTCATCTCCAGTGCAGCATTCTGACTGCACCTCTGGGATCAACACCTCCTGATTCCGACCTGGAATCTACCCTGGGCCCTTCTCCCCAGGGGGTGTCAAAGACCCTAGGGGTTAGCACAATTTTCCAGATTCCGACAGCCAACTGGGCTGCTGGTCTGGCAGCTCTTGTCTACAGAGAAGGTGCCTGTAAACCCTCAATTCGAGAGAGACTGAGGGAGACCAGGCCACAGGGGCTCAGCCAAACGCCGCGCAGCTCAGCAGCCTGGCTCCAGAGTCCACTTGCGTCTCTGGCACTACTGTCTCTGAGCAATGGGATTCTCACTTTCACCTTCTGCCCCTCCCTGTCACCACTGGCCACACCTGCATTTGCCCTTACGAGCCAGCTGTGGTAGAAAGGGTACAAGCTTGGCCACCAAGCCGTCTGGCTCTGTCTCTCACCTCATTCCGCTCAGGGACAAGGTAGTTCTCTCTGTGCCTCAGTTGTCTCATCTGTCAAGGAGGCTGTGGTGAAGACTCATCCATTCCATCATCCAGTCATTCAACAAACGCTCGGAGACCACTGGACTAGGAGCCTAAATCTAGCAGAGGAGGCAGGGATCCTGAGTGGAGGAGTTTGCCTGGAGTCAACCAGGGAAAGCGTGTTTCAGGCAGAAGACACAGTACGCAAAAGCCAGGGAGAGAACGCGTGAACGAGTGGCCCATTTGAAGAACTAAAATACACACCCAGATCGACGTGGAAGTGGGAAGAGGGAAAATCGCACAAGAGGAGGCTCAGAGGAGAAGCAGGGGCCAGACATGCCTGGCAGCACTTGGCACACAGTGGGCACTCGATCGAGGCGAGTTGCCTTCCCCTGGGCCCAGAGCGGAACCCCCTGCGCCAGGCCATGCTGATGCTCGCAGAGCACGGGGACTCTGCTTCCTCTCTCGGTCGGCACCTGGCACTTCTGCTAATGCCACATAATACAGTGGGCTCATTACCTCCGAGTGCTGAGCCAGGGAAGCAGGGGGTAGAGGTTTGCCAACTACCTCAGATCTGCCAGAAATAGAATCCAATGTTCCAGGATGGTAATGACTGTGGCCTTGGTGTATTTCTTTTTCACTTTAGTGGTCTCCTGCCGATGGGTTGTTTGATGAAGGGGAAAGCAGGGTAGTGGAAGAGAGGCAGAGGCAGCTGCCAGACCCCCCCAGGTCCAGCCCCATGCGGATGGACGGTGAGCCTCGCTGTATGCACCAAATATGCTTCCAGAAATTTGTGCATAGCTCAAATTTGTGCAAATCCCATCTTAATTCCCTTCCACGTTCCCTCATCCCTATCAACTTCCTGTGGGAGTTTGTCTGCAAATATGGCCCACCCCCGAGTCCTCTCATTAAGAGGTGGAGTCCCGGATACACCATGACTCGCTTTGACCAACAGAATGTGGCGGAAGTGACATGGTGCCAGTTCCAGCCTGGGCCTCAAAGGACCCAGAAGCTTTCACTTTCGCTCTCCCCAAATCCAGCTACCGTGTGGTAAGGAAATCCAAGCCGTCCTACAGGAGGCAGAGACCAGGTGGAAAGGCCACATGGAGGGGGAACTGATGTGGCCCTTCTAGGACCTTCCAGCCATCAGCAGAATGTCTGCATGCGTGTCCGGCTGTGACCCTACCTCCCAGAGAAGCACAAGAAATCATAAAACCATTGTTATTTTAAGCCACCAAGTTTTAGGATGGTTGGTTATATAACAAAAAACAACGGAAATAGATCCATTTGCTTTGTTTCTGTCTTGTAACCGTCAATTTTGACCACGGTGTCTACAAGGATATACAGGCTCATAAAAGACCAGAACGAAAACTGGCTTGTTCTAGCAACATCCAGAGAGCCTCTGCCCCTAGCTCCATCTCCACACTCACTGCCCCCCCCCTCCCCACGAGTCCTGTGATCCCTCCAGCCCCTTCCTCCCGGGGGTCCTGGCTCATCACCGAGGCTAGGCAGACAGAGCGAGGTGCACCCGGCCAGGGGCCGGGCCAGTTCTAGCTCCTGCTCAGTCCCAGCTCGCTATGTGACCTTGGGTGAACGCCCAGCATCCTCATCGGGAAAGAGATGGTGATTGTATATCCTTGCAACCTCCACATGAAGGGTGTAGATGAGAAAGGAAAAGCCTTGGTAGGAGATTCTGTAACAGAGAAGTGCCAAACCACCACCTTTGCCCAAAAGGGCAAGGGGTTCCCTCCCTGTTCGTGCAAATGTCCAAGCAGAGGTCAGGGTGCCTTGGGGAGAACCTAAAAACCCAATGGTGGCTTGGAGTGATAGCTGCGAAGGCCTCTCCCAACAGATTCGAGGAACCTGAGCTCCAGAGCAACCGAAGGTCAGATGAAGTTAGAGATCCTGTTCAGGAGCCGTGAGGATGGGAAACTCGGGGAGGAGGGGCTCACACTCCTGGGCTGGGTTTTCTGGGGAGGTTTTCTGCAGGACGAGGGACTGAGTGGGGGACAGTGTAGGAAAGTGTTCCACGTGAAAACGTCTAGAAGTCCCAGGCGAAGGTTAGCTCTCAGGCAACCTAATGCTGGCCAAGACACTGAGCCTCCCTGGCCTCAGTTTCTGCATCTGTAAAGCAGGGATGCTGAGAGAATTAGAGACAACATATAAAGTCTACTGCGGTGCTTAGCACACATCAGGCCCTCAAGCACTGGTCATTTCTTGCCGCGTTTTGTCACCAGAATGGTGCTCACCCTCCTTCCTGGATCTCACCACCCACACCCAGGGAAGCCACCTGCTTGTCATTCTCTTGAAACCAGTCCCAGACCTGGTTTCTCTCTCTATTCTGCCTGACAAGCCCCCAGAATCACTTCTGGGTTGTTGGTTTTTTTTTTTTTTTTTCTTTCTCCTTTTCCCCTGGGGGCCTTTTAATTTCTTCCTCTGTATCATAAACACAAAACAAGTGTTTAAACGTCTGCCTCAAAGGCAATCTGGGAAGCAGAGCGACTCTTACATAAAGACCAGATGAAGCCCACGCTCGCCAGAAGGGCCATCTGGATGCTGGCTCTGCCACCCTTCCTTCTCGCCCTCCGCTTGGGAACCGCTGTGAGCACGTAATTAAGGACTGTGATGAGGAGCTGGAGAGAGCAGCCTGGTGGGGAGCCTCGTGCAGGTTAACTGCCCAGTTGCCCTGGCCTTGGGTGGCCACTGCTGCAAGCCAGGCTCCCCCTCCCTTCCCTTCCACCTCCCAGCGCCACGGTCCTCCCCCACTGGGGTCCTGGCAGCAGAGGAGGAGCCCTGCTGGCAAAGAAGCTGCAGGAGAGTGGGGCCACCGCACAGAGACGGTGACTCCCCCAGACAGCCTGGGTGTGGATCTCAGCACCACTACTTCCCGCCTTTAACTGTAAGTACACTGCCGAGCCTCTCTGGGCCTCGGTTTCCCCATCTGCAAAATGGGGGATAATATTAATAGCCACTTAGCAGGTTGTCGCAAGTCACAGAGATCACGCCTGCAAAGAGCTTAGATTTAAAAAATATATATAATAAAAAAGGTTATCAGCATTAGGGAAAACTGAATGGCTGGGCTGGGCTGCGGCGGTGCCTGCCGGCAGCGGCCAACCTCAGCCTTCACGGCCACACATCCAGAGAAGATGGGAAGCGGCGTTAGGTTGCGTTGGGCACGGTGAGAACTCAGACTTTGACTAATCACATTAGATGACAAATCTTAACCCTTCACTAGCTTCTGGGCTCCCAGGTTCCTCTCAAATCGTTATATCAAATAAAACCAGTTTAAAAAACAAAATTAGCATTAAATTAGAAGTGTTAAAAATTGTTAGGCTGCCCTGGACCAGCACACACCACACCCCTAAGGGCAGAGAATGAGAGACCGTGAATGAGGGCCCTTAGGGGATTTGGCTTCTCCTTGTTGTGTCGTTAGCCAGCTGGGTGACCCTTCTCTGAACCACCTACCACCTGTCCCCTTTACCACCCAGGACTATGATGAGACCAACAGACCATGTTTTTATGGACGTGAGCAGGTTTCGGAAAACTGTAGCATGACATGCCAACCCCGGCTGGGTTCTATCAGTGATGATTTACTATTACTTAGTCACTGTTAACGTAACGCCAATTTGGATTTATGAAAACACGGTGCAGCCCCGGCGTGCGAGCACGCGGCAGGCACACGTATGCACACAGATGTGGGCACGGGCAAGCACACACAACGCGAGAGGGGTCCGCAGGGTGTTGGTGGGGGGCAGGTCTGCTGCGATGGCTAGGACACGGCCGCCCTGACCCTGCTGAGAGGCTGTAAAGGTTAGGGCGAGGACCCAGTGTCTGGAGCCACACAGCCTGCGTTCGAATCCCGACCCTGCCGCCAGCCAGCCGTGGGATCCTGGGAGAGTTACGTCCCATCTCTGTATGTCTGTGAACTAGGGCTAATAACATTCTTCAACTCAGGAGTAGCCCTCGGATCACGGCGTATGGCCATTTATACAGACGTCCGTCCGTCCTAGAACAGAGCCTGGCAAACGGTACGCGTTCCCTAAAGTGCTCTGTCAGCGATGACCGGTATCATTACCTTCCCTTGGTCCCGAGCTCCTGGGCTTCATTTAGTCCACATGATGATCCCATGAGAGGTGCTGTCACTACCCCCTCCACCAGATGGGAAAACGGAAGCTCATGCCATATGCCCAAGGTGACCCAGCTTGAAAATGGCAGTGCCAGCCCTCGAGTCCCGCTCTGCATACTGGGAAGCCTGCACTCCTAACCGCTGTGATGCTCTGTCCCCCACCCTGGTAAACACACCCCTGCAGCCCTGCATCCCAGCCCCCGGGGGGCAGAGGCCCAGATGCAGCAGGTACATGACTCAGAGTCACAGAGCTGCTTAAAGCCAGAACTCCAAGATCTGGCTGCAATGCCCCCAGGCTCGCTTCGCACCGCGGCACACCCTCTGACCATCGAGGCTGGCACGGGGTACCTCGTGGACAGCGAGCTGCTGCCTGTCACTGGCCCCGGGCCGGCACAGGTGGGATGAGCATCTCCGGGGAGAATACAAAGGTTTGAGCCCATGCAGGTGACCTGTGTGCCCTCTTGCAGTCTGAGATTGGGCGACTGGATGACATGAGGGATGTGGAAGGTCTGGGGAAGGTGGAAACATGACATACGAGTGGCAGAGGGGAGCAAAGCACACTAGGGTTGCTCTTGCTGTCACCCCCCCCCCCCAGGGGGCTCCAGAAAGCCAGGTTCCTGCTGGTGGGGGAGCAAGACGTCCTGCATGCTGTCCTGTCCAGATCATTTCTTCCCTCCCTGCTTCTCTGCCGCCTGGGGTCCTCTCTGTCCCCCGCTGGGTTTCTGCCCTGCCCCCCCCCCCCACTGCCTCCAGCGAATGAGCCCAGCCCGCCAGCAACACTCAACCAAGATGAGTAATTAATCCTTCATCTTTCTTATCTGGTCCCCTCAGATTTTGTTACTTTTGGCCGAAGAATATTCAGAGACATGTGATAGCCAGAGTCAGTTACAAACTTGAACTGAATTTCTCTGCATAAAAATGTATGGCCTGCAAAGGTCATCTTACAAATGGGATGACAGGCGCAGCGCAGCGACCGCCACGTCAGCGTGATGGCTGTGCCAAGGTGCGTAACGGGGGCCACAGTAGATGATCTGAGAGTTATTTACTCATCTGTGTCAGGTATAAACCATCTCTTCTGGAATTGAGTTAAAAGTGCTCCCCAGGCATTTTAGACAAGATCCTGACACAAGGTAGAATAGATAATAATAGGAAGATACGCCAGCTCGAGGGTTTCTAAAATAGAGATTCGATGAATTGGAGGCGTCTGGAGAGATCCAGCTTTCAAGACATTATTTCTTTGTCTTTCTTTGTTTCTTTCTTTCTTGGTTTCTTTCTTTCTTACAGGAGCGAGGGTAGACTAGACTCTGCTCCAGGCCCTAAGAATACAAACAAGGTAGAAATAGACACTGGTGGACAACAGGGACACATCCCTGGCCTTCTGGAACTTTGGGTCCAGGGGAGGACAAGCAGGTGAGCAGGCAATAGCACAGAGTGTGCGGAGGGGCCCGTGTGCCCACCCTGCGTAAAACACTGGGGACACGGGCACTGCCCTGGAGAGGCTTGGAGTCAGCGTGACCAACAGCACATGGGGTCCAGGTGACAAAACCCAGCCCTGCGGGTACAGCCCTCAGCATGGCCAGGAACTGGGGTGCACCATCGAGGTGGGAAGGGAGACCCCTGTGGGAGAGGACAGCGTGAGCAAAGCCATGGAGGTGGACCCACACAGAGCATTTAAGAATGCTGGGGTGACTCTAGCAGAGTGTCTTCTGGGGAGCGGCAGGTGCAGGGAGGCCACCTCCAGCAGGTGCTTAGGGAGCGGGGTGAGGGTGGGGGTGGGTGGGGGCTTCTGAGCAGGGCGAGGCAGGGCAGAGCGGCAGTCAGCTGGGCTTCATGGGGACCGCTGGAGGGGCTGATTCCAGCTTGAGAAACGTAAGCCTGAGCAGGTGGAGGGCTCGCCCCTGCTCACCATCTGTTGAAGAAGGGGCACGTAAGTGCCACCTGGCTTCCTGCGGGGGCAGGGCGGGAGATAGCATCTGGGAGGCAGAGAGCGCTCCTCTGGGGGAAGATGCTTGAAGGGCCCTGATAATGATTTATTCAGCAGGAACAGACACCTGCAGCCGAGACAGCACTGGCCTCGGTCACTCTCCAGGCCTCGTTCTGGATACACACACGCCTGTCTCTTCGGGTGACCAGGGCATCGGGGTGTGGGAGACAGGCCAGCCCGGAGGCCTTAGCCGGGTGGTGGCGGTGGTAGGAGATGCATTCAGCTCACCTGGTTGCATAAGCCCTGCCTGCTGCAGGGGGTGGGGGATGCCTGCTGCAGGGGTGGGGGTGCCTGCTGCAGGGGTACTGGCGCCAGCACTCGTGGGAGTTCAGGAGAACCTTTACAACCTCCCGGCTGGGGCTCAGTAAAGCCTACCAGTTTCTATCAGTTCCCTGACACATTACAAACACTTAATAGGAGCTCATTTCCAAGGGGTACCTGCTAGCTCAGTCTGTAGAGCATGGGGCTCTTCCTCTCCAGATCATGAGTTCAAGCCCCATGTTGGGCGTGGAGCCTACATAAAAAAAAAAAAAAAAACAAAAAAAAAAACAAAAACAAAAAAAAATTTGGGAGTAAGAGTAGCTCATTTCCCCCACTGCTAGCCCATGGCCCTCGAATGGAATTGAAATTGCCCCTAGGATCTGTCTCTAAGCATCTCTTCCACATGCCACATGACAGCTTTTCCTCTGCTTGGAGACCAATTAGCCAATTGCCCATGAAACTCTTCTCCAGGCTGACCTTTGTCACCCTCCCCAGTGGGAACCCTCATTGATTGTCATTCATACATGTGCATTAGAGACCCTGCATGTGTCGAGCACTGGGCTGGGCACAAAAAACAGAGCCTGATCTCTTGGTTCCTCTTTCTCCAGCGGGTGGACTGGGGGGTCCCTGCCCCATTCCAATCACTGTAGGAACTTCTCCAGTTTTGGTATTTCCCTCTTAAAGCTGGAGCCAAGAAATCAGCCCAGCACCGCTTTGAGCCTCCATGGCTACCCTGGGAGGTGGGTGAGACAGCAGTTACCATCCCCTTGCAACAGATGAGGCACCTGAGGCCCAGAGAGGTGAAGTGCTTGCCTGAGGCCACACAGCAAATCTGAGGTTCACAAATTCACACATCTGGCTTCCGCCTAATTCCCTGGGTGATACTTTCCTTGGATTTGGGGGAGGAATGAGCAGGAGCTTTTCTGGGGAGGGGAGAAGGTGGGCACCACAGGACCCTGGCCTTCTTGGCATCTCTACCCTGCGATCTGTAGGACCTGTCTGGTGGAAGCAAAAATTACCACCTTCTATAAATCTTCCCTTGACTCTGAGACTCAGGGGGCACCTGATGTCCTCCTACCCCAGGTCTGAAAAACAAAGGCTAAAAAAAAAAATCCCTGAGAAGTTAAAATTAGTTTTCCACCTTTTTCTGCCCCAGAAAGAGCTAACAAATCACCTGGAAGGCTCCTTTCTGTTCTGGGAGCTAAGAGGGGTGCTGGCAGGGAGGGAGGGTGTTGGTGTTGGGACTTGGAGGGTTGTTTTTTCCCCCCCACCCCCATCTTCTGCTTCCACAGAGAAAGCAAAGCATTTTATTCTGTTTTAATATTTAAAGCCAAAGGAGAGTTGCTTCTGCCACAGGCCTGGTCCCTCTGATGAGAGAGTCAAGAGGGATTGGGGCTTCCGATGTGGTTCAGGTAGCCGGAACCCCGCAGGTCACATGCCCAGCAATTAAGGTCAGCTCCAGTTAGCAGCCGAGAACCAGAGGGACTGTGGGGAACGGCCCTGACCCAACTCCCTGGGGACTGTGAGCCCCTTCCTTCCTTGGGCCTCAGTCTCCTCATCTGTAAAGCAGGGCTCATACTACCAGCCCGAATCAGGTCAGGTGAGAAGGGAGACCCCACTTAATTTGATGCCTCCTCTGGGCATGGGACACCAGGCACAGGACAGGTGCATGGAGTCACGGCCCCATGTAACCACTCTATGAGGCTGCTGTCACTCGGCACGTCTTGTAGATATGGAGAAACTAAGGCATGGGGAAGCCAGCTGTGCAAGTATTCAAGCCTGAGTCTCAGCCACTATAGGTCCCAAGCTCTTTCCAGAGCCCACGCAATGGGGTTTTGCAAACCATTCTTTGCCTTTCAAATGTGAGTGACCATCAGTAGGATTGTTCCAGAGAAGCAAGCTGAGCTCCACGGCTGCCCTTCACCCTCAAGTCAGAGGCCCTGCAGCCGAGGCCACTGGGAGACCCCATCCCAGCTGCCACCTGCCCCTGTATCCCCCACCCCCAGGGCCAGCTCTCCTGCTCTGGAGCACCCTGCTCAGCGGGAGTGCTCCTTGCACACCTCCCCCACCCTTACACGCGGGAACTTCCCACAGAGACTGACAAAGGGAGCAGGGATGGCAGTTTCCATAGCAACGCTGGGTTTCTCATTCCCCGAACATAACATGCCAAACCCAGGGTGGAGAGGTACGTCCCCTCCCTCCGTAGAGAAGCTTCTCTCCACCCCCCCCCACCTTGCCTCTCCCATCCAGACCAGGAAGGTAGGGGGAGGGGCCCAGGGACCCTTGGCCCCACAAAGGCCACTAAGCTCCACCCCACGGATGACCTCACCCCACCAGGGGGTGCGGATGTCCTAAGAATGTGAAGGGGGAGCTGGGGAGAGACAGAAAGGAGGGCGTGGGGCCAAGACTTGGGCACAGCTCCATCTTGGGAGAGGACCAGGGGGTCACCACACAGGCTGCCTGGGACACCAGGATGATGCAGCCTGGGGCTTGGCCTGGGGGACCTGAGTGTCAGTCCATATCTTGGCACTGATTTGAGGTGTGGCCTCTGCTCTCTGGGCTTAAGCTCATTCATTTGGAAAATGGGAGAAAGAAAAGAACCCAGTCCCAGGACAGCGAGCTTGGTATCTCAGAGCAGGACGAACAATGCTCATTCTTACTGCTTCGTTATCATTACTGATGATGACATTGAAATCCAAACACCTCTCCCAGGCAGGGCACCTTCTGCAGCCCTCCATTCCACTCTGGGCTCTCACACGCCCCTATGAGAACCCTGGCTCCGCTACCTGTCGGTGGGTCGAACTGAATCAGAAGGGTGTGGGGGTGCCAAAGGGCCAGCATCTCACTGGCCCCTTTGCTCCTGCACCCCACCCCCTCCGAAGGTCCTTCCACAGTTTCTCCTGTTCAAATCCTCCCTGGTTAGGGAGGAGCCCCAACTCAAGGACTCCATCCCTATCCCTTGGGGAGACTTCTCAGCCCCCAGGGACCTTGCCCAATCCCTGAGTTCACCTTGTTCCTTGCTCCCCTTGCTCTAACTATATAGTACTGGGTGCACCTGTCCTTCCAAGGAACCACCATTCCACAGCTCTTTGGGGCTAACTGCAGTAACACTTGACCATGTCCTGGGTACTGTTCACTGCGCAGAGAATTAATACATAGAAAAGCACCCAGTACCCAATGGGTGTTCGATATGTCATTCTTATCATAGAAGCGTCACATACAATCTCCCTTAATCCCAACAATCACAGCAAATTGGTCCTGCTTTCATCCCCATCTCAACGATGAGGAAACTGAGACTCACAGAGGTTAAAGGATCTGCCTGAGGCCACAAAGCTAGAAAATCAGAGTCAGGATTTGAACCCAAAGCCCTTTACAGAAGCAACAAGGTGAAACAGCCTTCACAGGTGGTACCAAAATCTTTCTTGGGGACGCAATGACCTTTGTTCAAAAAAGACTTTGACAAGTCTCTCTGTTAACAGGTGTCACGTGAGCCCAAGAACCCAGAAAACCAAATCATAAGAGCTGGTGCTTCATTCAAGGACCGCTTTACAACGGATGCTTCTCTAAGTACTTTAAGAGTCAATTACTGGGGCACCTGGGTGGCTCAGTGGGTGAGCATCTGCCTTCGGCTCAGGGCATGATCCTGGGGTCCTGGGATCGAGTCCTGCATTGGGCTCCCCGCAGGGAGCCTGCTTCTCCCTCTGCCTGTGTCTCTGCCTCTCTGTGTGTCTCTCAGGAATAAATAAATAAAATCTTGAAAGAAAAAAAAAAAGAGACGATGACAAGTGGATCCTCCCAACAACTCTGAGGAAGGTAAGAGTCCTAGTTGCATTTTGCAGATGAAGGAACTAAGGGCGGGTTGTCACAAAACTCTTTCCAGAGGCAAGATGCAAACCCAGGCAGACTAACTCCAGTGCCCATGCTTTCAACCCCTTCGCCAACAGGCTAAACTGTTTTACAAAAGACGAGGAATGGAAAAGCCACGGTTTTTGTTCCTGGGAGGAGAGATACTGGACAGGTGATAGAGAGATGCCATCCAAGTGGGTCAAGACAGGCTAATGTGGCAGGTGGCCGAAAGGTCTTTTAAGAGCCTAGATGCCTCATGTGATTTTAAAGTTTTTTTTGCATTTCTGTGATGGAAACCCTGGCTTTCTGCCTGTTGCCTCCTCCCAGCAGATCTCCAGCAAAGCGTTCCACCCTAATGACGGCTTCATGTGAGTGCGGCAGGAGAGGGGAGAGGTTACGTGCACAGAGAAAATTATCTTTAGTGCTTTAGTAGGCACATTAGGGAAAGGGGGTGGGTATAAAAACCATGAGCAAAGTTTGCCTCTACCACACGCACACGCATGCCCTGCAGTGCAAGTTTCACCGGTCTGCTCCATCATATTTTATGGCCTTTTGCAATACTTAATTTGAAGAATGGTCAGAAATAAAGGAACAGGGACTCTGGAAGCCAAAGAGCAGGGGGAAGATTCGAGAGAAGCCTGGAGAGGTTTGGCAGGTGATAAAGCGTAGAGGCACACGGGAATGTTTGCAAGAACTGTCAAGGCGAAGAGTCTTGAGAAATGAAATTCTGACATCTGACTGAGTTCCTCTTCAGTTTGATCGGAAAGAGGAAAATAGGAACTGGAGTTATTTTTAAACTACCTTCGTTTGCTGGACCGTGCATCCTGGAAAAGACTCCACGAGAAGACCAGTCAGTACGGAACCCTGGCCTCTCACCAGGTGACAGTGGGAAGTAATGGAGGACCAAGGAGCTTCATGTCCCATCGGTTTGGGGTGAGACAAAGCCGAATACTAGGGACACGACAGCTGGGAGAGAGCAGTGATTTTGATGACAGGAGTCTACCTTTACCTCAAGTTTGCAGAAATTTTGTTTTCAACTTCCACGGGGCATGGGACTGGGGAGTTCATACTGGTATTTTTGTAGCTCTCAAGGGGTAGACGTAGGCAGGCTCCATCTGATATTTGAATTACATAGAAATAACTGACTACTAGAAAAAAATGCCAAGAAAATCTGAGGCCCCCATCCCTTCTCCTGCCAGCTAGACCCCCGTGAATAATCCAGACTAAAACACCAGGGTGCCTGGGTGGCTCAGGCGGTTACGCGTCTGCCTTGGGCTCAGGTCATGATCTCAGGGTCCTGGGATGGAGCCCTGCATCGGGGTCCCTGCCCGGTGGGAAGTCTGCTTCTCCCCCACTCATGTGCGCGCGCTCTCTCTCTCTCCCAAATAAATAAAATCCTTTTCTTAAAATAAATAAAATCTTAAAAAATAAGATGAACAACCGCCTCTGGCTGCCTCTGGCTACAGACTGCTAATCCGTTAGAGCACACCGTACCTATGACACAGGGGCTGTAATCAGCTCTACAGATGCTGAGTGATTTGAGGAAAACTTTACAGAGTTCATCTGGAATGCTATTTGGTTTCTCCTCCACTAATTTCTTCGGTTCTTTCCAATTCTAGCAAGTTTATAAACCGGACATCTCTAACCCGCGGAGATGCCCGACCAGCTGCCAAGGCAGCTTCTCCCATGACACCTGTTCCCAGCAGAGCCCAGAAAGGGATATCTCTAATCAGATAAACTGACAAAGGGGGCCCACATGGAACTGCCCCTGCTCTGGGGAGTCATCTTATCTGGACCCTCGATGTTTATGGAGTATTTTACTAGATGTGAGATACGGAGGGCAGGCGTCATGTCCTTGTCACTGTCTCTTTCCCTGGTGGCCTTTCCAGGGATGAGCCCCCGTGAAGCACTCCTGAATGACCACCATTTCCCTGGCTGCCCCAGCTAAAAACCTGCAGGTGGCCCTTGTCTCCAATCTGGCTCTTCCTTCCTCAGGTTCAAGTTGTCAGCAAACCCCACTGCCCCACTGGCTCTGTCCACCTAAATCCCCCCCAAATCTGTCCACTCGTCACCACCTCCGTTGCCTAGCCCCCTCCGGCCCTGGCCCAGCCACCACCATTTCTTTGCTGAGTGGCAGAACCTGGTCTCCCTGTCTCTGCCCTTGGCCCTCTGCACTCTATGCCCCTTACGGTGGCCAGGGCGCTCCTTTTAAAACAGAAATCAGATTGTGTCACAGTCTCCAGTGGCTCCCTTCCTCCATCAACTAAAACGTCCTTGCAGCCCCTCCGTGTGCCAGCCCCGCCCACTTTCTGCCCTCTTTTCTCCCTCTCTCCTCCTTGCTCCTTTCTTCCAGCCCTGCGGACGTCCCGGCTGGCCCCTGAACACACCAGACGTGTCCCTCTCCCCGGGCCTCTGTCCGTCTGTTCCCTCTGCCTGGAATGCTCTTCCCCTAGAAGTCTGCATGGCTCACATTCTTTTTGTTTGAGGTTCTGCAAACGTCACCTCTTTAAAAAGTTCTTTGCTGGCCATCGTTTCTAAAGTAGCCCCTCCCAGCATGCTGCACCAGCTATCCCTGCTTTATTCTTTTCCTCCCAGCACTTATCACTGCCTGTCACTTTGCTATTTCTTTTTTTAAGATTTTATTTATTTATGAGAGACAAACAGAGAGAGAGAGGCAGAGACACAGGCAGAGGGAGCAGCAGGTTCCATGCAGGGAGCCCAACATGCAACTCGATCCCGGGTCTCCAGGATCACACCCTGGGCCGAAGGCGGTGCTAAACCTCTGAGCCACCCAGGCTGCCCACTTGCTATGTTTCTAATTTGCTCTCTGACTTGCCATCCTCTCCCACTAGGATGTTAGCTGATGTCAGGGGCTTTGGTTTCTCCACTGCCAACTCCTCAGTGCCTAGTCCTTGACATACAGTAGCTGTTCTGTGATTATTTGTCCAATGAGTGAATGAACCATGTGTTGAAATGAAGACATACGTTAAGTACCCAGTGTTTACATTACTGACAGGGAAGAGACCTCATGGTCAGGCTAGTGTGGTTGCTGGGAGGACGATGTGGTCCCTAGACCAGCAGTACCAGCATCGCTTGGAAGCTTGTTAGAAATGTAGATTCACGAGCCCCACCTCACACCTACAGAATCCGAAGCCATGGGGTGGGCACAGCAATCGGCTCTGACAAGCCCTCCCGCTGAGTCCGATGCACACTCACGTTTGAGAAGCACTCTGTAGTAGGACTCCGGAACCAAGTGTTCAATTTACACCACATAGTTCAGGGTATTTGCTTCGAACTCGACTGGTGAAATTATTTTGTTTGTAGGCGCTCATTCCCATCCCAAATGCCAGTGCAGAAATGACTCTCAGCATGACAAACAACATGTGGACCGAAGACCAAACCAGAGCATGTGTGGAATCGTGTGAAGTAAGCTGGTGTGTTCTTTGACACTCAGAACAGTTGTTCTTACTTAAGAACAACGTAAGTTATTTTATTTTTATATTTTACTTAAATATAAAAATATCATAGGGGCGTCTAGGTGGCTCAGTTGGTTAAGCATCTGCCTTCGGCTCAGGTCATGATCTTGGATCCTGGATCCAGCGCCACATCGGGCTCCCTGCTCAGCGGGGTGTCTGCTTCTCCCTCTGCCCCTCCCCCCCAACTGCTCATGTTCTCTCTCTCTCTGTTTCAAATAAATAAATAAATAAATAAATAAATAAATAAATAAATAAAATCTTTAAAAAATAAGGACACCTGGGTGGCTCAGTGGGTGAACATCTGCCTTCAGCTCAGGGTGTGATCCTGGGATCCTGGGATCAAGTCCCACATCAAGCTCTCTGCATGGAGCCTGTTTCTCCCTCTGCCTGTGTCTCTGCCTCTCTCTGTGTGTCTCTCATGAATAATTAAAATTAAAAAAAAACACTTTTAAAAATATCTTTAAAAAGTAATAAAACAAAAATATCATAAAACTGCACAGAATGTTCAGATTTGTCCTTGGAAGTAAAATAAATGTTCCTTTTTATTATATGTGGAGGTGACAGCAGGCATCCCCAGTGGAGTTGCAACATTGAACCCTATGGGCAAAAAAGAAGGCAGAGAGAGATCGAGACAGAGGAGGAGAAAGATCGCAATTCCTGACAATTCTTCCCTACGTCACTTAACAAGCGTAGGTCTCAGGTCACTGGTCCTCTGTCCCCACCCCAACCCCAGGGCACACTTAGAAATACGTGAGGACATCTGTGTTGTCCCATGATGGGGTGCTACTGGTAAATATTGGGTGGGAGCAGCTGGACTGAAAGCCCCACAACTGCAGCAAAGAGCTGCGCACCCCATAAGCCACAGCCCCTTCTGCAACCAAGAACCTCCCCCCAGGTAAGTGAGCATCCCCCACTCCAACCACCACCACCAACCTCTGCACCTCCGCTCCTGCACACCCTTCCAGGGTTTCAAGACCCATGTTTTCCAGCGACCCTACACACACAGCAGCTCCTACCTCTGGGCAGGGGTGAAGGATGGGCATCAGAGCCAGCGCTGGAAGGGAAACAGGCCGTGCTGCACTGATGGGAGGCGGTCTGTGTGCCTGCCATGCGGCAGCCCAAAGAAATGGGGTGGGGGGTGACTTGACTATTCCCAAGTCTGACCTTTGGCTGAGCTTATTAGCTGAGCAAGTTACCTGGGAAGGGAGGCTCACCCAGCCTGCTCCCCCTACCTACGGTGCATACTCTCCAGAGCGCCCCTTCTAGTTCTGCAAGAGGACAGCACGAAGGCCAGGAAGGAGGGCCACTCGGGAGCCACCTGCCACACTCAGACGTGGTGACTCTGGGTGAGTCACTGCCACTCTTGGTTGATTGACCCAAGAAAATGGGAATAAAATGGGAATAATGGCAGAGCCTATTTCAGCAGATTATTGTGGATTAAATGGATTCATACTCATAAAGCATCATGTATGTCTAGCACTGTATAAGTCTTTGCTGTCATGATAAGGATTTGACACGGTCCCACCCTGCTGTTATTAACTCAAGAGGAGGGGAACACATGGAGACCCCCTGAACCCGGGCAGACCTAGAAGAAACCCAAGGGTTGGCTACAACCCTTGGGCTTCCCCACACCCCTTCCTCGGAGAAGGGCAGTCCCCTACTTTCCATCAGCACACTCAGGGTGCCGCCAGCTGAGGGGTGTGCATTTGCGGCCCAGCCACCTGGAGCCATAAGGGAGAATTCTCCAGTTATTGTGGCTTTTTTAACATCAGCCACTGAACACAGAAACACGGGAGCCATATTTAAGGTGTGAAGGGAGGAAAAAATCAGTCCCCACCTTCTCTTCCTGACTCCACCCCACTGCTCTGGTGCTCGTCATGTTAAAACCAAAAGGATCTTAAAAAGCACTCAGCTTGGGGATCCCTGGGTGGCGCAGCGGTTTGGCGCCTGCCTTTGGCCCAGGGCGCGATCCTGGAGACCCAGGATCGAATCCCACGTCGGGCTCCCGGTGCATGGAGCCTGCTTCTCCCTCTGCCTATGTCTCTGCCTCTCTCTCTCTCTCTCTCTCTCTCTCTGACTATCATAAATAAATAAAAAAAAAATTTAAAAAAAAAAAAAAAAAAAAAAAAAAAAAAAAAAGCACTCAGCTTAACCCAACCCCCAACCCCAAGCCCCATGGTCTGAACACAGTTTTCATTCAGGGTTGTCAGTCTGTTTCATTCAAACTTCATCAAGGCAGACAATGGAAGGGCCTACTATGCGCCAGGCCATAAGCTGGGTGCCCTCTACATATGTGATCCCCTATGATCCCTACAGCAAACCTGCAGCTCCACTTAATGGACAGGAATCTGGGGACATAGGAAAACGTTATTATACCCATTTTACAGAATGAATGACAATCAAGGAGACTGACCTGTCAAAAGGCAGATAGGTGGGAACTAGGAGATCTAACCTCCAAACCCAATTTGGTCTGACCACACAGCTCATGTTCTTTCCCTTTCACTAGGCTGCTTCCCAAAGTTGCCTCCAAGGAAAACATGGTAGTGAACAAGGACAATCCTGAGAAAGGGAGTGAGTACCTGGCAAAGGCTCTACTGATGGAAGCCTACCTTCCTCAGGAACTGGGTGCAGCCGAGAATACTAGAGCTCTAATTTCAGTTGTTTAAACCACATGGGGCTGACATGACACCTCCATGAGGTCTTCAGAGACTCAAGAACCTTGGGTTTTTCTGCTCTGCCATCCTCGGTGTGTGGCTTATACCCTCAGGGTCAAATCATGGCCCTGGATGGCAGCTGGAGATCCAGTCATCACAACTATGTTCCAAGCAAGAAGGAGAAGGAAGAAGGAAAAGACAAGAAGGCTGTTCTCTTCCTAAGGATACTTCTGAGCAGTTCCACTCAAAAAACAAATGTTTTGGGGGAGCTTGGGTGGCTCAGTGGTTTAGCACTGCCTTTAGACCAGGGCCTGATCCTGGGACCTGGGATCGAGTTCCACATTGGGCTCCCTGCACAGAGCCTGCTTCTCCCTCTGCCTGTGTCTCTGCCTCTCTGTCTCTCTCTCAATCTCTCTCTCTCTCTCTCTCTCTCTCTCTCTCTCTCTCTGTCTCTCATGAATAAATAAATAAAATACTTTAAAAAATGTTTTTTCTACATCTCCTTGGCCACCCAACTTCTCTGGAAAAATGTATTCCTTTAACTGGGCACATTGTGTCCAGGGTGGATCAATGCTCTGTTATTGGTCCACCCAATAGGACGGAAGAGAGGATGAGTGTCGGGTATATACCTGGTAGTCTCCTCCACCCCAGTTGGAGTCTTTCTGCCACTTATGACCTGATCCAGTCTACCCCCCAAGGAGCTCCCAAGCCCTCCCCAATATTTATGCAAATTTCTGGAGAATGTACAGTCTCATGGCCACCTCCGGCTTCTGTTTCTGCTGAGTGAATTACATTTCCTATTCGCCTCCTTGTCCTGTGTGTTCTGTCTCTGTCTTGGGTCAATTCAACTGGGAAGCCCAACCCCTTACCCTGCGTTTTGTGCTTGCACATTCACGTATGCACACAAATCCATTCTTGCAGGGCATTCCTGTGTGTGACAGGCTATGCTTGAGATCGAAGTGGATGAACTAAGAGGTTACATCCCAGCAAGAGTTTGAAACAACTCTTTTCCTGTATCCGCCCACCTAAGGGGCAGTGGTTCAAATGGAATGTTGGACATTCGTGTGCTTCAAAGGCTTTGGCCCTGGCCATTCTGCCCATTGCAAGGGGCTTTGTCTAGCCCTCTTTCTGGTTTCGTAGAAGCAGCATCTGAGAAACAAGCAACCTTGTGCAAATGACCTGTTGAGGGAGCACCTAGAGGAGGACTTGTAGGGGAGGGAGGGAAGCAGATGGGGGAGAAGAGGTGGCCCCGAGGTGTGGGTTCAGTGGAGGCTTCGCACACCCGGCCCCTGGGGAGCCCTGGAGAGGAGGGCACCACAGATTTACCATGCTTTGAGCTGGGGGTCGAGGGGTGGCTTTTAGACCTCTGCCTTGGTCATTCTTCGGCTGAGGGCAGGCGGGGTGGCCTCCCGGGCTTCTGTGGGTGGGAGGTAGTTCTCAGCTTAAGGGTAAGTCAGCATCCACAGCCCGGTGAACCAGTCCTGCAAAGGGGGTCTGTGCAGGTCACCAACAGTGTCTATGACATTGTACCTTCTCTGTGGCTCTAGAAACAAAATCCTCCTCCTTTATTTAGGCCAGAGGATTTAAACTCCCCCCACCCTTCCCTGGTTGCCCACTCCTAAACACGCTTTTCCAAACTTATCAACGTGCTCAGCAAAATGCAAGCAAGATTCAGCCCCGAATTTAGAAGCAAATGGGGTTTCAAATAGCAGCTCTGTTTCCCCAGCTCGCTGGTAAATACCTTGCAGGCTTGATTCTGGGTCTCAGGCCAAATACACTCATCACACCCAGGCTTGCAGCCACTGGAGGCTTTTTGTTTTTATGGCAAAATTTGATGATTTCCCTAATCAGCCCACTGGCCCGACCTGCTGGGTCAGTGGGATTTGCCACCGCCACGTGCCCGGCTCCCCAGCCTGGTTCCGCCAGCAGATGATGCCAAACCCCCTGAACAAATTGTGTCATCCTGAGCTGTTCAAGTTTATTTCCACTAAAAATACGCCCTGAAACTGGGGCACGATGAAGGATTGCTGACAAATGAGGAAGAGGGATGAGTAAAGACTCAGGCCGTCTGACTCCTCAGAGTCACCTCCAAACACTCACCACTGAGCTGAGCCTGGCCCCCCGACACTCATCTCCATGAGTGGTAAAAGCTCAGCAATCCTGTGTGGCTCGGAGGGCTTGTGAGTCCCTGTTAGTAGATGCCCCAGATGTAATGCAACCCCTCATTTTACTAAGAAGAGAGAACCAGAGAGCGAGAAGGGGGTGACTTTGCCCTGAGCCAAATGGCTAATTAGGGGTGGAGGAGGGCCTGGGGCCCACGCTCTCGGCTGGCTCCCAGGTCAATGCTCCTCTCCTATACCTCGTGTCTGCGATTCCTATGGCAATATCCCAAGGCACAGGCATTGCAGAGAGGTCAGTGAGGGCATCAGTAACAAATGCTTTCAGTTTCAAGTTAAAGAAAATCAAGGTCAATGGCCCCTCAGCTGTCAGTCAGGACATTAGTGTTTACTTAACAAATAAGTAAAGTTAAGGGGGTAGTCCAAGGGTGTTGGGCCCCTGCCTCAGCCATGTCAACAAGGATCCAGGCTCTCCGCCCTGCCATTCTGAGCATTTCGACTTCGGCCTCAAGCTTATTGCCTCACATCATAAAATGGTTGCCACAGCTCAGGATATCAAGTCCTTACAAATAGCATCTAAAGCTAGAAGGAGCTCCCAATACAAATTTTAAAAAAACAAAAAATAAATCTTAAGAGGCTGTCACAAAAATACTAAGTCAAAAGGATATGTGCACCCTATGTTTACTGCAGCATTATTTACAGAGAAATATTATTTGTCAGAGAAAGACAAATACTGTATGATGTCACTTGTATGTACAGTTTAAGAAACAAAACACATGAGCAAAGGGAAAAAAGAGAGAGAAGCAAACCAAGAAACAGGCTCTTAACTATAGAGAACAGACCGATGGTCACCAGAGGGCAGGTGGCGATGGGTGAAACAGGTGCTGGGAATTCAAGAGTGCACTTACCGTGATGAGCGCCTGATGATGTATGGAAGTGTTGAATCACTGTATGGGACGCCTGAAACTAATAAAACATGGTATGTTAGAGGTACTGGAATTAAAATGAAAAGCTTTTGAAATTTTTTAAAAATTAAAACTAATTTAAAAAAAAGGTTTGCCTTCTCTAGGGGTAGCCCTCTCTTCTAGAGCTAGAGGGAGGAAAACCCTCTCTCTACATCTCATTGGCCAGAACCAGGTCCATGTGCACCCCTCCACCAATCACTGGCAAAGGGGGATGAGCGCATCAGGCTTGGTTTGGACCAGGACTCACCCCGAGGCTGGCCACGCTCTAGTGCCAACACAGCCAGGCCTGTCTCTGTAGTCCTTCATCAATAAAATGGGGATATTTCATAGCCACCACACAGGATTAGAGTGAGTGAAAACACTGATATGAGACAGGAACGCTATTCTTGCAATCCTGAGAAGGAAAAAGTCTGTAAAAATAGACCTTTGATCATTAGAGAGATACCTTCCATGAAGAGATGAGCTACAAGATGTTGCTAAGAGACATTTGTACTTAACAGACAAAGCTCCTTCAGTAGAAGAAATCCAAGGAGGGAACTCCCAGAATCACACAGAAACATCGGAGCTGAAGGGAAGATGAGAATGATTTGAAGGGCTGGGAAGGTGGGGGGAGCACGGGGGAGTGGAAATGTGGCTCCATTCGTGGGCTGCACCTGCAGCCCTGGCTGTGTGCGCTGGTGCTCAAGGATAGCAGAGCCAGAGACTGTGCCCTCCATGTGCGTGAAGGGATGAAGAGTCACCCCCACCCCTCACTCTTTTTAAAAATAGCAAAAGATGGGGCACCTGGGTGGCTCAGTCTGCTAAGCGTCAGACTCTTGATTTCAGCTCAGGTCATGATCTCAGGGTCGTGGGATCGAGCCCCTGCATTGGGCTCCATGCTGGGTGTGGATTCTCTCTCCCTCTCCCTCTGCCCATCGCCCTGCTCTCTCTCTCACTCTCTCTCAATAAATAAATAAGTACATAATTACATAAAAATAAAAATAGTGTCAAGTTTCCCATTGTATGGATGTACTATAATTTGCTTACTTGGTCTCTCATCGATGGATATTCAGGTTGCCTCCAAACTTCGGAGAGATTTCTCACAGTGCAACAGTGATCATCTTATCTGCCTGTGGACAGCCATTTGGTGGCTTCCCACTTCTCTGAGGATAAAATACCAAGTCCAGGAAGCCTCAGGCTCAGGCCCGGTCTGTATGACT
Source organism: Canis lupus dingo (assembly GCF_003254725.2). Lineage (NCBI taxonomy): Eukaryota > Metazoa > Chordata > Mammalia > Carnivora > Canidae > Canis > Canis lupus. The sequence goes on from NC_064252.1 coordinate 29,426,358, forward strand.
CCCCTGCCCCACCCCTGCTCCGAAAATCTCTCCTTCCCACTCAGAGGAGTAGACCCCCAGGCCTCCTGCAGTTTCTTGGCTCGTCTGCCCACCTTTCGGGCTGCTCCTTTCGCCTGGAATGTCGCCCCCTCTTCACCTGGTGAACCCCTTCATCCTATAGATCTTGGCCTGAAAACTTCCTCCTCTGGGAAGCCTCCCGTGGTAAACAGTGTTTATCGTAGGCTGCCGTCTGCGTGAAACAAACACAGCAAGAGAATAAATATGTGCACGTCTACATATGCATCTACACACAGAACACCCTGGAAGCATTTGTAAGAAACAGGCACTTGAATTGTCTTCCGAGAGGGAAGCTGGGTGGCTGGAGGAAGCAGGGCAAGGAGACTTTTCTCTGCACATCCTTTTGTACCTTTTACATTTTGAACCACGTGTTTCTTGATTTGGGTAGAGAGCTCTATCGATGGATAAATAGAGCAAAACTCGGTGAATTAAGTGGCTCCTCCGGCTGCTGTGGAAAACGGGCTGATGGGCCAAGAGTAGACGTCAGCAGGTCAGTGAATCATCGTCTGGGAGCTGGGAACTGGGCTCTGCAGGTGCAGAGAAGGGGATGGAGTCAAAAGACACGCACAAACCAAAACGAGAATTCTTTTTACAGCCCATCCTGCTCCGATTCTGTCAGGGTTCAAATGCAGGAAGAGGCTCTGGGACAGGAGAGATCGTCCCCTGGGGAGCCCTCCTCCATCACTCTTTTGTCTAAAAGCTGTTCGTTTTGTACCTGGTGGCAGAAGTGGAGTCTGAGAAGGAGAACCTTGGGATCTGAGCATAGCGAGCAAGGGCTGGTGTAAGAGGGGAGGACCATTCTGGAAGCCCCTTTCTCTCTGGCACCTTTTCCTCGCTGGTCACCCTCCTCTGCAGAATTCTGATGTCAGATACACAGGGGATGCACCTGCCCATAGTTCTAGGCAGACACATGGCTCACTGGCATCCCCCATGGCAACCCCACCTCACCCTGCCTCCAGTGATCACCTCCTACCCGCTAGTTCCCAGAAAACATCTCCTCCTGGTGCAAGAATCTAATCCCTTGGCTTATGGTTTTGGGGGAGTGTTTGTTTGAATGGAACAGTTGACTTTTTGGTTAAAATGCAAATGTCCTTGAGAGAGACAGCATGGGAAGCTATAATTCACTCAACGAAAGTACAAAGCAACCCTCGTAAATCCGAGAGTCACATGGTCACAGACAAAGGAACACGGTTCACTTACCAAAAGGCGATTCCAGTTTGGCCGTTTGTTATAAAGTTAAACATAGACTCCCCGTCTGACCCAACAATCCCACACTCAGGTATTTATGTAAGAGAAATGGCACCGTGTCTCCACACAAAGACTTTTATGTGGATGTTCATAGCAGCTTTATTCGTAACAACCAAACACTGAAAACAACCCAAGTGTCCATCAAGTGGCAAATGGATCAATAAATTCTGCCCTATGGTGGAATCCACAGGCAATCCACAGGATTACTCGGCAATAATGTGTCCCAGGAACACATGTGTCCCAGGAGCACATCGGGACACACACGGCAACACAGAGTGGAGGTCAAACGCCACAGGTTAAGTGAAAGGCTAATCACAGCACGATTACCTGCCTGGGACATTCTGGAAGAAACAAAACTGTATGGACGTGGCCGGGAATCAAACCTTTTGTTCAAATTAGGGCTTTCCAGGGGCCGGCAGTAGGAAGAGGGGCTGACTGTAAAGAGGCGAGAGAGAAATTTGAAGGGAGTGGAAATGTTCTAGCTCTGGACGGTCACGGTGATTAGGTGCCTTTTCCCGGAGAGGCCTCCTAACAGCACTGGGCGCCCAGGAGGCTCTCAGGAGGTGCCTTGGGGCCCGCGGGGGTGGAGGCGGGGGTGGGGGAGGTGCCGGGTGGGCGCAGCTCCAGGCCCATCTCCCCCAGAGCACTCACACCGCCCTCCTGCTTAACCCGAGGGAAACTGCATTCCACTTAGCGAGACAGCACTTTGGAATGCACTGGATCCTATATATTCCTTGAAAGTCCCTTTCAGGCCTGACATTTGTCACCGTAGGTATAAGGGACCTAACAGTTATAATTGATCCTAATTTAATCCTTTGATGTCACCTTCACAGCAGCCCTGAGAAGTGGTGAGGACACAGGTGCTCCCGGAAGACACCTGACTTGCCCAGCTCACAGCCAGTGAGGAACCGCCCAGCCACACCCCACTATCCATGGGCTTTTTAGGACAATCCATAGTAGCATCCCGAATGCAAAGTGACATAAGAGAGGTGCTCATTAAGCCCCCCCCCCCCAGAGGGGGGGAGGACAGTGAGTGGGACAGGTGATTTCTCCTTGGAAGAAAAGACCCTTGAAGGCTGGACAGGAAGCCTACCAGGAGGGGGTCAGGTGTGAGCAAAACACAGGAGAGGGAAAGACAAGTGAGGCCTGCGGAGAGGGAGGGTGGGGAAGGTCCCCTGGTAGAGGAGGGACGAGGGTCCGAGGAGGATGTTGGGGATCCGCAGAGGGGAAAGGGGAAGAAAGCACCAGGTCTCTAACCGCCAGGCGATCTGCAGGATGCAGGGCTGACGGAGGGAAGACAGGGTTTACCTTCTTCCCACGTTTGCCAGGAGCAACGGCCCCAGCCCACGAGGGAGGAAGAATGAATGGTCCACGAATGAGTTAAATCAATATTTATTCCCCACCATTCAGTCCTAGGGTCTGTGCCAGATGCTTTCACTGATCTAACTTTCTTAATTTTCATAATAAGCCTGTCGAATAAACGTTATTATTCCTAAACTCTCACTTGGCAAACATACAGCATGCTTATTACGTGCCCGGCCCCCTGCTAAGCCCCGCCGATGAGCAAGAGGGTGGAACGAGAAGGCGTAAGGCCCAGCGCTCGGATCACGAATCCGCATTGCACCCGCGCTGGGTCAGTGGCGAGGTCACGTCTCGGGGCCTCAGACTCCGCATCTGTAAAATGGACACGAGAGCAGCACCTGCCCCGGGACTACGGAACCTCGGGGCGTGGCCGAGGGCGTGGCCTGATGTCACGTGAGGCCCCGGTCGCAGCTGATTGGAGGAGAGGGCGCCGCCCCCCACGGCGCGCCAGCCCATTGGCCGGGGCGTCGGGCGGCGAGTGGGGCTCCACCGCCCCGCCAGGCTTCACCGCCCCACCGAGGCTGCGAGCGCAGGTGCGTGCCGCCAGGTCCCGGCTTTTGAGTCGTGCCTCCGTTGGGCTAGAGAAGTGAAGTGAACCTCCTGTTCATCCAGCACTGCTCAGCTTGCCGTGCACTTTCACATCCGACGGCCCCACCCCACCTGCGAGCTGGGGGGCGGGCGGATGCGCACCTCATTCTACTGGTGAGATCACAGGCTCGCAGGGCGACGGGACTAGGGGTCCCAGAGCCCGCCCCGCTCCGGGTCTGAGCTCTGCCCGTTACATCTGGCTGCGAGCTTCAGCTGCTTCCCCGGGTGTTCGAGAGAAAATCATGTGCACTTTGTAGTTTGGTAAAAATAAAAAAATAAAAATAAAAAAACATATATATTATCGTCAGCTCTGAGATGCATTCGGGGTTGGAAATGTGGTACATTTTGTTCCAGCCTTTATTTAGTACGTGGTTCAGATCCAGGCCCTGTGTACAAAACAGCCAGGACGGTGGCTCAATTTTCATTGCCAATGAAGAGCCGGCGCCGGATGAGTAATTCCAAAAAATGGGCAGCCCCTGAGCCCTGCCAGCTTCCCTCTGGGACGTCTTTTTCAGCCCATTTAGTATTTTAGAATTCCTTAAAATAATTCTGCTGTGGATATTTCTCAGTGTCGGTGGGGGGGAGTTGGGGTTCTGATCTAAACAGCTAAACTTGGCTTTTAAGCCCCACAAATTGGCAGCTCCTTCCTTTTAGCCTCAGATGGAGTGATCCAATGTGCTGCGCAGACTCCAGCTAGCATCACTTGTGCGTTATTTGCTCAATGTTTATGGAGCACCTAGTTCAGAGTGAAATATATGCATTAATTAAGTAATCATGCATGTAAATATAAAACTGCAAATTGTGGAAAAGTCCAGAGTGGGAAAAAAATCTGGTTATAACCACAAGGCCTGGCTTAGTTTGGGGGTGGGTGTGTTGGAGAAGGCTGCTCTGAAGAAGGGATGGCCTTGTTGAGATCTGACACCCACAGCCCCACATCCCTCCCCACCCCTACCTGGTTCTATCTCTAAAGAGGTGACATCCCTGCCCCCACACCCACTCTATCGCTTATGGCCATTGGGGCTACATCCTAAACATGCCTCTAATCCGCCCAGCTTGGCCCAGGTCTCCGCACATCAGGGCCACCACAACGGCCTGCCCCTCTCCCTCTGCCTCTGGCCCTCACTGTCTTTGCCCTGCACTGGCCGGAGTGCTCAGGGCCCCATTGATGCCTATGGCTGCATCATCCCCCCACTTAAACCCTTTGGTGGCTCCCATCACCACCTACCACACACTGCCCTGATTTCACAACCCGGCACCACCTGGCTACAACCTCCCTGCCAGCCTTCTCTCTGGCCTCTGGAACCCTAACTTTAGCCACAAGGGCTCACTCGCAGCTTCCATCATGTCCCACAGTCTCCTTGGAGGCCAAGACTTTACACTTGCTCCTCCATTCTCAGGGATGCTCTTTCTCTCTCTGCACCCCTCCCCTCGGGACTCAAGCCAGGGGTTACCTTCTCTGGACACCCAGCCTGGGTCTGGCACCTCCTCTATGCTCCCACCGAGCCCCAGACCCTTCAAAATACCACCTGCAATAAGTTGTCATCACCTGAATACCCGTCAGTCTTCCAACCAGACTGATGTGCCTGAGAGTAGGACCGTGGCCTCCACTATCGCCACAGTGGTCAGTGCAAAACTCAGGTGGCAGTGTAGTGGTCAGCAAAGGAAGCATAGGTGGAGGGAGGGACAGCTGACAACTGGTGGATAGATGGGTGGATGGACCCACGGCGTAACGGAAGGAGGTTGTGCATAAGTAGGCAATGAGAGAGATGCATCGTGGGAAGCAGTGTGGGCATAGTGGGAAAGGCCGTGTGCTTGCACTGGAATCCCAGCTTTCCCTCCTACTAATAGTGTGACCTTGAGCAAGTGTTTTAACTCCTCCATGCCTCAGTATTTTCCATTTGTAAAATGGGTATGATAATACGAATACCACCCTCACATGGTTGCCATGAGAATTAAATAAGTTGCTATAGCACCTTGAGGAGGTCCATGCTGAGGGCCTCGGCCCTGAAGAGCTTGGACCCAGGGTGGGAAAGGCAGGTGGAGGCGGTCGGCATAGGCATGTCCTGGGGCAGCCAGAGAGAACAGGGGCTGGGGAACAGGGACCTCGGCGGAGGATGAGACCACCAAATACCAAACAAGAGCAGCAGAAAGTAAAGAAGGTGCATGCTGAGCACTTTTCTACAAGAATGCAAGGTAGAGATTCTGGTCTCCGTTCAGCGGGAGGCAGAGTGACTAGCCCGGGTTATGTGGTCAGTGAGGAGCAGAGCTGGAGTTTGAACCCAGGTCCGTCCGGCTGCAAAGTGTCTGCCCCTCCACCACATTGCCACCCCCATGGAAGGCGGCATCCACTACTGGGTGCTGTCATCTGGGACCGACTGGGCCAGCCGTGGTCCCTGGGATGTGGCTCTTCCTTCTCCCAGGATGCCTGGACGGGAAGGGGCCTCTCTGGGAAGGAGGAAAGAAGGGAAGCATTTGCCTTGAAGATCAGGAGGTGACCTGATCTTCAGTGCACAGGGTTTCTGCGCTGGGAGCCACCTGAGAGGTAGTACCAGAGCCAGCGCAATGGAGAAGGTGTGGAAACCAGATCCAGACCTTGGCAGGTAAAGCCTGTAACGGCCTTGAGCAGAATCTCCTGGGAAGATCCAGTAGCTCCTTGCCGCAGATAAGGGGCATGGGGTGGAATCAGGTATAGGCTGACTGGGCCGGGCCAGCGTGGGAAACCCGCCAGCTCCTCCTCATCGACGCAGGTGGAAAGTAAGCTGAGGGGGGAGCAGGTGACCTGGCTGAGCCCCCACCCCCCCAGATCTGCTTTAATGTGCAGGACTGTGGGCAAGAGGCAGGAACATACCTCTGCTGGGGACCTGATCCACCTGAGGCACTGTGCACACACTTGCATAGACGCCACCCCACGTTACCCCCGCGACAACCCTCACTATCAGCCCCTCTCCCAGATGGGAAAACCAAAGCTCTGAGAGACGAGTAACTTGCCCAAGGTCCCACTCCCAGCAAGCTGAAGAACCAATCCAAACCCAGATCTGTTGTCCTCAAAGTAGGTGCCACTACCAGCGCTCAGCGTGTCCCTCCCTCTCTCTGGGTCTCAGTGTCTCCATCTACACAATGATGGTGTTTGGTGACACGATCTCTAGGGCTTGTCCTGGTTCAGAGCACACTCCCAGCATCAGATCCATTTGCTTTTTCGTTCTAGGGTCAGAAACACAGCACCTGCTCCATGCAGGCGCCATGCCGACCACTGAGGAGAAGAAGCCAAGAAGGCGTGGTCCCTCGAGGAGGGTACAGGCTGTGGCGGACAGACAGGTATAGGGACGATCTCAGTACTGCAAGCTGAGTGCTCCTGTGCACACTGAGTCTTCCCGGGTACCGAGCCCAGGGCCAGGACCCAAGGGGAGATGGTGAAGACATGAAAGCCAACCCAAGGGGCTTGTCTCCATGATGGGAGCTCACTGGGCATGCTGCATTGCCGACCCCCAAGAATGAGGCTGGTCCCCCATGTGCGCTGTCCTTCATCATGCACCCAGCCCTCTTGCTTGGGCCCGTGAGCTTGCTGGGGAAGGGATCCTTTATTAGACTCATCTTCTACACGGACAAAATGAGGTGTAGAGGAGATAAGTGGCTGATCCAAAGTCTCAGAGCTTCGGAGGAACAGGAAGATATAGGCCTATCTATGGCCTGTCTCCTTCTACATCCCTCCTGATCCCTTAAAACTCAGAGATCTGAAAACACACCAATATGCAGTGTCCTCTAATCAAAGCTGGCAGGCTCAACCACAGAGCAGACGCAACAGGCTTCTTGAAGATGGTGGGAACTCAGTCTGGATCCCAAGAATGGGGTGACCATTGGCCAGAGAAGAGCAGGCATCCCAGGCAGATAAATCACATGTGCAAAGGCCCGGGGGCAGAGTGAGCTCCTGAGCAGTTTGGAGCACAGTACACCTGGAACAGAGCGGAGCTGAGGTGGGGAGCTCCCCTGGGGATGGGGCTGGGGACAGGGGAGGGGGTGCCTTGGCTCTCAGGGGCTTGAAGGCCAGGCTGCATTTACAGAAGATCAGACCTGGGGCGGTTGCAGGGGAGCCGTGTGGGTGGTATACAGGACCCCTCATCCACTCACTCCAGAACAGAGGATTTGGCTGACCTCACCATTTGCTGTGAGCGATAACTTCTCCTTTCTGAGCTCGTTGTTCCCTCCCGAAAGGATAGGAATCTCAAAAGTCCATGAAGTTCTGACATTTATGACTTGGGGTTGGAATGACCTTTCCTCAGCACCAGTACCAAGGAGCGTGTGGGTGCTGGCCCCGGCTGGGACTGAGCGCATGGCCAGGGGAAGGCCAGCGTCGGGGGCAGGGAGGGCCCTGCCCGATGGCCCTGGACCCCCGCGGAGGAGGGGACTGGGAGTCCAGAGGAAGGTAGAGACAAGCTCTGGCCCAGGCAATCCAGGCTTAGGGACCATCGTCACAGCAGAGGGGGCGGCAGGAGGGGGGCAGCCAGGAGACAAATGTGCAAAGGCAAACCCCACCTGAGAAGCTCACCCCTCCCTGTGCCTCCCTCACCTCCCGCCTGTCCTACGCACCCAGAATCCCACGTGTTTTCTTTCGCCCTCCGTAAATGCCTTCCCCCCAGCCCCTCCAGCCCATCCCAACCCCACCAGCTGAATCTCATCCCCTGGGTCCTCCTGTCACCAAGGGCCACCCAGGACTTGAGGAGAGGACACCCACCTGTGTGTTCGTTTCCTCAGAAAGCTCATGTTTACTACCCACTCTGGTACTGTTCTGGAACACAAAGGAGCAGGGGACTGTGCCTGCCAGTGCTTGCATGCCAGCGACAGAGACGGACAATGGAATCGACAGGAAGGTGATACGTGATCTAGAAGACAGGACAATGTAGGGGAGCAAGAGGAAAGGGGTGGGGACGCCTGGGGGGCTCAGTGGTTGAGCGTCTGCTTTCAGCTCAGGGCCTGTTTCCGGGATCCTGGGATCAAGTTCCGCATCAGGGAGGCCTGCTTCTCCCTCTGCCTGTGTCTCTGCCTCTCTCTGTGTGTCTCTCATGAGTAAATAAATAAAATCTAAAAAATAAAAAAAATAAAAAAAAAAAGGAGGAAGGGGGTGGCTACAGTGGAAAATAGGGCAGCCAGGCCTTGCTGAGAAGGTCACATTGAACCAAGACTTGGTGGACTTTTGGGGGCTGACTCAGCTGTAGTCATTTACCCAAAGCTCACAGCAGCCCCGAGAGCAGCTTTTTCATGGATGAGAAGACCGAGGCTTAGAGGGTGAAGGTAAATCCAGGGTGCTCAGCCCACAAGTAGTGGGCTCAGGATTCGAATCCATGTCTGCTGATTCTGAACCCACACAGGGTTCATGTCATGGTTCGGGTCAGAGCGAGCGTGTCAGAGAGTCAGACCTTATCTCAGCCATGTCTCAGCTGAGCCTCAGGCAGGCTCCTTAGGATCCTCATCTGTGAGGTGGGGGTGGTGACGGAGCCCCGGGCAGCGTCCGTAAGTGCTTACACGGGGCCTGGCACCAGGTGAGGGCTCCAAGGTAACAAATCACCAGCACCTTCTGCATCATCACCACCATCGTCATCATCACGATCATCACTGTCATCACTATCATTACCAGCAACATCACCACCATCACCATCATCCTTATTTCTCCTGCACCTCACCTGCCTGGGCCACACTACAGATCCCCCAGTAAGGGTGTCTGGCCTGTGGCCAGAGCTTGTTGACTGAGTCCGCGTTGGGGGCTGGTGGGTATGAAGGAGCTGCCTTGGTTGATGACAGGTGCCCCTTGGCTCCATCTCCCCCTCCCTCACTCCTCTCTCTCCTCTCTCTCCAGCTGATAAAATATGGAGGAGCTGGCACGGTCGGTCGCCGCTGAGAAGGCTGCCAACACAGCAGCGACGTGACGGAGAGCCCTGATCACACGGGCCTGCTGGGGGGCAAGGGGGCGGGCAGGAAAGCAGCAGTCACCATCCAGCTCAGAGCGCCGCCCCCCCCCAGAGCCTTCAGCCCACCCAGCCTGGCATCCGGGCCCTCCCTGGTGCAGGATCCAGCCCTCCGGGTGCTGTCCGTTTCCCTCCCAAAGGCCTGCCACCACTGTCATCTCCTTGGCCACTCCCAGCAGCCTGTGGTGAAGGGGCAGGTGTCTGTTTGCAGGTGAGTCACCTGAGGTCCTGAGTGGGGAAGAGACCTAGAGAATGAGTGGCCATGTTGGGGCTAGAACCTTCCATTTCCCCCCACCAAATGCCTTTTCATTGCCTTGTCAACCCCTGTCCAGCTCCTCAGGGGTATTTGCAGTAACCTGGGGAGCAGCGTAGCTTGGAGGTTCTGAGTTCCACCTCTGGAGCCAGGGGCCCCGAGATTGAGTCCCAGCTCTGCCACTTGGGACACACTTGGGAAAATTAGTTAACTCAGGCTCCCTTTCTCCACCTGTGAAATGGGGATGAGGATCTGCGTCCTGTCCTGGGTTCAGAAGCCCACGTCCCCAGATCCGTGTCTGGGTCAGGGTCTCAGGGACATGCACAACCTCCCTGCCCCCCTGGTTTTCTCTCTACAGCCCCGGTGCACCTATCTTCCCAGGCCAGGCTGTGTAGCTATGAAGCCTTTCACCTGGGGAGCCCTGGGCTCCATCATATACCACCTCCATGGGGAGGCCCCTCCCTGAGGCTGTTTCCACATGGGGCATATCAGTCCCAGTTTGGAAATACCCATAGAGCCTATCCACCCCTGGATCACAGCCTGGGCCCCATGGCACAGGTTCACTTGGCCACCCCCCACCATGCAGGAGGACACTGGAGAGTAAAAGTCCCAGCAAAATCCTCTCCCTGGAGCCACCATGACTGGCAGGGTGTCTGGCCAGAGCAGGGGCTTATTTTTGAGGGAGAAGCAGGTCACGAGATCGCAGCCACCGAGGCTCTGGGCTTTCCTGCTCTCTGAGGAGGAGACTGGAAGTTAGGAATGGCTTTTCACAACCCCGAGGGCAGAGTCAGCGTGGTGGGCTCCCAGGACAAACGATAGGGTGAGAAAAAGAGGCGTTTAGACCAGCTGGGGCCCTACAAGCCCCCTAAATCCCACCCTGCAAGCGGCTGCCAATGTCCCCCAGAGGCAGGGCACGTGTGTATCACCTGGACCCTGGCCTGCTCTAAAGCCTTCCTGCTGCAGGATGGATAAAGTCTAAAGCCTGGTGCCTGCCAGCTCCAGGCCATCCTCCCCAGATCCTCTTGCTGCCTTAGTCCCCCCATGGCCCACCACACACATACTCGCTTATTTTATTTCTGACACAGTGACTTCAACCATCCACTCTGTCCTGAGCTCTCTGCCTCGGGGCCTTTGCACAGGCTCTCTTCTTTGCCCATGATGCCCCCTCCTCAACTCTTTGCCTGGATTATGTCCGCTCATTCTCTGGGTCTCCACCGAAGCACCACCACTGAAACATCCTCAGAGATGTCCGCCCTGGCCCCTCAGATGGCGCTGAGCCTCCTCTTTTTGTTTCATCAGCCTCCCCAACTTTTCTCCCACAGCACTTACCACAGTTCATAGTTGCCCATCTTATTTATATCCTTGTTCCCAGCCTGAGAGCTGTGGCCAAGGGCCCAGGCGCCAGAGCCAAGCTGCCTGAGCTTACAAAGAGGTTTTTCCTTGCACTAGCTGAGGGGCCTTGGCCGAGCGACCTCACTTCTCTCCGCTTCAGTTTCTTTATCTGTGAAATGGGCCAATACAGGTACCTAGAGAGAAATGGGTTCATCACGTAAGGCACTTCCAACAGCGTGTGGTCCTCAGTGAGAAGCTGAAGCCTCATCTACCTGGATCATTACCGTCTGTCTGGACACTGGGACGTGAGCTCTGGGTGGGCAGAGCTGGGCTGGTTTGCTCACAGCTCATCGCTGGCCCCAGGCTGGCACATGGACCAAAAACTAGTTACTGAATGAATGAACCTGTGAGTGGGGTGGTGAGCTATTTCCAAAAATCTCCAGTTTTAGAATCCTTTATTACTCGCAAGGGCTTTATGAACCCCCATATGATAATAGTTTCACTTCAAGTATTCATTAATGGAGAAAAATAGTAATATGATAATCCCACCAGGTTGCTGGCTCAAGGATGCTTTCAATTAAAGTTTTGCTTTTAATCTCGACACTTGGAAAAGAGTCTCCATCAGGGTGGGTGGCCTGGGGCTGCAGTCTGCAGTCGGGTTGGGGCGCACACGGGTTCTGGTGCCTGGCGGAAAGCAGGGGTCCAAGCATGCACAAGCTGAGCTGGAGACGCCAGCAAGACGCCTGGAGGAAGATATCAAGCCCCGCGCTGGGACCCCAGGGGGCTGGGCTGGGGCTGGGGTGGGGGTAGCTCAGCTTAGATGTGGAATCTAAAGGCAGAGGGATGCCTGAAATCCCCACGGGAGGACGGGGCAGGTAGGGCAGAGGGGAGCAGAGCCACTGAACCGCTACCACGTAGAGGGCGACCAGAGGAGGAGGCCCTGGGAGAGAGACAGAGAGGGAACAGGAGCCAGTGAGCTGGGGGTCACCCAAGTCAACAGAGGGGAGTGTCTGAGGGCAGAGGAGGCTGCAGAGGTGCTGTTTCCACCTGTGCCACCAGATTCCACCAAGGGAGGCCACTAATGACCGACAAAGACTCACCAGAGGGGCCCAGGCTGGAGAGGAGGTGAGGAGCTGGGTCGTGAGGCTGCTGAACACGTTGCTGAGAAGCCAGAGGACAATGTGGACAGTGTCTGGGGCGCTTGAAGGCAAGAGGTCTCTGCCTGTCTCTGTCTCTCTCACAGAGGGGAGATGAGATCTCCTTTGTGTGCTTGGGGAACTGCCCCATGCAGAGGGGAGGGGAGGCGGAAGGTGCAGGCAGGGGCAGCGCCCCAGTGCAGGCCCGGCTACCTCCCCAGGGTGTGGGGATGGAGCCTGCCGCCCTAGAAACAGGACTGTGGATTAAAATCACCAATACTTGGGGCACCTGCTGGCTCAGTCTGTTAAGCATCTGCCTTCTGCTCAGGTCATGATCCCAGGGTCCTGGGATCGAGCCCCTCATCAGGCTCCCTGCTCAGCGGAGAGTCTGCTTCTCCCTCTCCCTTTGCCTCTGCCCTTGCTCTGCTCTGCTCTCTCTCTCAAATAAATAAATAACATCTTTTTAAAAATAAAATAAAATAATCAATATTTTTTTTTTTTTTTTTTGTAAAGCACGGAGCCCAGGGCTGGCACATAGAAGCTTCTGGATTTGTCTGTTGTCTGTCAAATCTGCTGCCTGGAGGCCTGTGAAGGAGACTTCTCCCCAGAAGGCTCCCCCCAGCTCCCCTCCCTTGCTCTGGAGCTGCCCATCCTCTGCCATCACATCAAAGTTTTGAGGATTGCTGTGAGGAGTCTGTGAAGGCTGTGTCCACCCAACGTCAAGCTGACGTATCTCGGACGTATGGAGTCTCCGAGGGGTTTTCTCCTCCCCCTCACTCCTCACTGCAGGCACCTCTTCCCAGGAGATGCTCATTGCCTCTGAAAGTGGAGGGGACCCCCTCACGAAGCAGCCAATTCTTTAAAAAGCTTTGATTGAGAGCTAGAGCCTTCTTCCTAGGAACTCCTACCCATCGTGGGGGCCGGCTGCGCCCTCCGTTCCTGCTTGCACTCTTCCACGGGGCAGATTTACACCATTACTCACCATCAGCGTTAGCACCCGTGCCAGCGAAGGGCTAAATGCTGGCCACCAGGACTGCTGGGTAAGGAAGCTTTGTGTTGTACACACTTGGACCCATGCGGTCCCTCCTTCAGTAGGGCCAGGCTCTGTCCTAGGTGCCAGGGACATAGCCACGGGCAGATCCAAGGTCCCTGCACTTAGGGAGTTTGCAGTCTGCTGGGAAAGATGCCAATCAAACAAGCAACAGCACCAGAGGCTGAGAAGGGGCTGAGGGGCAGTGCAGGTGCTCTGGAGAAGGGGAGCCCCAGGTTCTGGGAGGAGGGAGCAATGGGAGCTAAGTTCTCTCCCCTTCTAGTTTCCCGCGTGAGGTTGAGCACACTCCTTAACCTCCCTGAGCCTTGCTTTCCCAAGTGGCCAGGAAATAAAGGCCCTCGGGACGAGGGAAAGTCACCCCATCTATCCCACAGGTCCCTGAGAGGCTCCCGAGAGACAGTGGAGGAGGCACTGCCGTTGTCTGCTCTCTTCTCTGCTACAGAATGTTCATGGCTTGAGTTGCGTATAACCCAGAAGATGATCGGGAGATGAATCTCTGTTGCTCTAAGGTGATCATGGTAGTCTGTGTGCTTTGCCACCCGTGGGTCTTGGATGGACATGTGGTCCTGTTCAGCATGATAATAATATAAAGAGGAATCTCCAGAGGGCCTGGTGAGGCGCAGTACGCTTCAGGATGGAGATGTTCCCCTCCAATGGAAGAGAAACTACATGAGAGAAGGCTCCTTTGCTTCCTTCTCTCCCTTCCTAATCTGGACACTCTTGTGTGAGGATGTGACGCCTGGAGCTGTGACAGTCATCTGGTGACCGTGAGACGTCAAGCCTAAGAACAAGGACCAACCTGCTGAAAGTGCTGAAGTGGAAGATGGTGCAGTGGACCGAATACTGTGTCCCCTCAACTTTCACATGGTGAAATCCTAACCCCCAGTGTGATGGTGTGGGCAGGGGGTGACCTTTGGGAGGTCATTAGTCATGAAGGTGGAGCCCTCTTGGATGGGATTCACGCCCATATAAAAGGAACCCAAGAGAGGCCCCTGGGTGGCTCAGTTGGTTAAGTATCCAACTCTTGATTTCAGCTCAGGTCATGATCTCAGGGTCCTGGAGCCAAGCCCCACATCAGGCTCTGAGCTGGGCATGGAGCCTGCTGAAGATTCTCTCCCTCCCTTTGCCCCTTCTCCCTCTAAAAAATAAAATCCAAAAGGTCTCTCTCAGGACGTCTGGGTGGCTCAGCAGTTGAGTGTCTGCCTTCAGCCCAGGGTGTGATCCTGGGGTCCCGGGATCAAGTCCCACATCAGGCTTCCCACAGGGAGCCTACTTCTCCCTCCGCCTGTGTCTGTGCCTCTCTCTGTGTCTCTCGTGAATAAATAGATAAAATATTTTTTTAAAAAAAGGTCTCTCTTGCTTCTTCTGATAGGAAACAAGAAGTCAGCAGCCCAGAGAATGCTCACCAGACCCGACCACGCTGGCAAGCCGATCTTGGACTTCCAGCTTCTAGACTGTTGTTTCCAAACCCAAACTGACTAGGATGAATGGAAAGAACGAGAGCAGTGGCTGACCGTGTGAAGCTGCAGAGTCAGCCTTGGGCCACTGCCATCCAGACCCTTGGCTAGGGAAGCAGCAGCTGCCTTTATGAGTTGAGCTACTGATGGTCAAGTTTTCTATTGATACAGATAAATACGTCCTTTCTTTACCTTTCTAGCAACCTCTCCACCTCCCAAAGCCAGGTGAACCGTTATCTCCCTCGTGCAGGTTTTCAAGAACTGTTTGCTGACCATCAACAAACATTTATCGGGCACCCATATGGGCCCTGCTCTGTTTTAGGTGACAGTATCGCGGGAGGGCCATCGTTATAATGAATAGTAGTGAAATAGATGATAACGAGATAGATGGTTGAACTGATTATAAACTGTGATGAATTTTATGTATTAAACAGTGGGGTGCGGAAAGAGAAAGTTTCAGGGTGACACCTTTGGGTAGGATCGTTAAGGAAGGCCCTTTGGGGGGAGGTGATATTTAAGCAGGACAGGGAGGTACCCAGGCAGTGGAATGACCCCGCAAAGGGTCCTGAGGTAGAAACAGTCATGCAGCAGGTGTGGGGGCAGGGGGGGTACCACGGGGGACAGCGCCCGAGATCCGACTTTACTCAGTTTTGTGACTGGACCCATGTCCAGGGATGGAAAAGCCAGGCGGTTCCATGTCCCTGCAATGTCACCAAGCTGGACTTCTCCTTCCTGGCTCTGGCTGCCTCCTGTGGCTGAGTCAGGCTGCCCAGGGATGGAGGAGAGGAGGGCAGAAAGAGGGCATGTCAAAGCCACATGGGAAGTCCTTCACATCACCACCAACCCTCAGGCTTTTCGAGACGTGGAGACTCCACCACCAAGCACAGACGAATCCTAGTGAGTAGCTCATGGCCGCTGCCGTCGGAGGCGAGCATGGGTGCAGGTTCTGGAACTCTCGGGGGGTGAATCAGCTCTTGGGGCAGAATGAGAGAGAGTTTAGGGAGGGAAGAGGAGAGCAGGAGGAGGGGAGGGGGAGAGGGGAGGGATTTGGCTCAGCATGTCTTGGGTCCCTACCCTCCGCAGCTTGGTCACATCCTTCCTCCGGTGACATTTATTGCTATGGACTGTATGTTTCAGACAGCAAGTCTCAGCATCCTGGAACACCAAGAACCCTTCCAGATCAAGCCAGGCCTGCCTAACACCCAAGGGATAGGAGTCACACCCCAGCCAATCACCCTGGCCCAGCAAGTGAGGGCGAGGGGCGGGCCTCTGGGCTCACGACCCCCCAGGATATGACTCACACCCCCCATGGTTGGGCCCTCTGCCCCCAGTATCTCCGTACTCCCAGCCAGCCTCCCTCTGGAACCTCAGCTGGATGTGGCCGATTCCACATCTATAAAACGGAAGGATGAAAGAATGTGCCTTGGATAACTCCGCCCTCTAACGTGCTCAGAGGGGGCCTGCAGCACGGTTGGTGGTTGGTGCTCGAGAAGAGGCTTCTGAGCCAGAGGCAGCTGGTGGTTTACCTAAGGCCGTCCAGCGAGTCTGTGGCGGGTCCAAGACTGGCACCCCGGGTTCCCGGCCGCTGCCGTGTCACTGAGTCCATCACACTAACCTGGCTGCAAGGACTTTCCTTCGCCACATTGGAGATGCACCATCAAGGCACCAAGCTGCTCCCCGCAGCCGCACAGAGACGCGGACCACCTCCCCCAGAGGCACACAGATGCAAACCACAGACGGACACATGAGCATAGATGTACACCCGCTCACACGCTCACATGTGCTGAGAAGTGACGCTCACAGGAGCACACAAGCACGCGCACACACACGCACGCAGGCACACACTGGGCTCTTCACGCCCCACGCCCCCAGGCCTCCTCCTGGAACCCACTGCCTTCTCTGCGCTTGTCCTCATCCTCTCTCTCCTTCTACCACTCACATACTGTGGCTGTTTTTCCAAAGTCCCCAGCTGTCACCAAAGTGAGGGACGCTGTTGTCAGCTCCTGTTGGCAATCAGAAGCCAAAACATCTGTTCCCAGCCTAGGGGCTCGGGTCCCAGCTCACCTGGAGGTGAGAGGTGAGGAGGCTGAGTGGTGGAGGTTGCAGCCAGACCTAGCTCCAAACTGAGGCCTCGGTTGGGACCACCTCCTCTGCCCCTCATCTTCCCCTCAAAGATGTCCTGGGGCAGCTAGGTGTCCTGATGAAAGCCCTCGAGGTGGAGGGGAAGCTGGGGATCTGCATGACCTCCACCATCTGGGCCGCTCAGCAAGGCCCAGGCCTCCGGAGCCTCCCACACCGTGTGAAAGATGGAGCCTCAGAACCTTCAGCATCAGGGCTGGAAGGACCCCTCCTGTCCATCCAATCTGGCCCCACCTTCCAGATGGGGTGATTGAGGCTCAGAGAGGGGAGGAGATTTGCTCAGAGTCACACAGCAGAACCAAGGCCCAGCCTGGGCTCTCTCCTCCCTCGCTCTGAGGACTGGGAGGTTGGTCGCCAGCCTGATGCTGACCCCAGGTAGCACTATCCCCCCTCACCCCACTATAGCCCCCAAGCCCTCCAGGCCCTCCAGACACGGGCTGCAGTTCCCAAGGCAGAGGCCTCCTGGCTCCTTCGTGATGGTCTCCAGAGCCAGAGACCTTCCCAGAGCCTGTCAAGACCTAGCAGATTTACTCCCTCTTTCCCTTCCTGTTTATTCAACCCCTTGGCAAAAAGCCCCAGGGGGAGAATTTATGAGTGAGAAGGAGGGAAGTGGGGAGGGAAGAGGCAGGGAGATGAGTGTGTGGTTGAAAAGGAGGGGGGTGGGGAAGGGAGCAGAGAATTTAAGGAGAAAGCAACACAGAAAGTGTGTTTGTGTGGGAGAGGAAAGGACCAGTGCGGGCCTTCACAGGGGGGCTTGAGGGACAGGGGTCTGCTGCTCCGGACCCCCTTCCCGAGACCCCTCGGTGACGCTGTGTGCTCTCAGGGGATGTCCAGGGTCAGGAGTAGGTCTCGGGGTCCCCAGGCCACTCCCAGAGAGTGGCAGGCAGCTGGACATTTTGCACCAAGGAACCTCCTCCCTTCCCAGAGTGCGGTGCCCCCTGTACCCTACATAGTATTCAGCGACACCCCTGGCGACCCCAGGTGACCCTGGGCACTGGTAGCACCAGGTACACAGCAGAAGCTCCTTAAACAGCAGGTGACTGATTCAATGCATGGCTTCCAGCAAGGCTGGGGCCTCAGTTCCCTCCCCTGTCCCGTGAGGGGACACTGGGTGGTGGCTCAGGGCCCTCCAGCTCCAACAGCCCAGGGGTTTGTGTTCCAGAGGCCACCCGGTGAAATGTCATCTCAGCACAAAAGCCTTGAACCTCTACCAGTCCTTACATCTGGTAATTTCCATAATAAAATGTAAAAGCATAACAAAAATTAAAAGTGCATCTTGCCGAGATCCACCCCCCACCCCAGATCCCCAGGAGGGCCCTGTAAGTGGTCAGAGAAACCACTCCTGCTGCAGGGAGAAGTAACGCGACACCTCCTAGCCAGTGGAACGCTGAGGGGGCTCAGGAGGGTGCTGTCTGGGTGCTCTGGGGCTTCAGAGGAGCTAAGGGCACAGCTCCTTTCCACCTTGTTTGCAGAATCATGCTCATTGTCAAGTTCAATCACTTCAGTATTTGCGTTTACAACCACCCTACATAATAGGCCTTAACCCTGCACTCCGGACTACATCCGATTAGTTTATCTCTGTGCCATGTGTATGGGTTTTCTCTTACTTTGAATTAAACATGTCCACAGAATTACTCACTTGTTATTTTGGATGGAAGGGGAAAAAAGAGCAATTTGGGTCAAATAAATATTTTCATGAAGTTAAAAAAAAATGCCCTCCCCCTCCCCCCGTGGCTCTGGTCTCCAGCCACTGTCCCTCTCCTATCATCCCTCCCCGCCCCTCTGTCGGGTGCCAACAGCAGACCCATCTTCCCAGAGCGCCCCCTTTCCTCAGCCCCTTCTGTCCGGCTACCCCCGAGCCCTGCTGCCCCATGCTCTCCACAGGGACTCAGCAGAGCCTGTTCCCTCTGCAAGAATGACCCTCCTGGGACTGCTGGACAAATGCAGGAGCCCAGGTGTGGCTGGGAGTGAAGGAGAGGGTCCAGGTGAGGTCCCTACCGCCTCAGGACTGTCGGAGGAATCCCTGGCCCTCTGGCACTTGCACGGGAGCGATTTGGGGAGCAGGGCCTTCCCATGGCCCTGAGATCCCTCTGAGGTGACTGGTGGGGATCTGCCGACCCCATGCCAGGCTCTGCCTCCTAACCTGACAGGGGATGGAACCCGAGGACCTATAATATAAGGCCAGCTGTCTTGTTTTCTTGGTTGGTTTTTATTTCCTTTTTTTTTTTTAATTAAAATTTCAAATTAATTAGGGGCGCCTGAGTGGCTCAGTTGGTTAAACATCTGCCTTCGACTCAGATCATGATCTCAGAGTCTTAGGATCGGCCCTGTGTCAGGCTCCCTGCTCAGCAGGGGGCCTGCTTCTCCCTCTCCCTCTGCCCTGCCTGAGCTCGCGCTCTCTCTCTCTCTCTCAAATAAATAAATACTATCTTTAAAAATATAAATTCAAATTAGTTAACGTATCTTGTATTATTCATCTGAAGGGTAGAATTTAGTGATTCATCAGTGGCATTCAACGCCCAGTGCTCATCCCATCCCGTGCCCTCCTTCATGCCCGTCCCCCAGTTACCCCGTACCCCCCTGTCCCCTCCCCTCCAGCGGCCCTCAGTTTGTTTCCCAGAGTTAAGAGTTTCTCATGGTTTGTCTCTCTGTTTTCGTCTTATTTTATTTTTGCCTTATTTGATGGAGAGAAGGAGGGGCACTTGCCCAAAGTCACATGGCAGAGTCTGTGGGGATTAGATGCAACCGACCAGCCTCTCCTCTGCATAGAACCTGGCAGGGCTCCTCCACCCCCCCTCACCCCAGGACAAGATCAGACACCCTGGCCTTGGCGCAGGCTTCCAAGACTCCTCCCGCGCCACCGGCCCTGCTTCCCGCAGCCCTCCCTCCTTCCCCCCTCCCTCCTCCCTCCGTCCTTCCCCAGGCGGCTCCAACTCCCCCTTCTCGATCCCCGGGTCCTCCTCTCCACACAGTCCGCCTGCCCACGGGCCAGAGCTGGGACTGAAATGGACACAGTCAGACCCCAGAGCCCACACTCCTCCCCACGGCGGGCTCCGGCCCCAGCCAGGGAGGGGACAGCCGCTGGAGACCAGGTTCCACGCTGCACGCCCCCTCCCGCTATGCGGGCGCCCCTGGGCAGAGCTGGTCTGCAGGTGGGGTGGCGGCTGTCAGGGGAGCCAACCGCCTTCTGCCTTGCCCCCCATCACCCTGGCGTCTTGAAAACATCACAGAGAAGGAAGTCTAGGTCTGGGCTTTTGCAGGTAGGAAGGAAGATTCTTCTGCTTCCCTCCCAACCCCATATCTTTACTTTTTCTCGAGCCCCAGGAGGGACCAAGTGAGGAGTAAATGTCGCCTCGTGTTCTGAGGTGGGGGGTGAGGCTCCGTCCCGCCCCAGGACTCACACCTTGCCCAGCCCTTGCCTGTGACCCAATGCTGACAGCTTGGTCTCCCTTCTGCACCTGCCAGCCCACCGTCAGCCTCAGCATCACCACCACCAAGGGATGCTCATGGCACTAGAGGGACAGCAGCCCGACCAAGAAGGCGCCACTTATCTACATGACCTTAGGCAAGAACCAGGAGTTCCCTCTGCCTCAGTATTCCATCGGGGAGATGGGGATGACAGCAGTCCCTACCTCCTAGGGTGGTTGTGCCAAGGAAACAAGTTAGGGCATACTAAGTGCTTGCAGGTGTGTCTGGCACCTGCTTGGAACTGGGAGTGCCGGTCGTTATCAGTGGGCAGCAGGTGCTGAGCCAAGCTTCGTCCTCAGCCCAGCTGGCTGGGTGGTGGTGGGCAGCTTACCTAGCCAACAGCTTCATTCGTCTGCTGTTAGATGGGCACAGTCATCATGTTGCTTCATGGCATTGAACACGGCAGCCCGCATGGTGGTGGCTCCTCCCCACATGGCTTAGTGACAATGACGTGCTTGCCCTCCATGGCCTCTCTTCCAGCAGCTCAGCAGCTGCACTCCTGAGACCATGTGCAGGAGCCACCACCCCGCCCGGCAACTTGGAGGGACCTGCATGAGCAGGGGCACGGAGAGAGGGGACATGGCACAAAGAAAGCACATCCCTTCTCTGGAGTGTCTGTCCCCTCCAGGCCTCCTTACCCTCTCCCAGATTCCTCCAATGCAGCTTAGGGAATTGGCCAGAGGTAGGAGCTCTGTTTCACTGGGAAATAAATAAGCGACTCAGGGCCTGACCATCCCCAAGGAGAGACCATTAGGGAGACATTCTTGGGCAAGGAGGAGGAAAAAAAGATAAAAGAAAAAAAAAAAAACTGGGTCATGGATCTAGAGATCTGGGACTAGCTGCTGTGTGACCTTGGACAAGTCACTTGACCTCTCTGGCCATCAGCTTCATCTTGTGTTGTGTGTGGTTTGAGGGCAGGGGGAGATGCTAATCAATCAGAACTCACCCAGCTGGCCTGGGAAACCAAGCTTTGCGGTCTGGGATGGTTGTCCTGGGTCCCCATGCAGGCCACTTCCCAGATTTCTCCCCATCCCCTGAGACCTGCTGCATGGGAATGCCCAGCCCAACTTTCTTCAAAGCCACTTCCAAGCTGCCTGACACCCCCGCGCCCCATCCCCCTCGCTGTCCGACAACCCAAAGCAGAGGCGAAGGCTGGTGTAGTCCCGTTCAGTGGGAAACAAGAACTGGACGTTCGCGACACCCTTGCCCTGTGCTGTGTGCCAGGTTCTTGGCAGGTATTAAGTCCTTCACCCGCACAATAACCCAATGAGGAAGCTGTTAATATTTTCATTTTATAAATAAGGAAATTGAGGCTCAGAGAGGTTGAGTCACTGGCCCAAATCAGTAGGTGGGTCAGTAAGTGGTTGAGCCAAGATTCCAAGTCAGTCTGAAGTCAGCTGTTCTCAACTCTGAGACGGGGAGCTTGAGGGAGACATAAGGCTGGAGAGCATGGAGGCCATCGTAACCAGAGGCTCGTGCCGCAAGCGCTGTCCTCACCCCCAGAAATGGCAAGAGGCCCCCTTCCTCTGGTTCTGAGAACCAGCTCTGTAACTGCTCATTCAGGGAGGAAACAGCCACGCATCCAGCACCAATACCGACTCTGAGATGGCCATCACCACCGTGCCCAGCACACAATCCCTGCCCTCTCGGGGCTCAAGGTCCAGGGTGGGAGACAGAGGAAGCTCAGGAGTATGCTGAGTGTCATGGCAGAGGGGCTGGGGGTGGGGGGGCTATGGGAGCCTAGAGGAGGGACCCACACCTAACCAGAAATCAGGGAAGTCTTCCTGGAGGAGGGTCCATGTGAAGTGGCTCTTCAGTGGGCTCAGACAGAGGAAGGGCTCTCCTGCTCACTGCTATCTCCCAGGATCAAGGACGATGCCCGGCAAACGTGAACTCTCAAGACAGAATGGCTGAGATGATTTGTTTAACTGGAAGTTCCAGGACTAAAGACCAATGCCTCCAAGAATAATGTCAGGAAGGATCTGAAATAGAAACTGATAGGGTTGGGGGTCCTGAAAGTGCCTGGGGACGGGGGTGGGGGCAGTGGAGAGGGTGAGCTCTGTCTCCAAAACCGGAGGCACTCACTCACCAGGAAGAGGAAACCAACCAGGCTTGGTTTGCACCCCGAGGGGCAAAGCCACGACTGATTGGAGGAGGCCCATTTGGCTCAGTTTAAGCAAGAGCATTTCAACAGTTCAGCGGCTGGACAGGCTGGGAGCCGGCTCGTGAAGTGGGGTCCCATGTTAGAGGGGTCTGAGTTGAGGCTGGATGACCATCTACCAAGGATGCAAGAAAAAAAAATCAATCAGAGGGCTGGGTGGGAAGTGGTGTTGGCTGAGATTTAAGGCGCTGTCCGTGGCCAAGTCTGGGATTTCCCCACCCAACACATGACCAAAGCCTTGCTAACAGAACTCCCCTGCAAGATGGAGCATCACAATGCCCAAAACAGGGGCCGAAAAGGATTGTTCGAGGCCACCCATGAGTCTTCCGTTTCCCTTTGTCAGACCCTTTCCAAGCTTGCTTTGCAGTAGCAGTAGCCACACTACCCACATCTGGCTGACAGCATGTAGGAGCAGGTCTGCTGAGCAACTTCTAGAAGAGATCTTGTGTCCTCCCCACCCCCCACCCAGCCACTGCTGGCTGGCCCCTTTCACCCTTCCTTATGGCGATAATGATGTGAGGACGTGATGCTTGGCAGCTATTCTGAGGCCATGAGGCGACAAAACACAGGCTACAAAGCGAACACTCAGGATAGCAAAGTTTAGCGATTCTGAGATACACCATATTTTCACATTGTGACAGCTTTGAAATCAAGATATATCTTGTAATAATCATTGGGTGTCAGATGAAACTGGCTTTTTTTTTTTTTTAATCCATGGAGGTACAGCATAGTCTGGGGACTTGCCCAATATCACGTAAATAATAGATGTGGAACCAACATTCCAATCCAAATATTTTCCATCTCAGCATCTAGAACGTGATCTGGGAGGAGGGAGGGAAGGGAGTACGAAAAGACTGAGCCCTTGTTTACAGAGGAGAGAACCGAAGCCCAGAGAGGTTAAACAATTTTCCCGATGCCACAGAGCCTGTCAGTGGTAAAGTGAGGATTTGAACCCAGGGAGTTCTGGCTCGAGCGTCCAGCACATGCTTGTGGCATGCAGAGCCAAATCACCAAATGCCGTGACCCTGAAGTATCCAATGCAAAGACACAGCTCAAGCAGCATTCATTCAGGCCCCTCGACCACAGTCAGGCCTGCCTGGTAGGGCTCTTCAAAGCACAGAGTGAGGGGCCTCTGGGGCTCAGTTGGCTAAGCATCTGCCTTCAGCTTAGGTCACGATCCTGGGGTCCTGGGATAGAGCCCGCATCGGGCTCCCTGCTCAGTGGGGAGTCTGCTTCTCCCTCTACCTCTGCCGGCCACCCCCCTGCTTGTGCTCTCTCTCTCTCTCTCTCTCTGTCAGATAAATAAAATCTTTTAAAAAGAGGGGGTTGCGCCTGAGTGGCTCAGTGGTTGAGCATCTGCCTTTGGCTCAGGGTGTGATCCCGGGGTCCTGGGATCTAGTCCCACATCAGGTTCCCTGTAGGGAGGCTGCTTCTCCCTCTGCTTGTGTCTCTGCCTCTCGCTGTGTCTCTCATTAATAAATAAATAAAATCTTAAAACAAAAACAAAAACAAAGCACAAAGTGACCAGAGCTACCTCCTCATTACCTCCTTCGTTAACAAATGGCATTCATGGGCACCCCAAGGCCATGTCCAAACCCTCAGAGTATCCCTAGATGCCCGAAGACCATGTTCAAGGGGCAGCAAGACCAGGCCCAGGAACCTGTTGGTGCCAGTCCAGCCACTGGTCCCACACCCCCAGGCAGTGGGAGGGTCAGCCTCAGGCTGCTCCAGGGGCCTGGAATGTTCGATTCCCTCCCTGCACAGCCTGTCCTCAGCCTGAAGTTCCTCCTCACCCAGCGCTCGCAGCCAGAGGGGCAGATGGCACAGCCGGACCTGGGCCACAGCTCAGGGCCACGCGGACCCCTCTGTCCGCCCACAGCCAAGGGTGGGCAGCCCACTTCTTACGTTCAACTCGCGGAGACGCTGGCAGGGTGAGATGATGGAATCTGGGGGTGATGTTCCACGTCGGGGTTGTGGTGGTGACACAACGGGGGGCACTTGTCAAAACTCGCCAGGCCTGTGCCCTACAAAGCCTGGCCTATAGGCAGATTACAGCCCACGAAACCTGACTACAAGTTGTGTACATGAACATAAGCACATAAGTAGACTGGAGCTCGATCACGGGAGATTGGCCCCAAGGAGCACCCCCCAAACCCTCGGCACCCCCACCCCGTCCCCGGCACCCCCTCACACACACTCAGCACCCCCACCCTACCTGGCATCATTCTCTCTTCCCCCTGAGGACGACCGGCAGCCGCTGCCTCGCCCTGCCCCTGGAGAGTGTGCTCTGAGCCGTCACCGTCACCGTCCCTGCGGACGCACCCTGGCCCGGGCACCTTCCGCGGAGAGCCCGGCGGGCTGGGAGGGGCGGTCCCCGGCGCAGCCCTGGGGCAGGTGCCCTGCAGCCGCCTCTGGACAACACTGTCCCGTGGCCCCTCTGCGCCCAGGCCTCCCGAGTTCAGGGGACGATGGTAGCACCGCCCTCGCAGGCGGCCGTGAGCCTCTAACGCATGAACTCGCTCACGCAGCAGGGCCTGGCATAGGCCCACTCTCCAGCAGGGTTGCCCAGGTCCCGACTGCGAAAGGAGAGAAGGTTCGGGCCAAAACAACGTGGTCCGACCCCTGCAGAATCCCAAGGAATGCTCGCATGCCCCGTAGGCCCCAGGGATGGATCCTCCCCCAGACGGAGGGTGCCCTGTTCTTGTCTTGTCAACTCGTCCCCGTCAAAAAGGCAGGACCTCAGGGCTAGACCCTAGGTCTCGCCTCCTGTGATGACCACCCCGCATCCTTCTTGGAGCTCCTCCTTCGTGCCTTGTCTTTCCGTCCATTTCTCCTGCTCCTGGCTGGGCCGGGGAGGGGAGGGCTTGGAGACATCAGACCCTGCGGCTGGGGGAGGGGGCAGCATGGTCAGCATCTGTGTCACTCCCAGGGCGGTTTCCCCCTAAGACAGCCAGCCTGGCCGCTCCATCCCTGGTACCGTACTGCGCTACAGTAGCCCATCTTCTCCTTGACGGGGAGCATTATTACAAAAGGCCACCTTCTCCAGAGCAGCGTTGTCCTGCAGCATTTGGTTTAGTGTGATTATGAATGGCCGTCTTCCAGCTGGATGAGGAGAGGATCTGTTTCTCTTGTTAGTGGCTGTATCTACAGGGCAAGTGAGGATGGATGAACGGATGGATGCATGAATGGACAAGTGGATGAGTAGATCCACTTGGATGGATGGATGGGTGCATGGATAGGTGGATGGGTGGTTGAATGGGCCTGTGGGTGGGTGGATGGATGGGTGAATATGTGGGTGGATGGGTGGATGGGTGGATGGATGAGTGTATAGGTATGGGACAAATGATGCCTAGTAAAGGCTGGGGCTCAGGGAGACCGCTTGTCTCCTCCTCACCTGCTGCTCAGGGTTCAGAGCTTGTGGTCCCCTCAGGACCCTTGATCCTTAAGATCAGTGAGTTAGTCTCTGAGCTCCCCAGGCAAGGACAGGGCAGACTAAGGAACAAGACCTGACAGAGGATAAAAAGTGAGAGAGCTGGGGGCAGAGGGTGATGGGTTGGGAGAGGGCAGCCTGAGAGCTGTTCCTCGGGTGGAGGAGAAATAGGGGATGGCGGGGGCGGCAAAACCAAAGCTGGAGGGGGAGGGAAGAACTTGGTCAAAGGAAAGGCATTAGGGCAATTAGGTCCCTGAGTCCCAGCACCCTTCCTCTCCATCGGCCAGCGGTCTCCCTACACTCCGCATCCCAGCGGCGGCTGTTATTAGCCTTTAGTCAGCTCTGTCCTGGGAGGGAAGACTTCGGCGCAGGACCCCCCCTCCAGCCACGATCTGCTCCCCCATCCCCGGCAGGAGGGCCTTGGAGGGCTGGCTGGCCCCTCTGAGTGTCACCTTCCTTATCCGTAAAACAGGGGTGACAAGGATGCCATCTGGCAAGGATGTCTCAAAAAGGAAGTAGGTGTGCGTGAGAGGGTCCGGTACCCAGGCAGGGCCACCATCCCCCCTCCCTCCCTCTTCTGGTCCCAGATTGGACTACAAGGTGCCCACAGAGTCAGGTGCAGGCAGAGCCGTGTCTCCGCCGTGCCTGCTCAGGAGTCAGCGGGAGCACCTGGACCAGGGCTGGGCCTGCCCCCAAAGACTGGTCTTCTTGATGTGGGGTCCCCAGGAGACCCTGGCACACAGCCGAAGCCAAGCAGCTCGGATCTAAGTGCCGCGTATGACTTAGGGACTCTGACAGAGGCCCCAGGAACTGGTCTCAGTGGGCAGTGATTTGGGGAAGGGCAGCCTGGTGGCCAGGAGCCCGCAGGGCCCAAGGGGGTGGTGTGCGAAGGCGGAGAACACACCTCTGCATAGCTCTGAGCCCGATGGGTTCTGTTCCATGTGCCCACGTTATCACCTATCCGAAGAGAAAATGATAAAGAACAAGAACAAGGTTGCCAGGTTCCCTGGGAAACGGAGGTGGCTCCAGCCACTCCGCTCCACTCTCACTACCGTGGGCTGAATTGTGTCCCCCCCAGAATTCATGTGTTGAAGTCCTAACCCCAGCCCCTCGGAATGTGACTCTATTTGAGGATCCTAGAGGTAATTCAGGTTACTTCTAATGAAGTCTTTAGGGGAGACCCTAGTCTAATAGGACTGGTGTCCCCATGAGAGGAGCCAGGGCATCTCTGATGTGTAGCCGCCCCGTGTGTGGCGCGTCATTACAGCGCCCCCGCAGACGACCACAGTGGCCTTGTAGGGGGCAGCGGGTCCCTCCACTGACTCCTTGCATCCCGGCCGCCAGGTGCAGCCACACGAGGACCAGCTCTGGCCTGGATGGCCCCCGCCCCAGCTGCCCCCTCCCCAGCCCCTCACCCACGGTACTGCCCAAGGCCTGAAGGGAACCGCAGCCCCCGTGCCGCCCCCGCCTGTCCTGGACTCGGGGCCTCCCCTTAACCCTGGAGACATGAAGCTCCTGACACAGCCCACGCCCCTACCGAACAATCCTGCGCCGGCCCTCCATGGCCCAGGCCTTCCAACAAGATCGTCAGGGCGACCACCTTCTGGGACAACCTCCCTTTGTCATCTGGGACAGCAAAGGAGCAGTCACACTGCCTTCAAAATACAAAGGCCTGGCCAGGACCCTTAACACATCCACAAGGGGTACACATCACGATCACGGGAGGACCTATCTCGGCCTTCCTGTCCTCCCTTCCCTCTTCCTCCTCCCCCTCCTCCTTCCCCCTCCTCCCCCTCCTCCTTCCCTCTCCTCCTCTATCTCCCCTCCTTCTCCCCACCCCTAACCTCCTGTAGGATTCTTGCAACTGCCAGAACCTTACTCTAATCCAGGTCAGAGAATTGGTTGACCCCTGGGATTAAAGGTCTCTAAACTTTAGGTGTCAGATCAGGAAGCAGCCCCGCTGAGGGCAAGGGCCACCCAGACAATGAATGAGGGACCTTGGGGGTGACGGTACAGAGCCACCCCCCACGGGGGTCCGAGGGGGCGCTGTCACCTGCATCTTCTGTGACCTGTCCCATGCACCCTCCAGCATCTGGCACCTCCACCCAGCACCCATGCTCAGGGACACTCTGGGTGCAGGGAGCAGAGTTCAGACGTCAGAGCACCTGAAGACACCCATGCCGCGTGAGCACGGGGCCCATCATTCCGCAGGGAGGCAGGACTATACCCAAAGCCCCCGCCCGAGGGACTCTTGCGCCCGCTGTCTCCATTTCCAGAAGGAACCTGAGGTTTGGAAATGTGAAGCTCAGCTTGCCCCGTGCACACAGCTAGGAAGGAGCTGGACTGTCCCTTCACAGAGCAAAGCCGCCGTGGCCCCTGGTTGCCCCCTCTTCTAACCCCTCTTGGCTTCTTGGTCTCCCGCCCCTTCACCTCAGAGACCTGACCCCACCTCCCTCCACTTTGCTCCATCCCTGACCCATCTGAGGAGGTGCTTCTCCCCCCAAAATCTTGCATTTGTGTTTCTGGTCTAACCTTGCTCAAGAACCTGCCATAGCTCCCGGTTACTTCAAAGAATCGACTCAGAAATCCCCCAGCCAGGCACAAAATGCCTCTCAAGCACCTGGCTCTTCCCGCCTATACTCTCTGGTCCCTCCCTCCTCCCTCAGGACCTACAGCTCCCTGTGGGCTCATTTGCCAGTCCCCCCCCCCCCCCCGCTTCGAGAAGCCTCCTCAATGGCTCAGAGCACCCGCAGTAGTTTCCTGGCCCTCTGACTTCCTGTGCAGCGGGCCAGACGAGGGCTCCCAGGGAAGTCCTAACCCCTGGAACCAGCAAATAGACGATGCTCCATGACAAGTGGGAGTTAGGGTTGCTCATCAGCTGACCTTAAAATAAGGAGACTAACCTGGATTATCTGGGGGTGAGGGCAGCAAACTCACAGGAAGAGGGAGCCCAGGAAGGTCATGACTGCACTACTGGCTGCAGACGGGAGGGGTCGGGGGTCAAGGAAGGCGGGGGGCTGCAAAGGGCAAAACAACAGACTGTCCCCAGAGCCTGCCCCACGACCTCCGCAGGAGACTCTGACCCGCAAAATCGCACACTAATAAACGTGTATCGTTGATGTGTTACAGCTGCCACAGGAAAGTAGCACCCAGGAGGAGAAAACCATACCAGGGGCCGAAATCACCTGGTTCCTGGGCCCTTCGGTGAGCCACCTGAATCTTCTTAGCCTCTACGTCCTGCCCCACGGGGATGCCTGGCTGGCTCTGTGGGCTCAGGTCATGATTCAGGGGGGTCCCCACATCATCGGGCTCCCTGCTCAGCCAGGAGCCTGCTTCTCCCTCTCCCTCTGCAGCTCCCCCTGCTTGTTCTCTCTCTCTCTCTCTCTCTCTCTCTCTCTCACTGTCAAATAAATAAATAAAACCTTTTTTTTTAAATGTCCTCATCCACAAAAGTAGCAGGAGCCAGCCTCATGGGCTTGCAGTGGGGGGCGAGGGATGCTGGGCACAGGCTGCGACACGTGCCTCTCACCACCTGGGAGGCGGCATGATCACGTTTCAAGACTGATCATCGTCCTCTTCCCATGTTTCATCTTCTCCAGACTAAACATTCCGACCGCCACCTGCATCCCACGTGTTCCTAATCACGTGAGAAGTCGGGCCCGCCTCTAACACCAGTTGTTAGCAGCATCCCGGGGAGGGGGCCTGTCTTCATCACGGCCCTTTTTGAATCATTTTTACCATTGGTCACAATAGCTACGGTTCTTCCAGGAGCTCGCCTCTCCTAGCTGGGAGGCTGCCCAGCCCATGAACCGCTTAGTAAAGCCAATTAGATCTTCAAATTAAGAAAAAATCGCTGTGGTTATTCCAGTGGTTCTCAAGCAGGGTTGATCTTTGTTCCCAAGGGACATTTACCAAGGTCTGGAGACATTTTTGGCTGTCAGAACTGGAAAGTGCTGGACGTACCTAGTGGGTAGAGGCCTGGGACGCTGCTGGGTACCACCCTGCAGTGCTCGGGACAAGCCCCAGGACAGAGACTTAACCCACCTCACATGCCAGGAGTGCGGAGCCTGAGAAAGCCTGTCACTCGGATGCTCACCATGGCCCAGGCCAGTTTTATTATTTTGTGTCAGGAGCTCACAGCCTTGCAACGACTCTGCAAGGTGGCATTAACATCCAGAAGCCAAAATTCCAGCTCAGGAAGGCTGGGGAATTTGTCCTAAAATCACATAGCTTGAAAGAGCCCTTTCCAGGACTCCGCATGAGACTCCCCTGGATGCTCCCAGAGCCAGGGAGGGCCCTTCTGACGTGGATGCCACCTGCAGATTGCCGGGTGGGGGCCTCTGCAGGGGCGCGCAGCCGGGCTCAGCATCTACGGGACCCCTTTGCAGACGGAGACGCAGGCACCCAGGCTTTCCCCATCAGATCAGAGCCCACGCCTTGCCCATGGGCGCCCTCTGCTTTAGGGACAAAACTATTGCATGGGAAAGTTTGGCATTTCAAAGATACCACTGAAAGAGCACTGCGTATTTTATAAAGTACTTTAGCTAGTGGGTTTGTCAGTTGGTGAGTCCAGTTTCACGGAGCTCCCCGTGCCCAGCGCTGTCCCAGCCCTGACACGCTTTCGCGGGCCCTCCGGACTCTGTGGTCCACACCCTGCGGGAGGCAGACCCCAGCACGGCAGGATGCTTACAAGTGTGGGCTCTGAAGTCAGAGGGCCCGAGCTTGAAACTTGGCCCTCTTAAGCCACTAGTTGTGAGGTCCTGGGCGAGCTAACTTGCTAGGGCCTTAGAGGCCTCAGCCAGGCAATGGGAGCCGACACCATCCCGCCCCCTCTAAGTGGTTGTGAGTTAGATTTGCACGGTGTTGCACACACGTGCCATAGATGTTGGCCCCAGCATCATGACTTGTGACCAAGAGCAGGGACAAGTCAGCAAGCCTCCTCGCCCTCCCTGGTGTGAGAAGAAATATAAGGAGAAACTCCTTTGGATCAACATGTTAAAATCCAAGCGGAGAGACGCTGATGGGTGGTCTGGGCTTGGAGTCTGGGCGAGTTTGGACGGGAGCGGTGTACGTGTGTAGGGGGGAGAAGCAGCAGTCTGTGTGCAGAATACGGGGGTGAGGGGACTTCTAAATTTTGCTATTAATAAGGAATAAACTCCTCCTTGACCCCAATCCTCCTTCCCACTTTGAGTAAAGGCCAAAGTAAAGATTTAAACTTCCTTTTATTATGCCCTGGGGCTAGTCTCTGCGTGTGTCACCGAGGCGAGACTGGACCACGTGGGACCCAGTGACCCGTGGGTTACATGATTTTCACCCCCCTGTTCATACGGGGAAACAGAGTGCCAGGAAGGGATGTGCTCGCTGCCCCGAAGTCACAGGACAAGACAAGGAGCTCAGTCTCTGGCCTCCTGACTCCACTTTTCCATGCCCCCTAAGGAGTATCTGAAGCCCCCTTTCATGTTTGGATTGGTCCAAGGACTCCGTTTCTCTGGCGCATCTACAGTCAGATCTGGGTCACATGGAAACAGTGGGCGTGGCACACTTTGTTACCTGTAAGAGCTCCGGGGCCTCCCCGGCCCCTGCTACCCGGGCCGAGGCCTCGTGGCTGCCGCTGGACAAACTCCCCTAGGGGACCAGACCCCGGGTCGAGGGGCATCACCCAGCCCCGCTCCCCAGACCTGCCACACGGCCTTGGCGCTGTCATCTCCCTCCCACATCCGAACCCCTGGAATGAGTTGCCATCAGGAGACGGTGCCTACCGCTCCCCTGCGGAACACGAGAGGGGTGGGCCGCCTGCCACGCTGATGGGAGAACCCAGAGCCTCTGACGGGGGTCTCCTTAGGCACCCACACCTACTCGTCAGTTGTGCACAGTCCCCCAGGCTCTGTCCTGCAGGGCAGCTGCTGTCTGTCCAGCGTCTCCCCATCGTCTGCGTCAGCCTGGTTGTACATCCATTCAGGTGTGACCAGCAGACCCGAGTTCAGGTCACCTCTCTATCGGGTCTGGCTGTGCCGCTCTGGGCAAGTTGGTCAACTTCTCTGAGCTCCGATGGAACCATAACACCAATGCCTTCAGGTCCACATGTGGACTGAGTGGACGGGCGAGGCGCCTCACAGGGTCCTCGGCCCCTGCCCCACAGCCTGCTCTAGGCCAGGGTGGCAAGGAGCGGGGCGGGGGTCCCTTCAGGGCCATCTGCTAGTTTGAAGGAGGAGGGTTAGCAACCTTCCCCAGGACGCCCTCAGAGCGTATTTACCCCTCTAGAGGTAGAGGGGTAGAGGGGTAGGAAGGCCCACCCTGGAGCGAGGGGAGCACCCCGGGCCCCCGGGCGCAACGGACAGAGGCAGGGGCGGTGGCAGAGGGCAGCAAAACGGAGACAAGAAATCACATAAATATTTGCCGAGGGGAAGGAATTCTACAAGTGGCAGGACTATTTAAAACGTTCTATTTGCACCAGAGCTGGCCGTGCCGGCACCAGGGCCCCAGAGGGTGGGTGAGAGTTACTCTTTAACACAAACACACACACACACACGGGACGAAGCGCCCCCTGAAAAGCCAAGTAGGAGCCAGGCTTCTAGGCTTCCAGATGCTTCCTTCCCACTTCTGGCACAAGCCGGGCGCGGTCCAGGCCCAGGCCGGGTGGTTGGGGCAGGGGCTCACCAGGTGCAAAGGTGTCGGGGATTGAGCTGAGGGCGATGGGAGAGCAGGGAGCGGGGCAGAGCCAGGGGCGCCGTGGTGGGGTCCCTGAGTCAGAGGGGGCCCAATGTGATGTGAGCCCCAAGGGTCCTTATGCAAGGGTGGGAGCGGGCACTGGGGCAAGGGTGGGGACAGAGGGCAGACCCCCGTCTCAGCCAGGCCTGTCTAATTGCCCTGCGGGACCAGGCCCTGTAAGGGGGCCCCCCTCACCCTCCGAGGGGGCTCAGACAGCCCCCGAGGAAGCCAAAGGGCCTGATTCCCTTTACCCGGCCTGGCTCCTTCTCCCTGGAGAGAGGCGCTCATTCTTTCATCCCACTCAGCAACTGGCTGCCCACAAAGCCAGGCCTCGGGAATCCCTTTCACCAGCGCCCAGAGCCCCCCTGGCTTCTGCAGAGGGACAAAGGACAGACTAGTTAACCAAAGGGTGGGCGGGGGTGCACAGTGACACAGTGACCAAAAGTGCAACCCAACACGGAGATGAAGGAGGGCACAAAAGGTGTCCTCCTGGGGATTGCCCTGCGTGCAGCCACCTGGGGCTTAGCACGCGTCCCAGAAGCCTGGCGACACTAGATGAGCCTGGAACAATGGGCCCTTCTGTCAGGCTGGGCCGCCTCTGTCCGGTGAGGGGGCGGCTTGGTGTCGGCAGCACCGCCTGGCGAGGGGGCCGAGTCTGACTCGCGGAGAGTAATCTCCCCACGCTGAGACCCACGAGGAAGTTTGACTGAAATATTCGGTTGCCATGGCAACGTTCTCCACTGGTCCTCCCCATGTCATTCTCCATTGCAGCAAACCGTGGTTGGAACTTTTTGCTTCAGCTGGAAACTTACGGTTGCCAAGGCAACCCCCTTAAAGCACCCCGAGGATGCAGGTGGGCTGTGGATGGGGGCAGGACCTGTGTCCCCATCCCACGAGGATGGCAGCCCGGTGGGCACAGGAGGGGTCCAAGGCGATGAGGGAGGTGAGGGGAATATGTCTGGGGTAGAACATGGTGAGGGAAGGGGGTTCCAGAAAGAGAGGAGGATGGGCACCCACAAATACACTCATTCATTCCCTCCTTCACCTGCCAGAAAGTCATTCATTCATTCACTCACCTACACACTCTACCACTCGAGCCTCTGTTCTGTTTTCTGGCTCTTTTGTTTGCTGTGGGCTGGTGGATGGAGGGATGGCCAGGACCCTCCACACACACATATGCACACACACACACACACACACACAAACACTCAGCTCACATGGGAAAGCAGGACACAAAGAGCACTGGCTCTAGAGTCAGACACGGCTTTTCATTTAGATTCCTGACTCTCCTCATTAATCTGTGAGAACATCAGACTTGAACCTGCTTCAGAAGATCCTGGGAGCAGCAAACAGCCCAAGTTCCCGAAGCAATGCCCTGAGACAGGCCTCCTGCCCCTGAGGAGCGGGTGGGCAGCTCTGGGCTGCTTCTCCAGGGGGGAGAGGGTGCTCCCGAGGGGAAGCGGGGGAAACAGTGCAGAAACTGGGGCTGGGCCAAGCTGGGAAGACCCTCACCTGCCTCCTCCCCTAAGGTTGCTCCACGAAGAAAGTGGGGGAGCGAAGGGGGAGGGAAACAGGTGACATTCCAGGAGGGACCCTGCCAGGGCTTCTGCACCACTCACTGGATCCCGGCAACCCCAGGAGTCCGGGTTCTTTCCCCTTGTTTGGCCAATGAGGAAATTGAGGCCCAGAGAGGTGGAGTGAGGTCACCCAGAGAGTAAGCAAATTGATGCAGAATTCACCCGTGGGCTGCGTTCCTCCCCAAACCCCTCAGAAAATCCTCACACTGTCCTAGGAGGCGGATTCCATTATCCTGCGCGCTGATGCAGAACGTGCGGAGCTAAGCGAGGTTAGGCAGCTCACCTGACATCACATGGCTCCCCCGTGCTCCTCCCCAGCCCCCTCCGCCCAAACACCCAGACCTGGGGCCAGAGTCTGTCCCCCGCAGTCCACTGCGAAGTCGCCGCCCAGAAAGGGGACGTGAGGGGAACCAGCAGAAAGCCCTGCTGTCCCTCCCACCCAGAACATTCTTCCCCCTGATGGCTGCTCACACTCCGTGCAGGACTTTGCTTTAACATCCCCTGCATGGAGAGGCTTCCTCTGACCATCTTATCTGAAATAGGCACCACCTTTACTTAAAATAATTAGCTTCGGGGACGCCTGGGTGGCTCGGCGGTTGAGCGTCTGCCTTTGGCTCAGGTTGTGATCCTGGGATCCGGGATCGAGTCCTGCATCAGGCTCCCTGTGTGGAGCCTGCTTCCCCCTCTGCCTGTGTCTGCCTGCGTGTGTGTGTGTGTGTGTGTGTGTCTCTAATGAATAAATAAATAAAATATTTTTTTAAAAATGATAGATTCGGACACTTAACCGACAGCCCCCCAGGCAACTTACCTAAATAATAAATTATGGAAATAAAAACTCCTGGGGTGACTGGGTGGCCTAGTGGATTAAGGGTCCAACTCTTGATTTTGGCTCAGGTGAGATCTCAGGGTCGTGGGATCAAGTCCTGCATCGGGCTCTGTGCTCAGAGTCTGCTTGTCCCTCTCCCTGTGCCCCTTGTCTCCTCGTGCCCTCTCTCCCCTTCTGTTTCTCTCTCTCAAATAAATAAATAAATAAATAAATAAATAAATAAATAAATAAATAAAGCCTTTTAAAAAAAGACTGGGGAATCACCATTCCTTCAGCCTGCCCCTACCTCACCAGCTGGTTTGTCTTCCTCCACCGTCTTTGACTCCACCGGGCATCACATGACGCACCTGCGTGTTGGGCCATCGTGGGCTCAGATGCAGGAGGAGCCTGGGCGCAGGGGACACTGGATTCCCATGCGGCTCGGGCAGAGGGCCGGGGTGGGGCTGGGGGCTCAGCGTGGACCAGAGTGTGGAGGCCTGGGGGGCTGCTCAGGGGAGCCTAGGCCTTGTGCTGAGGAGCAGACGGAGAGCGCACACCGCGCCTGTCCCACCGGCCTCTGGTCTATTCCAACGACACAGAGATTCTGTTCCACTTCTGAGTTTTTAATGCTTGCTGTTCCCTCTGCCTAGAAAGCTCTTCCCTGACTCTCCTCCTCCTTCGGATCTATGTGTGAGTGTGAGCTGGGCAGAGAGACTGACCCTGAGCAGCCCCCAGGAGGGGACACTGGGCGATTATTCGCGCCACACCCTGTGTGTCCTGCAGGGCGGGTGGCAGTGGCTTTGCTGCTCCCAGCTGTCCACTCAGCCTGCACGCACACCTGTCATCCCGTGGCTTTGCAGGGTGTCCCATGAGAGGCTGGGTGTATTTTCCCAGCACAGTGACAGTGGACTTGACCACGGCCAATGGGATGTGGGCAGGAGTGAGAGTATCCCGGTTCTGAGCCTCCAGAAGCACAACAGCTTTCCCTCTGCGCCCCGGCCCCCCGCCATCCCCATGGGACACACAGGTCCCAGGACGTTCCAGGACAGCGGCCCTGGAGCCCAGCCCTGCTACGGCCAGCCCGATCCACTGGTGCCCAGCCCATCTGCAGACTCGTGAGGGAGAGCGAATGATTGTTGTTTAAGCTGCTACGTTGGGGGTTGTCTGTTAGGTGGCATGATGGTGACACTCAGGGACTGATGTGCAGAACCTAAGGGGCTCTCATGTATCTCCCTGTGTAGCCGCCATGGTCCCGGCACACTGGACCGCAGGCTGCATGAGGCCAGCCCTCCCCGGCCACCATAGTGTCCCGCACAGGGTCTGACGAATCAGAGAATGTCAAGCATCCACAGAGCCAGTGAATGAATGGACACAGTGTCTTAAAGGGTCGCATCGTGTCTGTCGGGCTGTAAGCGGGGAACAGGCGTGAGCAGGGAAGACGGCTGGTAGGCTGGTGGCCGCAGGAGGAAACAGACTCAGTGGGGAGGCATTTGCAGAAGATGCACTGAGGAAGCTCTGGCTATGGTCCAGGAGGACACACAGTGGCCAGGACTCCAGGAGGAACAGGGGAGCGACAGGCTTGGGATGAGTGACCGCAAAGCTGAGGCCCATTCAGCCCGTCCTGCAGGCCAGGCTCTCCCCACCCCCCACCTCGTCCAATCCTCAAACCACCACGTGGGTACTGTGATCACCCTCATTTTCAGGAAGAAACCGAGGCACAGAGAGGGTCATAACCTTTCCAGGTCACGCAGCCAGTGAGCAGCAGCTGCCAGTGGAAGCAGCCCAGCCCTGGGGTCCCGACGCTGACCCCCCCACCACACCCTTGCGCCTCAGTCTCACATTTCAGAGCCACATCAGGGGCCCTGGAGACACCCAGGCAAGAGGAGAGGATGGAGAAATTCCCTCCCAGCGTGTGTGGGTGGAGGGAGGGCTCATCACCCCGGAGGCCAGGGAGTGTGTGGCAACTTTTGGTCATTTAATTCAAGCCGCCAGGTCATGCCCTGGATTGCATGTTGGGCACACATGCCAGGCCCCCGAGGCCCCCTCCCCGCACCCAGGGGGGTTGGGGGGAAGGCAGGAGCTGGGGAGCTTCACCAGACCCTACGGCTGCACTTTCCCGGGCTCCTCACCCTTGTCTGCCCCACCCCGAGAAGATGGCTCATCCCAGAGTTAATGACCCATGCAGGGACCACCCACACCCTTTGGCCAGGGTTAGAGACGAGGCAGGGAGAGAACTCCTTAGTGGCAGAATGCGGGGCACAGGTGAGAGGCCAGCAGAGCAAACCCAGGAGGAGGGAGTCTCCGTGCAGGAGGCCCCCGGAGCTGCTCTGGGTTGGGAACCCCCAAGCTGGTGGGAGGAGGTGTGGATGGGAACCCTCCCAGCTGTCTGCTTTGGCAGTTTACAAGCACTTTCCCACACGTCTAATCCCCACAGCGGCCTCGCAGGACAGGACGAAGGGAGGCTTGCCAACTTCCCGGCACACACACCTGGAAGGACAGAGTGGGATGGGGCCCTGTCCCACGGCCACCCTTGCTTGCTCTGCATCCCCGCCCGAGAGATGCAGGGGTCATCGGGTCCAGGAGTTGGAGGCATGGACCAGGCTGATGTCATGAGGGCCTGGGGACTCACCAGGGAGGTCAGTGCCCCATGCCCCAGGGACTTGTCTCCATGGAGGGAGCCAGACTCCTTAGAGTGAACCTCACATGCAGAAAGACTCTCAGAAAGAATGTGGCTGGGACGCCTGGGTGGCTCAGTGGATGAGTGTCTGCCTTTGGCTCAGGGCATGATCCCGAGGTCCTGGGATCGAGTCCCACATCGGGCTCCCCACAGGGATCCTGCTTCTCCCTCTGCCTGTGTCTCTGTCTCTCTGTGTGTCTCTCATGAATAAATAAATAAAATCTTTAAAAAAAAAAAAAAAAACTATAGTCAAATGCATCTACCTCAGTATTACACGGTAGGTGCACCAGGCCTGCGAGACTCAGCAGGGTCTCAATGCTGGTCACTATCCCTCCTTCCCATTTCACAGGTGAGAAGACTGAGGCCAGGGAGGTCAGGCAGCTGGGCAATGGCACAGCTGGGACGCAAACCCAGACGGTGCGGGGCGAGTGTCGAAGCTCCTCCCAACGGCCTGTGCTCTCCGGCCTGGTCTTCTCGGCCACCTAAGGCCCATCTGCAGCAGGAGGGGAGGAGGCTCGGGAGGTGGGGACGCCACCGGAGCACAAGCAGCGTCTCAGGGCCCTCCTCACTGACCGCACTTACAGGTCAGCGGCCAGACGCGGGAGTCCCGGTCAGTCTAGCTGCAAGGGAGTCTGGGAGTGGGTGCGTCCACTGGCCTGCCCCAAACGTACTTCGGTCCTTGCGAAAGGAAGAAGAGGGATGGACGTGCGTGGGCAACTTGTCTGTCTGCCTCACTTTTTCTGATGTGGACGACGACCACTCTAATGATTATTAGTCCGGCCACTCCCGCCTGTGGCCAGCACGCCCTCCAGCCCCGACCCCAGGCCACCGGACACGCACACACACACACACACACAGACCCGTGGGAGGGACCCCCCGGGCCCCCGCCACAGCCCCTCAAGGCACAGGTCGCAGAGGCTTCTCACCAGGTGGGAGACCACAGAAGCCGAGGGCCCCAGCTCAGGTCCAGACAGGGCTCCCAGCCCACCCGCCCTCCCCCGGCGCGGCCCAGCGGGGACAGCTATTCTGAGAGCAGCTGGCTGGCAGGTGGCACCTCGTGATGGAGCAGTTCTCGCTTGAGTCAGACAGACCTTAGCTGGTGCCCTCTGCTCTCCCTCGGCCTCCCCCCTGCACCGGCAGCCTTCCCTCCCAGCCTGGGAGTGGGGACCCTTCCCCTCTCCCACCACAACCCCTCCCCAGCCTTCTCCTCCCCATCTCTTTCTCCCTCCCCTTCGTTCCCCCCCCTCCTTCTCTCCCTCTCTCTCCCCTCCCTTTCCCTCTCTGTCTCCCTCTCTCTTCCCTTCTCTCCCCTCCTCCTGCCTCCTGGTTCTATTCCATCCAGCCAACATTCCTGAGTCCAAGCCGTGAGCACAGCACTGATACTAGTGCGCATCCATCCTTCGCTGCTGGCCTAGCAACAGCAGGACAGAGGGACTCAAGCCAGGGTGTTATGACCCCCCACCTTTATGTCTATGGCCCTGTGCTCTCCCAGGGGGGCCTGGCAGGGCTCCAGGGACATGGGCCCAAAGAAAGCACTGGCTGCTCTTGAGCTCACTGTCTGACCCGGAAGCAGCAAGGGCTGGGCCACCTGGCGTGAGCAGCCCCTCTTGGCTGTCGTTGGGCTGGTAGCCGCAGGACCAGCAAGGGAAAAAGCCACCAGCTAGGTGGGAAGGGTGGCAGGGGTACAGCGGGCCCCGCTGGCTCGGCCCTTAGGGTGAGCACCTCCTCAAATCTGCAGCCAGCTCACTGGCTGCAGCCTCACGCCAGCCCTGCCTGAGCCACCAGGGGAACAGGAGGGACTTTAACCAGGGCGACTTGAGAAGGTGCAGGGATGAGGCCGATCCGGGCCTGGGCCTGAGAGTAAAGGCCTGCACGACTGGCCAGAGGAGAATGCAGCTCTCGGGGTAGGGTTGGGGGGGGGGGTGCTGTGGCCTCTGGAGTAGGGAACCCACTAGCCATGCAACCCTGTGGTGAGGGGGTGGTGCTGTGGCCTCTGGAGCAGGGAACCCACTAGCAGCTCCCCTGGGGGTGGGGAGAGAGCAAGAACATGCACCCCAGCTTGCTCCCCTCTTGCCATCCCCAGGAGCCCTGCACACTGTCAAGCCCAGCAGGAAAGCAGAGGATAGGGAGCCCCCCCCCAACCCCGCTGATGCTGGATGTGTCTGCAGAGGGCAGGGTGATGCTCCCCAAAGGTGTCCGCATCTGCCTCCCCGGTACCGGCACTTCACGTGGCACCAGGGGCCCTGCCGGTGCGGGACAGGCCATTACCCTCAGGAGGAGGCCCGAGGGTGCTGCAGGTGGAGGCCGGGGTGGCCCAGGAATGCAGGCGCTGGAAGCTGGGAAAGGCAGGAAGCAGGTCCTCCCCCAGATCTTCCCCGAGGACCCAGGCCTGCTGACACCTTGACTTTAGCCCAGTGAGACCGACCAACTTTGAACTTCTTACCTCCGGAGCCGTAAGATGACGAATGTGTGTCATTTCCTGCCGCAAAACTTGGGGTCCTCGGTTCCAGCAGCCGCAGGGAACCCGCACACCCTCTCCTGGGACCAGGAGCAAGCAATGAAGGGTGAGGGATGTTCTGGAGGCTGGAGGGAAGTGGCCAGCACGGGGGCATCGAAAGCACAGGATGTGCTGAGGGGGGGGAGGGTTGTCCACTGGCACCTGGGTGGTGTGTGGTGGCAGGTGGCCTGGAAAGGCCTGGAAGCTTCAGCAAAGGGGTAGAGCTCGGACTTTATGCTCGGGCAGTGGGGAGCCATGGGGGCTCTGCACAGGGAGCAGCTCCATCAGGTCTGGGTTGAATCGGATTGCCGAGGGACTGGACGGGAGTGGGGAGGCGGGAAGGACCGAGGGAGGACGCTAGTCAGGATGCCGCTGGCTGGCCAAGCAGAGGGGCCCTCCAGACACAAGCAAGGGGCCCGGTGTGGGGCTCTGGGTCTGCTTTGGGCAGTCCCGGCCATGCCCACAGGCCGCTGCCCGCCTCCACACCCGTGCCACAGTCCCACCTGCGCGCCTGTGCACCTGTGCACCTACCACTTCCCTGGCCCCAGCTCCTTGCCACTCCTCTCCAGTGATCATTCCCAGACTTCAATTTCACTTCAAGGCCGCCTCTTCCAGAGAGCCCTCCCTGATGAGCCTCTAAAGCCACAGGGGCCTCGGGAGCCATCTTCCCCAGCCCCTGCCCTGCTCTCTTCCATCCCACTCCACCTCTGCCAGGATGCCCACCACCTGAGTTCAAATCCCACCCCCTCCACTTCCTGACACGTGCCTTACCCTGTCTGTGCCTCAATGTCCCCGTCTGTCAAATGAGGACTATGGCAGCACCTGCTCGGCAGGGTTGATAGGCATGGAGCTCACTTGGCACAGGGCCTGTGGGTTCATGGTAAGCAGCCGGCAGGTGGGAGCCTGTGCTGTCACAGGTCTCAAACCAGGGTGAGGGCTGCGGGGCGTCCTCCCCGCTCCCACTGCGCCCGCCCTGCCCCCTGGGCCACCAGCACACATCCAGCCCATCGCCACATGCACTGTGGATAACTGAAGGCAGGGATGAGTCCCCCAGTCTTTCCTGCCTCCTGACAAACAGTCCCGTCCCCCAGCGAGGTTTCCAGACCCTTCTGCACAGCCCCTTCCCCAGCTCATTCCTGGGCAGGGCTCCCTCAGACACCACGTCCCCAGGGCTCGCTGGGCGCCTGGCTCCAGAGCAGCTCTCGCCTTCCTCGGAGCCTCTGGAAGCATGAGTCCTGCTCCTGCCGCCTGGGACGAGACCAAGTCCTGGTGTAGTTGTTTGCGTTGCTGTGATGGAAATTCTATACTTTTCTTTCTGTATAATTCTTGAGGATAGTTCTCGAACCGGGTTTTGTGGCCTGGCTTTGGGCCTTCAACTGGACCAAAAGGTCGCCAAGGGCAGGGTCCACGCTTCCTCTGGTCTTTCCCTTCATGGGACCTCACGTGCCAAAAAATAGTCCAGTCAGGTGATGGGTCACAGACTCCCAAAAACTCAGATCTTCAACGGGTCTCGGGGATCAGCTAGCTCAATGCTCCCAGTTCACAGATGGGGGAGCTGAGGTCCACAGAGGGCACATGGCTGGTCCACCACCATTTCCACTGTGACTCCCCACAGGGCCCTCTGCATGCTTCTCTCAGCCCCAGAAGGGCCTGTT
Organism: Canis lupus dingo; assembly: GCF_003254725.2. Taxonomy (NCBI): domain Eukaryota; kingdom Metazoa; phylum Chordata; class Mammalia; order Carnivora; family Canidae; genus Canis; species Canis lupus. The sequence goes on from NC_064252.1 coordinate 29,467,916, forward strand.
TATCTCACTCAGGCTTCTGTCTCTAAGCCAAATCTCCCTTTCTCATGACTTTTCTCACTAACATCAAAGATCCTGAGCATCTAAGTACTGCACCTGGGTGTTAGGGGAAGTGCCAGGACCCCAGGCTGCATCCCCAGGGTGATGACAACTGCATGAGAATGACGTCTTCGTGGAGTCAGGGCTGGAGGGAAATGTGGAGAATTGACAGTGGGCAACCCGCGAGGATAGGTGGGACTCTAGGTGCCTTCTTTTTTCTTCCTTCCTTTTCATTTTAACATTTCACGGTGCTCTGCAGTCGAGGCATAAGGAAGGACCGTGCCACCAACGTGCCCTCTTGGCCCACTCCCACAATTTGGCTGTATGGCTCCAACAATCCTGTAAAGTCCTGTCATCCTCACTTCTCAAAATGAGAAAGGTGGGGTGTCGAGAGGTTAAGGGGAATTAAGTGCCCAGTTCACGGAGCTATGGAGAGGCAGGGACTGACCATGAACATGAGACCTCCAATACCAGTCTAGCATTCTTCCCCTAAAGGGGGAGGGGATGGAGAGTCAAGGAAGGTGGGACAGAGGGAGGGAGGGGGAGGGAGGAGAGGGAGGAGGGGGAGGGGAGATGAGGAGGAGGAAGGGGAGAGGAGGGAGGGAGAGGAGGAGGAGGAAGGGGAGGAGAGACCGGGAAAGGGGGAAGGGAGGGGGGAGGGAGGGAATACAAAAATAACCTACATAGGCTACATTCACTAGTTTGTCCCAAGCACACATAGTGCTTAATACTTAGTGAATGGACAGATGGATAGATGGACAGATGGATGGATGGACGGATGGATGGATGGACGGGGATGGATGGATGGATGGATGGATGGACGGACGTCCGGCAGGCAGCCGCTCCAGGGTTAACAGCACGGTCATTTCTGTGCTCTCTCGGCCTCTGAGAGGCGGGGGTGTGAGACCACGGTGTGAGCCTGGGCCCCTGGGTGGACGGTCCCAAACCTTCCACTCCTCACCCTCACTCTAGGAGCAGGAACAGGAAAGAGGGAAAGAACAGAGGGGGACTTACCCCTAACTTGCTGTGTGCCACTCCCTCTGGGCCTCAGTTTCCCTAATGACTGAGGGCGCAAGACTAGGTCAGCCCACCTGGGAATACCAGAATTCCCGGGGAGCTGGTAGAAATGCAGGTTCCCAGGTCCCCAACCTACAGAACTAGCATCGACTTTAACAGGCTGCCCAGGTGACCTCACAATAGGCCAGATTTGGGGGTGAGGGACTGAAAGGTCTCTGTGGTCCCAGTTGGGACACCCTCCGACCCCTGGCCTTTCCTGTGAGCTCCCTCTTTATCTTCTATCCTCTCTTCCAGATCAAGATCCTTTCAATTATAATATTAAAGGCAACCCACACCAGCTGAAGGGAATTTATTTGCTGACGTACTGAAAATTCTGAAGTGGGGCTGCCTTTAGGCCCAGCTGGATCCCGGAACCCAAACATCCTCAAGGCTCATCACCTACTCTTTCAGAAGTTCTTGCTTCCTCAGTACGTTGGCTCTACTTTCTGGGAGGCTCTGTCTCCACATGGCAATGGCCCCTGGCCACCCTACCCCATTCACACCATCCCACAGCCAGTAGAAAGCAAGAGACCCTCTGTCTTTGGTATCCATGTAGCAAATATTAGTGAAGACTCTGATTGGCTCTGCCTGGGTCACGTGCACACCATGGGCCAATTTCTCTGCCAGGGGATGAGGCTTTCTGATCGGCCAGGCAGGGTCACATGACCCAAGGAAGACATCTGGGCAGAAAAATGGTCTCGGCTGTGCTCTCCATTACGTAGACATATGGCCCCGGTCACAGCCCAGCCACAGAGACTTTGTGGGAGGGAGCGGGATGGCCCAGCGTCCTCCAGGAATTGACCTGCATGAACAAGTGTCAGGTGACACAATCACTCAGAACTTGTTCCTCGGCTCTCAGGGAATCGGGGAATTGAGGGCTGTCCCGTGTCCAGGACACTCCCAACCAGTCCAGGCTGACCACCTCTGTGCCTCCTCAAAAGGACACGTGGCTCAATGCTGATTCTTGGGGGGAGGCACCTCCCATCAGGTGGTGGAGGGAAGGACCGTCTCCAGCTGGCCCGCGCTGAGGCTGCTAAGTCGCAGAGACATGTCTTCCCTGCACCCCGCAGTCCCCAGGGCGCTTCCCCGGATCTCCTCTTTGGTTTGTGGACATTGCAGGAAGGGGGGGACGTGATGGAACCCAGACGGGTCTGTGCTCCTGCCCCGCAGGGTTGGGGGGCAGACAGGGGTGGGTGGAGGGCACAGCCCATCGGGGCTGGGAGAGCAGAGGGGCTCTGCGACACGGACAGAAGGGATCCTGCAGGCATCGGGGAAAGAGCGGGTGCTTCCCGGGACAGGGTGCGACACCTGTCAGGGGACAGAGGTCCATGCAAACCCTCCCCCACCATGGCCCTCCCCCCACTATTCCATACACTCCAGCACCCCGCATGGGAGACAGGTTTGCAGACATGGAGGAAGGTGCTGGATCCCTCACCAGAGCCGAGGAGCCACATGAGGTGGAGGAAGAGAGCAGGAGCCAGGCTGGAGGACCCCAGGGCCCTCTGGGAGCCGAGGTGGTGGAGCTGGTGTTGGGGTTTGCCAGCACAGGGGGCCCCGTCGACGTCAGGCCCATGTAGGATGGTTTCCTCCTGTTTCGGGAAGCCAAGGCGAAACACAAGCCCCTCCCCGGCCTCCAGGAGACCCCAGACCTCAGCCTGCAGGCTAGGCCAGAGAGGTGGAGTCTGGGGGGTGGGGCGAGGCCGGCAGGCGACAGCCGGGGCCAGGGTGTCAGGGACAGGCTCACAGATCCAGAGGGTCTGGGCTACAGCTGCTGCTGCTGGACCAAGTTCTAGCCGAAAGCCCCCCACTCAGCAGGAGTCTAGTCACCATGACAACAGGAAAGTTATCGCAGAAGCAGAATCCAGCAGTCCTGCATGGTCACCTCGCCGGCCGCCGGCCGTCACCATCCCCAGAGGGGCCTGCTGCGGCCAGGCCCAGGGGCACATTCGCAACAGCTGTCCGGGGAGGCCCACCACCGGGGCCAAGACAGACGCCTGGCCACAGTCACAGCCAGGTCTGCGGCTCTGGGTCCCCCGAGGTTGGGACTCTGGAGAGAGGCCTGGATCCGAAGCCCCCTGCCCACCCCCACCACCCTGTCTCCCAGCCTCCCAGGCACCTGATCCCTTCTGAGCCTCTGTGTCCCCCTCCCCACCCAAAGCCCTGTCAGGGGTGGATAGGGGGCAGTCCTGCATCCTCCATGGTGGTGGGGTCAGGGGACAGGCGTGATGGCCTGTGAGCAGGGACTCTGGGACGCCTGTGACAATCTCCCGCCCTCAGGGCTCAGTGATGCCCGTCTCTTTGGGGATTTGCCAACAGTGCTTCCTGCCCGGGGCAGTGTCAGACATGGGGGCCACTGATCCCTGGGCTCCAGACTTTCCCAGCCCCTCTTCTAGAGACGGGCCCTGTGCCCTGACCACAGTGGCCCTTCCCTGCCCGTCTCCCGGCAGCTGCAAGGACTGACCCAGCAGAGCCCAGCAGAGCACTCCCTGGACCAAGGGACAGCCACAGGCAGGGAGGAGCCGTTGCCTTCTCCGTGGGGAGGGGAGAACGCTGAGCGGAGACCCCCCTGTGACTTTGCTCTGAGGAAGGTGTATCATCGGTCTGGTTTCAATGACTGACGAAGAATTTATTCCAAATCTAAAAAAAGAAGTTTGTTGTTTTTTTAAAAAACATACTAAGCGGGCAGCCCTGGTGGCGCAGCGGTTTAGCGCAGCCTGCAGCCCACGGCGTGATCCTGGAGTCCTGGGATCGAATCCCACATCGGGCTCCCTGCATGGAGCCTGCTTCTCTGCCCCTCTCTCTCTCTCTCTCTCTCTCTCTGTATCTCTCATGAGTAAATAAAAAACAAAATCTTAAAAAAAAAAAAAAAAAAAAAAACAACACTAAGCAGCTGGGTGTCCAGGGAGCAACTGCCAGGGCCCTGGCCTCCTCCGTCAGAAGCTGGGCAATCAGGCACCGCTCAGCTGCCAGCTCCAGAGCCCTGTCTGCTCTGCTCCCATCCACACAGGCGACATGGGTGCCCTGGGCCCCGCCTCTCCCCATGAAACTCAGTTCCGAATCTCGCCTCACGCAGGCTCTTCGGGGCGGGATGCATGTGGCCGGCGGATGGCCAGCTGAGCCCTTGGGCTCTCCAGCCTCCGTGGCACAGGAGACACGCTACGTGGCTGTGTGGCCAGTGAGGCCCGTGCCGCGCAGCCTGACCCTCGCTCTCATCACTGTCGCCCCCGACGATGCTGTCACACGTCCCACGCTGCCCTGCATCCATTCTGCTTTCACCGGGGACATGGAGACCTGCCCCCAGATACCTCTCCGAGCAGTTATGAAGGTCAAGGTGAGAGAATAGTGAGACAGGCCTGTGCACCTGGGAAAGGGGCTTTAACCAAGAGGAAAATGAACCCGGAGAGGGTGAAACGCCTTCCCCAGGGTCAGGCCTTCAGGCAATAAATTGTGGAATCCTAGGAGGGAGCCCTGGCAACTCCTCCATGGGTCTCAGGGGAGCAGGGGGAGGGGGCAGGGGGAGCCATGAGGGGATGGCTCCAGGAGGTGGTGGTGGTGGATGGAATTATCTGCGGCTGGAGAGCATATTTCCCCAAAACTCAGTGGCTTTAAACAACAAACATCCATTACCTGGGTTCCAGGCATTCTCTGGCACAGGGCTCCCTCCCAAGCTCCCTCTCATGACTGTTGGTCACCTGCAGGTCCTGGCTGGCCGTTGGCCAGAGGCCAGCAGCTCCCCACATGGCAGCCAGCTTTCCAGCAAGTACAAGGGAGCAGAGACAAGCACCCAAGACACAAGCCACCAAATCTCAGAAGGGACAGCCCATCACTTTGGTTCTATTCTATGTACTAGATTCAAGTCAGGAAATCAGCCCGCACAGGGGGAGAGGATGACGCGAGAGACTCTCCCCCAGGAGGTGGGGTCCTTCATGCCCTCTGAGTGGCTGCCCTCGCGCCCCCTGGATGTGGGAAGAGGGTTGGGCTAGGCCAGTAGGGACAGCTTTCCCCCAGCTCCTTTGCACCCAAAGCTCCCAGCCCTGGGTTCTGCAGAGGGAGAGGCTGCAATGAAGCTGCCCTTGGCCACTGTCCCTTCCCTGATGAGGCCAGACCCCGAAGGGGGAGAGGATGGAGGAGTGAGGGTTCCACACCTTAGCAATGGCAGGAGCATGGCCACCCCTTAGGTCAGGCTTTACCAGTAAAACAGGAGGCCCAAGGCCCCAAAAGGCAGCATGAAGGAGCTTGCAGGAGCACTGAACTAAGAGCAAAGCGGTCTGGGTTCCTCCTGGCCCTGGGCAAGCCCCTAACTGGCTGTGTGTCTGTGAGCAAGTCGCACGCCTCTCTGAGCCTGAGCCCGAGCGTCTCCAGCTGTCACACAGAATGGTGGTCTGATATAGTCAAGGTCCCCTTGGGCTCCAAAGGTCAAGTTCTCCTCCACGCAAAGGGGATCCTGTTTGGATGAGGCAACCTAAGGACTAGGCCTGCGGCTCCACCACCCTGCCCTGAGGCACCTGCCCCCAGCAGCTCTTCTCCTCCCTCTCCACCCCTCCCCCACCACCCAGCAGCTGATTCCCTGGTCTCCCTCCTAACCTGCCACCTCCGTGCTCCTGCAGCCCAGCCCCCAGCCTCCAGCCCCCAGCCCCCAACCCCTCCCCACACACAGCCAAGGAGGCCAGGCCGGACCAGGCTTGAGGATGAGACTGAGCTGATGGCTGGAGCCAGGGGCCAGACAGTGGCCGTAAGCCATTCACCTGTCGCCAGCTGTTGGCCCTGGAGGCTGGCTTATTGTCTTCCTCCCCAAGGAAGGTGGAGAAAGATGATTCCAGACTCAGAGCAGCTGCTCTCTGGGCCCCTCCACCCCCTCCCCACCCCAGCTCTGCTGCTGAGGAGCAGGTTCCTGGCAGGGGCTGTGAATGGGGCTGTCAAAGCTGCATCTGGCTCACAGGCCGGGGGCTTACATAACTGATGGCTGGCACCCCACCCCAGCCGCACCCCCCCTTGGCTCCAACTCAAGGCACAAGGCCACCCGGTGCCCCCAAGGCCAGGCCCCGTGGAGCCCCTCCCCTTGGAAGGTGCCACAGCACCAGTGTCCTCACACGAGGTCTAGACATTCTTTTCTGGGCCTTTCTGCCCCGAGGCAGGAAGAAACGAGCTTTGTGCTCCGTATCCCGGTGTCTAGGAAACACCACAGATGCCCAGGAAATGTAGTTGAATGAACTAAAGAAATCACTAAAAATAATGGAAACACGTAGCACCTACCATGTGCTAAGGACTCACCCAGGAACTCGGCAGACACTAAGGCGTTGGACCCTCAGCCCAACCCAACACTGAGGACCTATTAACGTCTCCGTGCCCCGGGGGACTGAGAGAATATCATACTTTCAGGAGAAGGCACTGGGTCAGGAAAGCCGACATCAGCAGACATCAAGCCTGAGAGCATGTGAGGGGCCCGATAACCAGCTCCCTGTCACCTCCATCTCTCTCCATTATCACACCTCCCCCAGGGAGGTAGGAAGAACAAAAACCCTGCCCTCGTCCTCTGTTTTCCTGATCTGTAGCAGTCAGGATAGGAAAGATTCAGCTGGGTAACAAGCAACCTCTGAATCTCAGTGGCTTAAAACAGCAAAGGTTTCTCTCACACTCATGCAACATAACGCCGTTGGGGTGGGCAGGGCTCTGCTCCCCAATGTCCCCACGGAGGAACCCACCTGCGATTTCCCCAGCCGCACAGCACAGTATGAAAGGAGTCGGGAAAATTGGGCGACAGCCCCACGGGGCTTCCACCCAGAACTGACACGTCACTTTGGCTCCTATGTCACTGGCCAGAGATGGCACGTGGCTAAGTCAAGGGGCAGGGATGTGTCATCTCCGGGGGGCTCAGAAGGAGGAACTGTGGATGCAGACGAAGGGCACTTACGGAGTGTCTGCTCTGTGCTGAGGACTGAGAAAGCAATTCGGCAGAGCCTTGTCCTCCTGGAGCAAGCACCTGCTGACGGGGATACAGGTCAACAGAAGGTACATACAGCGCAGCGAGCTCAGAGCTCCCACCGAGGAGAGGGGCGCGCGGAGGGCCCCTGACCTGGCCGCAGAGAGCAGGAAAGGCCTCCGAAAGAGGAGATCTCCCAGCTGAGGAAGGCTGGCCCTCACCCCCTGCCTGCCAGGTGGAGAGAGGGTGGCCCTTAACCCTTGGTGGACCCACGAGCCCCCATGGGGAGCCCCCTGCACACCCCACACCCACCCCATGAGTGGGTACTTCCGGTCTCCCCTCCAGGGGGGCCAACCAACACAGATCCCACCAACAGCAGAGGGACCTTTCTGGGCTGAGGGCCCCCACGGGAGGGCGCGCCCAGAGGAGACACAGGCCCGGCCTCCTTGGACTGCAGGGGACATCCTCTTAAGAGCCACCAAACCCCTCGGAAGGAACGGGTGGGCTTGAAGCTGGGGGATGCCCCAGGAGCCAAAAGATGCCCAAACTCAGGCTGGCTGCAACAGTGATACCAGCAGGAGCCCGAGAGCAGGGGCCAGAAGCAGCCAGGGCTCCCAGAAATCCCATTTTTTCTAATATTTGATGAGTCTGTATCTGGGGGAAACCACACACTGACTGTGGCTGCGTCCCAGGAAGGGAAAGGGGGACCGATCCTTTTGTTTCCCAACCTAAGTGCAAACAAGAATAATAATATTTTATTAAAACAGTATATTTTGCAAATCAAAGTCCCCGAGGCCAGCCCTTTAAGCCTCTGGGTTTGTAAGATCCTTCTCGCACTAAGATTCTGTGATTCTCAGAGGCTGCGGGCAAAGATCCGGGGTCAGATGTCCGAGTTTGCATCCAGGCTTTCCCGGTTGCTGTGTGACTTCGCTCCGGCGTGCCTCAGTTTCTCTGTCTGTGATCAGAGCGATGGATACCCGCGTCAGGCCCCCCCCCCCCCCCCCCCCCGCGCCCTCGTCTCACCCAAGCGAGTGCTGCCCCCCCAGAGCCTGCTGGGCGCTCCGGGCTGAGTGTGAGCCAGGTAGTTTCCAGATGCCCAGGGCCGGGGCGGGAGGTCCTGGGGGCGGGGGGGGGTGGGGGGGGGGGGGTGGGGGTGCTCACCGTGCCCGGCGCTCTGGCGCCTCCTCGTGGGCACTCTCCTCACACGTCGGAAGAACAGCGGCTCGTTTTTATTTTAGAAATCTCCAGATAGGGACCCCTGGGTGGCTCAGTGGTTGAGCGTCTGCCTTTGGCTCAGGGCGTGATCCCGGGGTCCTGGGGTCGAGTCCCGCATCGGGATCCCCACAGGGAGCCTGCTTCTCCCTCTCTTTCTGTGGGGCTCATGAATAAATAAATAAAATCTTTAAAAAAATAAAATCCCCCGACTGCTGGAGGTTAAAAAAAAGAACCAAGGCTCAGGACAAGGTAAGAGGCCCACAGGCTGCTTTGGGGCCCTGGCACACAGCCCCTGGCACACGTGCAGGTCCCCCAAAACCTCAGCGACCCCGTTGTTAGCCCCAGGTGTCCACTCCGAACGACCTGCTCCACCTGCATTATTTCACCCCGGCATCCCCGCACTTCATTCTGTCTGCATGATTCTTCACCTCATGATTCTTCACCCCTTTTGAAACCCGGGGAACTGGACACCCAGGAGGATAAGCTGAACCCAGGGCACACAGTCAGGAAGGGGGGGCCTTGGGATTCAGACTCGGGTTCATCCTAAAGGGTCAGTAGCCGCACCTCCCACCTCCCGGGTGCAGGTCCAGTGATGGGTCCCGAGCTGAGGGCTTTCCACCCGTGTCCTCCCCCTCTGACCACAAGCCCCTGACACGGGTTTGTATTTCCCCTCTTTGTAGGGTGACCAGCCGGCCTGGTTTGCCCAGGACCGAGGGGGCTCCGGGGCACAGGGCAGACCGTGGACCCCAGAAACGCCCTTCCCATTGTACAGACGAGGAAACCGGGATTCAGAGGGAGGGGTAGGTCACTCAGCTGTCATGCGCGGACCTTGGAAGTCCGGCTCCGGAATGAGGCAGGTCAGCTGGGCGGACACCCCACGGCTGAGGGGCTCCGTCCGCGGAGCAGCAGTGGCACGAGAGGAGCCAGGCTCTCCCGGAGGCTCTAGTAGCGTCTCCGCCTCGGATCACCCGGGCTCGGTAACCTGGACCCGCACCTGTGACTGGCACGCGTCTTCTCCTTCCAATCTCTGGGCCTCCCTCCATTTCTCGACTGTAAATTGGGACCAGAACGTGGCAGCGCTGCTCAGCCATTCAAAGCTGGACATAATGATGCGCATAATTAACGGGTGGGGAGTGCCCGGCACATGGGAAGCCCTGAACGGCCGGGGAGGGTCCTCGATCGCCTAGAGACAGGGAGCTTCCCACCCGCCAAGGACGCATCTGCTAGCGGGAGCCAGCGTGCACAGGTGCCCACGCGGAAGTCTGTGAACATTTGCCGAGCCTCTTCCCCGTGGAGGGCACTGTCCAAGATGCCACGTATTACCTCGTTTATTCCTTGCATCACCCGCCCCATCTGGGCAGGAGGAGGGGCTCCTGGGACACTGCCAGCACAGCTTCCCAATGGACTTCAGAGGGGACTCCCCCCTCCATCGGCCGCCTGCCTGCTGCCTGCACCGGCTTCCCGCCACCTGACAGACTCCAGCCCCCTCGGTTTTCCTCTGCTTTCTGGGGGTGGGGGTGGGGGGGTGGGTTCAGTTGGCTCCGGGCCTACCCCAGCAGCACCCATGCCCCCAGGGCTCCCTAGGAGGCACATGACCAAAAATTGGGATTAGAAATCATTGCAATGTAACCCCTGGCCTTACCAGACTGCTGGAAAACAGGCCTACTTTTGCTCATCCAGACTTGAAGCTTCCGTTCATGTCAGTCACCGTGAAATACACAACTTTTATATTCGTGTTCAAACATCTATGAAAAATTGGTTACGACACCCAGAGACATAAAAACTTCTTTCATGAGCTGACATGTGGAATGCTTGTCTTCTGCATTTTTTAAATTTAGTGTTTTTGGTGGTTTTGTTTCTTACACACGTTTTAGGCTGCTACCCACAAGTACTTCTCTGAAATAACCCACTTCAGGCGTGGGCCGTAAAGAATAAAAACCCCAAGTGGGCTCATCCTCATGACACCTTCCTTTATAACATTGGGTTTTTCAGTCCATTGTTGCCATCAGACTTCTGATCTGGGGGTGCCAAGGCGCAGGCCTGGTGAGGGCGAACTTCAGTTACCTGGGGGCTGGGCCCCCGTCAGAGGTCACCCGGCAGGAAAGGTGAAGAGCAAGAAGGCAAAGGGAACAAGCCTGGCCTTCCCAGGGCGGCCCTGTGCTGGGGCTGGGGGGCTGACGGGCCTCTACCTCAACTAACCCTCCAGCCCTCCTGGGGGGACAGGGACGGGGGTGGTGGACCTACAGGCACCACCTTCCATGGAGGAAAGGGAAGCCGAACAGGGAGATGAAGGCGCCTGCCCCATAGAGGATGTGTCCGCAGGGTAGCCTGCAGTGGGCTGGGGAGGGAGGGCCACCCCCGCGGCAGCTGGAGCAGGTGGGAGCTGCACCCCCACCCGGCTCAGGATCCTCCTTCTCCAGTCCACTAAGGCCGCCCACCCAGCCTCCCAGCCTGGGCACCCCCTCCCACTGCCACATTGGAGGCCGGGCAGTCTCCCTCCTTGCTCTTCGCAGCCTCCGTGGTGGTGCAGGGGCCTCCCGGATGTCCGGGCGTTCTCGTGGCGCCGGGCCCTGCTGCTCCCTCTGCAGGAGGCCCTCTGTGCTCACCTGTGCTCCGTGCCTCTCCCAGGAGCCCACTCCCGCCCTCACCACCCACAGACAAGCTGGTGCCCACCCTGGGTCCACATTGCCTGCCCATAGCACCCTGTACCCGGAAGACTGACTACGCCCGGGCAGTCCTCCTGCTGGACCAGCAGCTCCTCCAGGCCAGACCTGGCGCTACCCCAGCAGCCTGCTCAGCCCAAGCATCTGGCCTACCTAGTGAGGACACAGTGCAGGAGGCGGAGTGGCACGGGGGTTCAGGGCACAACCGGGTTTGAATCCTGACCCTGCCCTCAAAGCACTGTGACACGTGCCACCCCGAGCCTGTTTCCCCATCTGTAAAATGGAAGCGAACCACAGCACCCGCATCCACTACCGCCAGAGGGTTAAGTGCATCCCAGCCAACAAATGTGGGAGGACAGGGGTACCACTTTGCAGTGTCTGAGGGTGAGGCACCATCACAGACGAGACCCCAGGTGAACATACCCCCTGGAGAAAGATCCCTCTCCGCTTCCAGAAAACACAGCCCCGGCTGCAGGGCTAAACCTCACTCTCCTCCCAGCACCCCCAGACAGAGAACAGAAAGCCGAGGTGTGCAGCCGATACCCCGACGTGCTCGTCTCTCCCTGCACAAGACGAAAGGTGTCGGTTAAGTGTCTCCCTTCAGCTCAGGTCATGATCCCCAAGTCCTGTGACCAAGCCCCACGTCAGGCTCCCTGCTTGGTTGGGAGTCTGCTTCCCCCTCTGCCCCTGACCCCACTCATGTGTGCTCTCTCTCAAATAAATAAAATCTTAAAAAAATAAAAAATAAAAAGATGAAAGGTGTAGTGGATCCGGAAGTGCTCACACTGTTCTCAGGAAGACAGGCATCCAAACAAGGTGACAAAGGGCCATTCAGAAGTTCTCCAAATTACCAAAGAAGAAAGGGCTTTGAGCAGGAGTGCATCAGAGGAAGACTGATTTAGCTCCTCTCGTCGCTCCATTTCCTGGAACCGGGGAGTCAAAGAGCTTGGAGCAGCTGGAAATTGCAGTGCACACACTCTTGTCACAACGATGACCATGCTGATGCATCCGGGCTTCCTGCTCGAGTGTGGAGGAAGATCACACCATCTCCTCCAAGGTCACGGCTGCCTTCATTTTTACGTGGTGGTTATTTTTAAGCACCTGCTCTTCTCATAATTTACTAGAATAAAATGTTTCATACCTTTGAATACTCATGTTTTGCTTGAGAGTCTGCATTTCTAAATGCAGCCGAAACATCGAGTATTTTATTTCACGGAGTCTTCTTTCATTTTATGAATCCTACCCTCACGTTGATGTTTCAATATTATGCACAATACTGACAAAACTCCAGTACTGTTCATCTCCTCTTATACTATTACTAGAGCTTGCTACGATTCAAGCCTCGCGACCTGTGGTGCTAAATGCAGGTGCGCACAGATCAATGGGGCAGAAATAAACCCACATATACACGATCAATTAATTAACGACCTGGCAGACGGAAACAGACACTGGGGACAGGACAGCCCCTCCAGTGGGTGGTGCTGAAAACTGGCCACAGGCAGAAGAAACTGTGGACTGCTACCTCACACTGTACACAAAAACTCAAGGTGGATTAGAGATGAACGTAAGACCCAAAACATGAAACCCCCAGGAGAAGACAGGGGCAAGCTCCTTGACCTGGGTCTTGGCGATGACTTCTTGGCTCTGCCACCAAAGGCAAAAGCTACAACAAACGAGTGAAGAGACAACCTCAAAATAAAAAGCTTCTGCACGGGGAAGGGAACTGTCAACAAAATGAAAGACCGCCGCGCACTGGGGGAGAAAGTACCCGCAAACCACCCACTAACAAGGGGCTCGTATCCAGAACATGTGAACTCCTGTAACTCAACCGCAAGACAGCAGCGATGTGATCAAAATACGAGCAGGAGACCGTTCTCCGGAGGCCTCATGAGAAGATGCTCACCACCACCCATGAGCGGAAAAACGCAAATCGAAACCATGATGAGCTAGCACCTCCCACCTATCAGAATGGCTTGTGCCAAAAACAAGAGGAACAAGTGTCGGCAAGGGCATGGAGGGAAGGGAAGCCCAGGGAGCTGGTGGTGGGAGTGCAGCTGCCCTGGGAGACGGCGTGGAGGTACCTCAAATAACCAACACTACAAGGGCCACAGGACCTGGCAACTCCACTCCTGGGTATGTCAGTAATTACACAGAGAAAATGAAAACACTAATTTGAAAAGAAACAGGCACAAGCAGGTTCATTGCAATGGCATTTACAACAGCCAGAGTATGGAAACCACCGAGGCATCCATGACAGGGAAGTAGATAAAGATGAGGAACACGCACGCACATGCATGGATATTACCCAGTCACAGAAAAGGAAATCCTGGGGCGCCTGGGTGCCTCACGGGTTGAGTGTCTTCCTTTGGCTCAGGTCATGATCCTGGAGTCCTGGGATAGAGTCCCACATCCGGCTCCCCATAGGGAGCCTGCTTCTTCCTCTGCCTATGTCTCTCATGAATAAATAAATAAAATATTAAAAAAAAAAAAAAAAGGAAATCCTGCCATTCAAAATGTGAATAAACCTGGAGGACACCATGCTAGCTGAAGTCAGAGAGAAAATACCCTATGATCTCACTTACATATGGAATCCTGAAAAAAAAAAACAATAACACTTCAACAGACACAGACAATAGATAAGTGGTATCAGGGGTGGGGCTGGGGAATGGCCGAAATGGGTGAGGTGTCAAAGGTGCACACCTGCTCCAAAGGACGTCATGGGATGCAACACCCCACACGGTGACTGCAGTTGCTAACACTGTACTGAGTATTTGAAAGTAGCTAATGCTAATAGAGACCTAAGATTTTCCGTCACAAGAAAAAGAACTGTGTAATGATGGATGTTAACCGGATCCAAAAAAATAAATAAATAAAGGAAATGGCAAAATAAATGAAGGCACATCCTCGGGCACAGGGAAGTCCAGTGCCACAGCCAAGGCCGCACAGCTGTGGGGAGCCCCCCAGGGGCAAAGAGGCCCACAGAATTCCAGCACCTCTGCTTCTTAGCCACATCACAGCTCTAAGGCCTGGTGGGAACCCATGTCCCCAAATCCCAAATGCCATCAGTCTCACCACACGGCTCAGTCTGCCCAACTACTTGGCTCCACTTATCCTAAACACACCCCTACAAAGCAAGTGTGTCATCCTTTATGGCTCAGGAAACTGAGGCACAGAGAAGACTGGTGAACCAGCCAGTCCGAGACAAAACCACGGCTCGTGCCCACCCTCCAAGCTGCTGGGCAAGGGTGGAGGCGGGCCGACCTCCCGCACTCTACAGAGCGCTTGCATGCGTGCTAGCTCTGGTGGCATTCTCACCACCGCCAGCAAGGAACTGGCCACATCCCCACTGACTAGTTCAGGAACCCAGAGAAGGAAAGGGAAAGAGCCTGAGTGGCCGATGCAGGTCAGAAACGCATTCTGTCTGACTCCAGGGCCTGTCCTTCCCCCACACCTGCTTTGCTGTGAAGGCAACGTGGGGGTGGCAACAAGCTCCCTGGCACAGAAGCCCACAGGCATACAAACACACCACGGCTTTATTATTTCAACAAACTCTAAAAGCACATTTCCTGGAGCTGCACCAGAAGCAGACACCCAGAGGCAGTGAGGCGGGCAGGGTGCTCCTTCCACCAGGGCAGGTGGGGACCCCTCCACCCAGGAGGGGCATAGCGCGTGGGATGTCCAAGACAGCGGTGGGGAGGCAGAGGCTGGCGCCATTTGGGCGGTGGGACGCAGAGGAGGCAAGGGCAAGTCCACGGGGCAGCAGGGCTCACTTGAGGCGGTAGAGGACCTTGCGCTGCATGCGATGCTGGATCTCGCCCCGTCGCAGCATGAGCTGCAGGACCTTGTGGATGGCGTGCTCCGGATATTTCTGTGGACACAAGGCCGGATGCAGGAGCATGCCTCCCGAGGGAACCCCAGAACAGCCTCTGGCCCACCCACTGGCCCTGCGGAGCCCCAAGGGAGCCCTCATGTCCTCCCTGCTTGTGGAGAACCTGCTGGTTTATAAAAGGCCTTCACAACCGTCTCCTTTGCTCCCAAGAAGAGCTCACATGTCCTGAGCACCTATGGGGCGAACGTCACCTCACCTGGTCCCCACGCAGCTGTACTGCAGTTATGCCCATGTTACAGGGGAGGAGCTGAGGCACACAGAGGCTAAGTCACCCACTCAAAGTCACACAGCAATTAAGTGGCAGAGCTGGAACTGTCAACTGAGTCCACGGACTCTAGAACCCAACTCTTGACCCCTAAACCTCTCTGGAAGCCTCGGTCTGCTCACCTACATGGGGCGTGGGACCACCTACTGCACGAAACTGCTGTAAAGACTGAAACCGGATGATGCACATGAAGAGGAGCTGAAACCAGCAACTGATGGATTGTTCCTGTGGTTTTGATGACCACAAGCTCTCCACGGCATCCGGAAGGCCCCACCCCCTCTCTGGGGTCCAGAGCACTGTCCTTCGAGAACTGCACGGCTCACCCTCCGGCTCTGCCCCTCTCATCCCATAAAAGCCAGGCAGTGGGGGAAAGGACAGATGGGGGAGCCTGGGTGTAGCTCTATGAGAACGCCAGCCCCTGTCCTCTTCTCTAATGGGACAGAAAACCACCCCCCAGCCCAGACTGAAGCAGTCCCTAGGTGACGAACGACAGGAACCACTGCCCCATCCTAATCCCAGGCCCGTCTGTTGAGCAACAGGACACAGGTGCCAGGTGCATGAGGACCAGGCTACAGGAGCTGGCAGGAAACCCCCAGCCCCACTACCAGGCCCCACTACCAGGCCCCGGGGAAGGCGCACCTGCTTGGTAAAGTCCTGGATGATGCTGTGCTCTGACACCTGGGAGCCGATGGCAAAGCGGCGCTTCAGCTGCTTCTCGATGCGGCTCAGAAGCTCCTGGTCCTCCTGGCTGGTAAAGCCCTCCACCCCTATGGGCAAAGGGAGACAGGTGGGTGGGAACAGGGTGCCCATGGAACTCGGTGTGCCCATGGTGGGAGGCCTGGGGAGACAGGGTCCCTGAGACAAAGGTGGCTCAGAAGAAAAACTCAAAAGGAGAAAAACCTCAAGGAAGGGGAGGAGCTCGCAGAGGACAGCAGCGTAGGCCTGAGCAGATGGCTCATGAGCGCCCCGAGTCAGCAGACAAGGCCCGCCTGTGCTGAAGGATGTTCCAGGCAGAGGGGATGGCAGCTGCAAAGGTATGAAGGGAAAAACCCGGCTTTGTTCAAAGCCCAGTCCAGGGGCCAGGAACAGGTTTTGCTGTGATTCTGGGAGAAGCAGGCAGTGGAGGGCTCTGAGGAGGGACACGAGCTGACTGAGTATGCTGGTAATGCAGGGACCCCATCCGGCTGTTCAGGTGCCCTGGCAAGCAGGAGGCTCCTGACTTCCAACTACTGTTCAGGGTGAGTCTCTCCTGCTGAGCATGGCCTGCCTACAGATGCCGTGGAGTTTCAGCAGAGGAGACAGTCAGCACGGTCAGCAAAGCCCCTCAGAGGGACTTCAAGGCTCCAGGTTGAAACGGGTCTACACGGCAAACTCCTACACAGGCTGCAAGGCCTAACTCAAATGTCACTGTCCCAAATCACATGTGCCCTCTGCATCAGCATTCCAGACAGCCCTCTGTTCACCAATGTCTCACCAGACAGAAATCCCCTCGAGAGCAGAGAGCAGAGGCAGCCATCCCCAAGGGGGGAGGGTAGGGGTGATCAGGCCCTTCTCACCACCCCAGGTCCCAGCCACTCCGGTCCTGGAATCTGCCAAGCCTGCACCCTCTGTGGAGGCACAGCATTGAGTCTTCCCTCTATCTACCCAGAGAGTTCTCTGCCCCCCGCCCCCCAGGGCCTTATGTCCTCACGTTGCACTACTGCCTCCATAACATCACCTCCTCAGAGACAGACGCCGTCCTGACCACCCCCTCCTCCATGGGGAGGCATCTTCTCCTCCCAACACACCTGGCCTGCCACAAACCCCCACCCCACTCCCTGCCACAACCCCCCCACCTCACTCTCTACAGAGCCATCTGCCTCTGCTGTCTCTCCCTTCACTCAGAATGAGGCCCACAGGGTAGGGACTTTGAGGTCCCTTCACTCTTAAACCATGACCCCTGGAATGGTGTCTGGCAAACACGACACCCACACGTGAAGGAATGAGCCCATTCCAGGAGAGCCTGCCACAGGCCGAGCTCCGGGAGGGCCCGCTCAAGGCCGAGCTCCAGGAGGGCCCGCCACAGGCCGAGCTCCAGGAGGGCCCACCACAGGCCAAGCTCCAGGAGAGCCCGCTCAAGGCCGAGCTCCAGGAGAGCCCGCTCAAGGCTGAGCTCCAGGAGGGCCCGCCACAGGCCGAGCTCCAGGAGGGCCCACTCAAGGCCGAGCTCCAGGAGAGCCTGCCACAGGCCGAGCTCTGGGAGGGCCCGCTCAAGGCCGAGCTCCAGGAGGGCCCACTCAAGTCTGAGCTCTGGCAGGGCCCGCTCAAGGCCGAGCTCCAGGAGGGCCCGCCACAGGCCGAGCTCCAGGAGGGCCCACCACAGGCCAAGCTCCAGGAGAGCCCGCTCAAGGCCGAGCTCCAGGAGAGCCTGCCACAGGCCGAGCTCCGGGAGGGCCCGCTCAAGGCCGAGCTCCAGGAGGGCCCGCTCAAGGCCGAGCTCCAGGAGGGCCCACTCAAGTCTGAGCTCTGGCAGGGCCCGCTCAAGGCCGAGCTCCAGGAGGGCCCGCCACAGGCCGAGCTCCAGGAGGGCCCACCACAGGCCAAGCTCCAGGAGAGCCCGCTCAAGGCCGAGCTCCAGGAGAGCCTGCCACAGGCCGAGCTCCGGGAGGGCCCGCTCAAGGCCGAGCTCCAGGAGGGCCCGCTCAAGGCCGAGCTCCAGGAGGGCCCACTCAAGTCTGAGCTCTGGCAGGGCCCGCTCAAGGCCGAGCTCCAGGAGGGCCCGCCACAGGCCGAGCTCCAGGAGGGCCCACCACAGGCCAAGCTCCAGGAGAGCCCGCTCAAGGCCGAGCTCCAGGAGAGCCTGCCACAGGCCGAGCTCCGGGAGGGCCCGCTCAAGGCCGAGCTCCAGGAGGGCCCGCTCAAGGCCGAGCTCCAGGAGGGCCCACTCAAGTCTGAGCTCTGGCAGGGCCCGCTCAAGGCCGAGCTCCAGGAGGGCCCACCACAGGCCAAGCTCCAGGAGAGCCCGCTCAAGGCCAAGCTCCAGGAGAGCCTGCCACAGGCCGAGCTCCAGGAGGGCCCGCTCAAGGCTGAGCTCCAGGAGGGCCCGCTCAAGGCTGAGCTCCAGGAGGGCCCACTCAAGGCCGAGCTCCAGGAGGGCCCGCTCAAGGCCGAGCTCCAGGAGACCCTGCCACAGGCCGAGCTCCAGGAGAGCCCGCTCAAGGCTGAGCTCCAGGAGGGCCCGCTCAAGGCTGAGCTCCAGGAGGGCCCACTCAAGGCCGAGCTCCAGGAGAGCCTGCCACAGGCCGAGCTCCAGGAGAGCCTGCTCAAGGCCGAGCCTGAACCCAGAATAGGATCAACAGGGGTCTGACCCACACAGGCCCATGGGTGGAGAGATCTGCAGTCCAGCTAGGGAACCACACCTTGGCACCCGGACCCAGCCCCCGAGTGCCTGTCTGTCTTCTGTGTGCCCATCCAGTCTCTGGGGGCAGCTGGACACAGAACAAGGAAAAGAGCTCTGGAAGCGCTCAAAATCGTTATGAGCTTAGGGCAGGAGTGCTATCCCCAACAATGATAAAATCACAGTTCTTAATCATTAACAGAGCCAAAAGGATCATGTTCAAGGGTCTGGGGGGGAACGCTGTGGCTTCTCATCAGGGAGGAAGATGGAGGGGAAGGGCCAAGCGCAAGGGAGGTAGTTCATAGATGCTGGGCCAACGCACAGAAGCAACACAGGCTCCCAGGCTCTGGGGCACTGCCTGGCCCCCCCAGGGCACCAAGCTGGGACCTCAGCACGGCCGAGCCCGTGTCCCAGGGGGTCCGCTCACCTGACAGAGTGCCGGACAAGGCGGCATCCAGCGTGGACACCTGGAAGAGCCGCAGAGCCTCCTCCACATCCGCTTCTGTGGCAAAGGGCTGCAGCTTCATCTTGCTGAGGGCCTCCGCGATGCGCACAATGGCCTCCAGCTGCCTGTGGGAACCACCGGTGGACTCAGTTCACGGCCTCACCCCGCCCAAGGGAGGAAGGCCGCAGAGGAGACTGCTGCCCTTTCCTCCTCGGTGACGGAACCCCGATTTTGACTCCGGCATGTGGCACCCAGCTAAGACATTCCCCAGCTTCCCTTGCATCTAGACGTGTCTATGTGACTAAGATTCAGCCAATAAGTTCTCAGTTCAAACATTTTGTGGGGATTTCAGGAAACATCTTTAAGGAAAGATGGGCCCTTCTTCCCCTTCCTCTCCTGTCGCCTGGAATGCAGAGGTGATGGCTAGAGATCCAGCAGCCATCTATGAGGATGAGCCCAAGTTGCTAATGACACTGAGGAGCCATCACACCAACCCTGTACCACTTACCCTCAAACATCTTTATGTGAGAAGTAAATTTTCAATTTATTGACTTTACTTTTTTGAGTTTTTTCTTTCTTTCTTTTTTTTTTTTTTTTTTTTGAGTTTTCCATTACTTACAGCTAAATCCATTTCTAACTAATCCTACTAGAGACAGGATCCAGCCCAGGTAGGCCCAACCTCCTACTGTATAAACTCCAAAGAATGAAAAGTTAAGAACTATGAAAACTGAGGTCCAGAGAAGGAAAGGAATTTCCCTTCAGTCAGAGAGGGCCAAAGTCTAAGACCCAGGTCTTGAACTCCCATGACCAGGCCCTTCCCTCACCCCCAGGCTTTCCTGCAATGAGGGAAGCCAGACAAAATTCAGAAAAAACAGATTCCACGTTTCCTCAAACTTAAAACAAGCCAAGAAATACATATCATCAGGGAGGCCACTGCTGATGCTCCCCCAAGCTGACCTGACCAGCAGCCCTTATTATGGGCCTGCAGTGGTAATAGGGGCCCTTGGCCTCAGGCTTGCTGGGCACATCCTGCTGTGTAAACTGAGGCCCGTCCTGCCCACCTGGGTCCAGTCCCCTGGCCCCTACTCACCGCACAGTGATGGGAATGTTGGAGCGGCGGTCGCTGTCCCTCTCATGCTGCCGGGCCCCGCTCCGCATGATGATATACCGGTTCTTCAGTTTCTCTGCAGCCTCTGCCGATAGCCGGGGGCCACACTTCCTGCAGGATGGGGGAGCAGCTGCCATTGGTCCAGGAAGGAACCTTGGGACACCCACTGTATCCCCAGCCAAATGACATCACAGATTCAGGACAATGCTCAGATCACCTAATCCCACCCTCCTCCTGAGGATAAGAAACCAGGCCAGGAGAAGGGAGTCCATTCCCCACAGCCACCCAGGACCTGGCATCAAGGTGGGGTGACTCACACCCAGGGCCAAGCCCCCGAGGATGTGGCCAAAAGGAATTGTGACGAAAGGAGATCCCCAGGTGGCTCAGGGGTTTAGCGCCTGCCTTCAGCCCAAGGTGTGATCCTGGAGTCTCGGGATCAAGTCCCACATCGGGCTCCCTGCATGGAGCCTGCTTCTCCCTCTGCCTGTGTCTCTGCCTCTGTGTGTGTGTGTGTCTCATGAATAAATAAAATCTTAAAAAAATAATAAATTAAAAAAAAAGGAATTGTGACAAGGACTGCTGGAGCAGGAGCTGCTGGGCTCATCACTGCAGCTGGGGGGGGCGGGTACTTAGGGACCCACCTGACTATAGCGCCTCATCTCCTGCAAGAGGGGCCCTCTAAGACCCCCACCCTCAGGTTTTATCTCCAACAAGAGACAAGAGAGGCAGAGGTGCAGCTTCCCAGCACAGTGCCTGGGTTCAAATCCTGGCTCTGCTACCTTCCACTAACGACCTTGGATGAGTCACTTAACCTCTTTCCCTCTGCTTCTCCGCCTCAGTCCCACCTGTACGACGGCTTACTACAGCACTCACAAAGGCTTTGGGACAGGGTTAAGCTCATTCACACGTCACTCACTCAGAGGACCACCTGGCACTGAACACTGACTATATGCGGGATCACTATTACTGGCAATTTGTGAGAAGAACGAGAATAGAAGTTGCAGCTGCCATTTCCTGAATGTTTCCTCAGTGCAAGGCTGCACCGAGCACTCAATCATCTGTGCAATCCTCACAAGAACCCTAGGTCACACCAATCCAGGGAAAGAGAGGCTCAGGGGCCAACCAACTTGCCCAAGGTCACACAGTGGGGCAGACGTCACCCAGAGCCCACGTCCACAGGGTCCCCACTGCGCTGCCTCCCTGCATGTAAGAGTCCTGGTGGGGTTTCAAGACCTTCTAATTCCTACCTTCTCATTTTAGCAACGGGGAAACTGAGGCCAGGAGCCACCGCATGACCTGTACAAGGTCAGATAGGAGCAAAGCCCAAACCCCAAAAAGGGCCTCATGTCAGGCATCCTATGTGAGAAGCAGGCCCAGGCTTCAAGGTCCCCTCCCACCCCGGGAGACTCCCGCAGGGCCTGCGTCCAGGACTCACGCTCGGCAGTAGGCAATGAACTTCTTCAGCTTGGTCAGGTCCACCTCACCCTCCACAGCCTGGGTCTGGGTCAGCGCACTCACGTGCAGAGTGATGACGTGTTTGGCCAGCATCTAGGGGGAGCCGAGGGGACACTGGGTCAGCCCATGGGCCCTCCTGAGCCAGCATCCCCACACCAGCATCCCCACACAAGTTGAGCAGGCAGGGAGGGAGGAGCTGGATGGGCCAGAACCCACAGAAAGGAGGAGGCCCCTCTTTCCTTGCGAGCTGTGAGCTGATTAGACAAAATCCCAGAGCTGCCAGGGCCTTATCTGCCACGACGAGGAGAGCAGCTGGCTGAGACTAAGACTCTGGCAAGGGAGGCAGAGACAGAGCTCAGATACTGAGCCCAGAGCCGGGTGGGCCTCACACCCCTAGCCTCGCTCCCTACATAAGCCACTCTGTCCCTTCCAGAAACGTTCTGGCCAGAGCTGGGGTTCTGTTACTTGCAGAGTCCAGTTCCCTTGTTTTGGATGCAAGGGGCTGGGCCCCAGGGAGGGAATCATTTACCCAAGTGCAAGCACAGCACCCCCAGGAGCAGGACTCTGGACCCCTGGCCCAGCATTCTCTGCAGCCATTGCCCCCAGCTGCCTGTTAACAGGCAGGTCTGATGTGCAGGACTTAGCGCCAAGGCCCTTGTTTACCTGCCCTCAGAACCATGGTCCCAGCCCGCTCAGGACTCACCACATCCCTCTCCTCATTGTGTTCATCCTTGACGATGAAGATCATGTCAAAGCGGGACAAGATGGTGGGCATAAAGTCAATGTTGTCCTCCCCCTTCGTCTCATCCCAACGACCGAACACCGAGTTGGCGGCAGCCAGGACAGAGCAGCGGGAGTTGAGGGTGGTGGTGATCCCGGCCTGAGAGGGGGAGGGAGGGAAGCAGAGGACAGACATGAGGAGCCAGGGACATAGCCCTCCGTGCAAACATGCGCTCACTACAGCACGCCAGGTGGACAGACACCAGGCCAACGGATGTTAGGCCAACTGCTGCCGCCAGCGGACACAGGCCAACAAGCCCCAGCCCTGGGTGCATAGAGCAGCCCAAGGCTGGGGCCCGAGCACCTACCCCCACCCCTGGCCCCGGCCAGCACCCTCCCCGTGGCTGGGCCAGGCTGCATGGCAGCCACGCACCTTGGCTATAGAGATGGTCTGCTGCTCCATGGCCTCGTGGATTGCCACTCGGTCGTCTTCCCGCATCTGTGTGGGGCAGAAATGTCTGTGGCACCCAGGCGAGGGGGCAGGTGACCAGGGCAGCAAAACACCATGCAGCTACCAGTCCCAAGACCCGACTCTACACCAGGCCCATGGCAGGAGCTAGGTGTCCTCTCATCCTGCTGACAATAAGCTGTGTGGGCCTGGCTCTCCTATCCCTACTCTCGAGATGTGGAACTGAGGCTCAGGGCAGCCCCGGTGGCGCAGCGGTTTAGCACCACCTGCAGCCCAGGGCGTGATCCTCGAGTCCCAGGATCGAGTCCCACATCGGGCTCCCTGCATGGAGCCTGCTTCTCCCTCTGCCTGTGTCTCTGCCTCTCTCTCTAGCTGTGTCTCTATGAATAATAAAAAAAAAAAAAAAACTGAGGCTCAGAGAGGTTCAACTACTTCCCTCTAGTAACAGGCCCAGAGACCCAGTGCTGGTCTCCAAGTCAGAGGTGGTTGCTGCTGTCTGAGCACAGGAGGCCACAAGCCCAGCCCCACAACTATGAGGTGCTACCCACCTTTCAGCCGCCACCTCACCATCAGACCCACCTTGTCAAACTCGTCAATACAGACAACTCCACCATCAGCCAGGACCATGGCACCACCTTCCATGATGAAGTTCCGGGACGAGGGGTCCCTCATCACTGAGGCTGTCAGGCCGGCTGCACTGCTGCCTTTCCCAGATGTGTACACCTGGGCGAGGGGAGGGAGGTATCAGGACTCAACCCAGCTCCAGCTCCAGGCCCTCACCCCAGAGAGTTAAGGGCCCAAACTGAAGTGACTCGCCCAGTGTCACGCACCAAAGCTGGCTGCAGAGCCCTGAACAGAACCTGTGCTGCTCCCTCGGGTGGAAGGCAGCCCTGGCACCAGTCTGGCCACTAGGTTCTGACCAAGGGGGAATCCACATCCATGGTCATCTGAGCCCCACCACAGCCCTACGATGTAGCGCTCAGGGGCCCGGCTCATAGGTGAGCCCATGGAGGCCCACAGGAGAGGAACAACCTACTTCCAGGTGGCCTTAGGGCTGGGATGGGGACTCCCAACCCCTAAGGAAAAGGCTCTCCCTCCCCAGGCCCTTCCTCTTTGTGCAGACCCACATGCCCCACACTGCCACTGTCCAAAGTGAGGTGAGCTTATGGTGTAAAAGACACATGGTTTTGAACTTAGTGCTTAAAAAAAGAACGTAAAGCATGCAATGGTATTTATATTACACTGCACACTAAAAGAGTTAACACTTCAGATACACTGAATTAGAATATGAAGATTTATTTCCTCTACTCCTTTTAGTCTTTCAACGTGGCCACCAGACACTGAAAACCACCCCATGGTGCACAGTAGAGCTCGTGTGTTTTCATCAGACAACCACCAGAGTCCACACCGGGCATCTCTCCTCTCTGACCGACCCGCGGGCCATACCTCCCACCGGCGCAGCCCTGTTCCCCTGGGTCAGCTTCGCCCCACTCTGAGCCCCCAGACCCACTGACCACAACACAGAGGACCCCGCCTACCATACAACTGGGGTCACATCCCTGTGCTCGCACTTACTAGCTGTGGGATCCCGGGCAAGAGTGACCTATTCTGTACCGTTTCCTCCTTAAAAGGCACCACAGTGCCCACCATGCAGTGAGCGGAGCATGAGGCCAGCACATCTACACGATAAACTTGCTCAGGGTCCACAGCCAGCTAGCTCCTGGCCAGGCTGAGACCCAAAGCCTCTTAGGCCACACTCCACCCGCCACCCCAGACCCACCCATGCCCGATGGCCCCCTTCCTTCACTCTGTTCTGTCCCGACCATGACCAACAAGAATAAGGAAGAGACTGTGGGGGGCCAGCCCCCAGAAGGGCCAGGGACCCCGCGGCCCTGCCCGCAGCCTGCCTTCCCACAGGGGCAGCCAAGCAAAACAGCAAGGCCCAGGCACTCACCCCGATGGGAGAGCACTTCTCCACAAACTTCAGCAGCTGGGACTTGGCCGTCCCAGGGTCCCCCAGCATCAGCAGATTGATGTCTCCTCGGCGGGTGAGTCCGTCGGGGAGCCTGGGGGAAGACAGGCAGGTGGGCAAGGATGAG